>NC_044499.1:18136263-18736263 GCF_902362185.1 Chanos chanos | reverse complement strand
TACGCTATATGTCATGTATTGTTTTGTTATTTTTTCCACTTTGATTAAAGGAGCTCTTAATCCTTTTCAATTGTACTTGTAAGGATAATTGCGGGAGTTGGTCACTCATTTTGCTTGTCACACGGGTGTTGAATCAGCTATTGCTTCAGTCTCAGTATCAGTCACTTTCAATCATTGTGACTAACTAAACATCTTGTGAGTTATCTAAGAATAACAGTTACTGGAGTGAATTTTTTTTTCTTTGATTGCTTGCTGAGTAATACCATGCCTTGCGTGTGTAATGATCCTTAAAGAGTTTTGTGTGCTTTCGTTTATTATTTGAGAAGTGACTCGCCTTGAATCATAAGGTTCTCTTGGGCTTTCACCACCCGGACAGGAGCTTTTGTAGCTCTAGCAGCTTTCATGAAAGGAGGAGAATTTTTTCCTGCTCCCTGCAGTCCCCACCCTTCTCACACTCACTCTTTCCCCCACCCTCCCATCATCATCATCATCATCATCATCATCATAATCATCATCATCAGGCAATGAGACCTGAGAATAGTCAGTCCACTATTAAACTCCACTCAAACTGCTCTATGTCCTGTTTGTACTGAACAAGAGTGAAACCCTATTCCTAATTTCAGTTGTGTTTTTTTTGTGATTGTGATCCATCAAACACTTCAGCCGAGCTGTAGTAGACAGCACAGAAACTTTGAGGAGAAGCCTGGCCCATTGCTGTGGCCCCAGTGGGACCAGAACTTTCTGTGCAAGGCAGATGGTGGAGTCCTCCCACTCAGGCCAGGGGCCTTCTCACAGGAACCTGGGGCTCTGGTTTCAGATGGGTGATCCAGACCCAAGCCTGCTCCACTGTGGGTTGAGTGGGCTTGACCCAGTGAGGGTCCACAGTCACAGGCAGCAGACAAAACTGCCATTTACTTCCCTTGGCTAAAGGCCGAGAAACATGCAGAAGAAAAACAGTTGCAGAAACATGCTTTTATCCATTTTTCAGACAATATGTCCGGTTGTGGTGATGTTTAAACTCAGGAAGAGATGGTTTTCACAGCAGCAACTGCTACTAAAGTCTTCTGATCCCAAACCACTAAAAACATGCTTCACATGTGGTTTCATGGTCTTTGTTTTTGTTGTTGTTGTAGTAGTAATAAAAGCCACCAACAGATCAGAAAGTTCTTCCCAGAAAGCTTTATATTGCTTTCAGGGTTGTGTAGGCAAGTTTGACTTAGAAGTATTCGTTGCAGTGCATAGATTGTAAGTGAATGAATTATTTTATTAGAAAGCCGTGTTGAAGCATGCTATTGTACGTGACTGTCTGCTTCAAACTCTTAGCTTTTCAGTAGGAACAAAAAAGGCAGTTTGGGTTTGGCACTGTTCAGTTTTAGATTTAATCTGGGTCCATCTTTTTCTCCTTGCAGTCATGGACTCACAACATCTCAAAGGAGAAGGAGTTTCTCCGTAAGTTGGTCAAGGCCAATGTCATAACAGACTTGACAAACGGGATTTGAGTCTGCCAGAGCAGGTCGCCTTACACAGAGAAGTATGAAACAGAGGACATTGCGCCTAAAATTAAGAAGAGGACTTAAGGAAGCTAAGGTGTATGTCCTATCTGCACCAAATATTTACAAAGGGGATTTTGATCACGCCTCAGTGCAGATGCACATGTGCCTTCAGACCCACAGACTCCTTCTTGGAGGATCTTTAAAGGGGATTCTAAGTGTTCTCAGGGGAAGAACGATCTCATGTTCCAGTTCTATCCCCCTCGACCCTCCTAGAAATCAAACAAATGGTACTGAGGACCTTGAGCTAACTTAACAGTAACGGAGCTGGAGGACGAAAAACGAAACACTTTGGTAAACTGTAGACAAATCTTTTTTTTTTTTTTTTTTTTGCCAAACGTACCTCTTTGGAGGACATGGCCCTCCACCACTGCCTGAATGTATTCACAGTGTAAATATCAAAGATTTTTACGGTACTTTTTAAAAATCCCTGCAATCACCCCCCATCGCAGCTCTGCCTTCACAGGAGAATCTCCGTCCGGGACCCTTGGTGCATATCCCGCCCTTGCCTTCAGAAGGGGCAAGGGGACATGCCTTTTAATTAGACCTCTCTCCAAGTTCATGAGGCTGCAGACCTCCAGAATGTGAGATTAATGTATTATGATTGCTTTTCAGAGGGAGTAGAGGTTATTCTTTGTTAAAATTTATTTATTTTCATTCAGTTTCATGGTGTTCTTTAAGGAAAAAACTGAGATATTTTGGGGTTCTTTGTGTTCTGTTTTGTTTATTGTTTTTAAGCAAAGAGAGGACTGTTTTTTCATGGTTTTCGCTGCTTATGTTACTGAGCCCCCTCCCCCCCTGATTTGCATGTTCGTCAGTCCTAACAGGGGTACTACAGGGTCAGACCTAGCTATTTCAGCAGATTTCACCCCTCTGGTGATAACTGCAAAAATTCATGTCCATACAACGTTTACTGTTTTTCAATAGTTTCAGTAGCACCTTCAGAAAAATTGATTTTGCTTTGGTACTCTTGGGATGTACAATCTGGGTTTTTTTGAAATTCTGTGGAGGTACTTGATTTCAGTGCTCCTGAGTACCTCTTTTCCAGTTTTCCCCAGTCGAGCACTTTTGCGGAGACGATGCAGCGAAGCCCTGACTGGCCAACGGTTCGGGGGGGTAAGCGGGAGAGTCAAAATTATTGTGTCTGTGTACTCTTGCCTCAACCCTCACACTGGAGAATGATTCTGAGAAAAGGCACTTCGTCTGCCTGGTGATCTGTCCTGCAGCACAGATGACAAGGCTGCTCTTCTACACAGCTGGCTGCCAGCAAAATAAGACACGTGAACAGACAGAGATCCTCAGGCGGATGAGTCTACAGCAAATGATGCCTCTATACCAGTGCAGTATGTCACCTTTCAGCATTATATAATCCAAAACAATCAGCAAATTTTTTTTTTTTCTGCCAGTATTATAGTAATTGTTCATGTATGTGTTTGTGTTTAAACTGGTCTTTTATTTGAGCTGTAATAAAGCAGTTGACCTTCTGGTCAGATTTAAAGTTGAAATTCTCTGAGAGTGTGTCTTTTGTTATTGATATTATTTTTAATGTAATGCTCCAGCTAACGGCCACTATAATTCCAGTCAGATCACTTGCCATATACAGTATCCATCTCTGTTTTTATCTGATCTAATAAAAACACTGATACATCTCCACCATAGAGGCATTCTTAAAAATATACTTCTGGCTGCAGTTTAGTTCTAGACAGTCCACATAAAAATGTAATCATTTTGCCCCTTAAAGAGAGGTATGAGTGTAGTTTGATGCTATTGCCTGGTGTCTTTGAACACATTTGTGAGAATGGAACCGAAGACAGGAAGTAACAGACATGAAGGAGAATGGATGCCCTGTTTGCCAGAGTGTGAGATCTGAGAAATACTTTGGTCCGCATTACGCTGACTTCTTCTCTGGCTTTGCATGACAGTGCTGGGTAAGTATATTCCTGAGACACACAGAGCCAACATGAAGCCTTTCCTTTGTTTCAAGCAATAATCTTAAATTGAATCCAGTATTTGAGCATTTGAAAACAAGAGAGCGATGTAAGGGAAACAAAAAAATCAATCCTTATTTGTCTATGCCAAAGCTGCAGAGAAAGAGTGTGTGAAAATGTAAAGAAAACCCTGTTTTTTAGCTCTCTTTTTTTTTCGACTCTCTTGTTCTCTGTTTACCTTATAACGCTTCAGCTGAATTTTTGTAAGGATTCTGTTTCATTCGAGTGGCCCTGGAAGACCTTCTTGTGCACAGAGGAACACATTAACCTGGAATAGAAGTAGTGCAGGGAGAGCAGCACAGCTGCTCATGTTTGAATGGTATTCTGAGATGGTAATTATCCAGCCCTTTAAAAGACCAGCGGTGATGTCTATCCTGCTGTTGAAGTCATGTCCCCAGTACAGGCTGTCACTCTGTGGTGTAAGTACATTATATTTTGTGGGTCTGGCAGCCCTGGCTGAGGTGACCTAACCTTCCCTGTCCAGCGTCCACACTGAGGTTGATATCAGCTTATACGTGCATGATGTCAGTTTATTGAAGGTCGTAACGGTCTGTTTGCAAGAGCCGTGTTCAATAAAGCCAATTACTTCCCTTACGATGACTCATTTTCTCGACGCTGACAGATTTCCCCTTTTTTGGATCCTCTTCACGAACCTTTTGCATAAAAACGAAATTCTTCATAAAATGAGTAATAGATGGAAAAGATGAACAAATTCTGTCAGCTACTATTTAATCTACAACCATTACAGAAAACAGTCCCAGGGACAGTTCAACATTTTTCTATTTATTCTTTCTGTCCCAGTACGAGGAAATGTCATGGGTTGATGATGCTAGCATCTCTTGACACTTCTTTATGTGTTTTGTTCTTTTGGACATCTGAGCAGTTAGTCTGTTATAATCTCTTGGGTATGTTTACAGTTTAGATGTTTGTTTCCCCGTGTATGCAATAAACAACAATAACCTCGGCAACAAGAAACTATCTAGTTAGACATCTGGAACATTGGTGACCGCTATCAAAACAGTACCACACTGGTGAAGAACCACTGCATAAGATCAGGCTTAACCAAGCATTTGCTTTGAGGCAACCTGAAGTTGTTTCTTCTGGGAAGAGGAAAATAAAGTTGCAAGTAGCTGTTGAACAACTTTGCCAAGCCTCTCAGTGTTTGTCATAATGTCACTGAGAAAAGATGCATGTTGATTACTCAATGGACTGTTAAGATGAAATGTTTAGTTTACTAAACTGCCCCAGGAACATCAAGGCCAATCAACTCAAGAAAGTACGGATAATAAAAAGACGCTCTATTATCTGAATTAGAAAAGGGTGAGTCATCTGAATTTGAGAATGGTGATGTTTTCTTGTTAATTTATTGATCAGTAATTAATTCCGTACATAAATCAGGAGGTAAAATAAACTTGAGAGACTGGCCAAACAAATGGAAAGAAAGTGTCCATGACGAAAGTCAGGGGATGAAAATTATGTGTGAGCAGTGAAACCTGAGAAGTTCAGGGAGAACGATTCACTCTTAAATATGTCCTTCACATCTGGAAGTGTACGCTGTCCGGTCCTGTCAAATATCAGCGCTCTCATCTAATGCTGTACATCAGACATGCCCCTGGGAGCTGTGGAACCAGGTGGAAGCACATGTGTTTGGAACCATTTTAATTCCAGAACTCTTGATGTCAGCTATGGTGGCAAACCAGCTTCTGGGACCCATTTCATTGCAAGATTCAAGAACTTTATTGTCGTTGTGCAAGCACAATGAAATTACAAAAATTATTGCATCCATGTTGACTTAACAAAGAAACTGGTTACCAAAGGGAGTACATTAACATCAGACAGCATTGCATAGGGAAATTTCATTAATACTTGAAAATCTACGTGGGGTTAACATGGGGATTTTTACAGTATCTAATGATTTACAAACATGCTTGCCGCACTTCTGTGTACACTGTAACTATGTGCTTCCAGAACTTTAAGGGTTTGTTTTCTGTAGTACCAGTTAGTAACAACCGTTTTACCATTGTCTTTCCATTCTGGCCTTCACTGTAAGGCTCAATTGCTTTTTATTCTCTGTCTCGCCTCATAGCCGAATGAGGTATAGCTGAATGAGATGAGTATAAATAACATTCCCTTAAGGGAATTTGACCTTTGAATCTCTGGCTCTTACACAATTAGTCTATGATGAAAGCAGTCCAATTCTGATTATATCAAGACAGTATCTACTTTAAGCACAAGTCATTTTATCTCTTTTTTTAGCAGTTTGGCTTATTCTGTGTTGAGGATCAGATAAAGAACTATTAATGAAGAATTTCTTCTCACACAAGTTTCTTGTTTCCTGCAGCTTACTAAAGGCCAGTTGGGTTATTGTATTACGGAATGGATAATATCTTTCCTGTGTGACAAATTGTGGGGTGTAGGATGAAAATAATTTTGTGTAAATGAATACATGAGCATTTTTATATGAACATACAGCCCTTTAGTAAAGATGCAGCCACGTTTTCAAGTGTGATATTTCAGGGTGAGATGCGCAAACATGTCAGGGTTCTTCTGTAATGATGGCATTGATCACAGTGCTAAAAGCTTTTTCAGTGGACTGAGCAAATAGGTAACTTACTAGTGGCATTTTTTCTGACGAAGGTGGGAGGGATTACATGAATAAAGTCTGTAGCATTAATCATGGCCTGATTACAGTTTTTGGCAAGACCATAGTGTGCGTTATAAGTGCATGCGTTTGTTTTTACTTGTGCTCACAGATTTAACCATGGGTACACACGGAACGTGTTCTGAAGCCTTACACAATAGTGCAACTTCAAGTCCATCACTCACTCTGACAGTCTCGTATTATGTCAGAGAAGGTGCTTCTCTTGCTCCTTGTCATGAAGTCATGCATTTTTAGTTGTGTTTAAGTGCTGACGTTTTCATTGTGCCTGTGCATAGACACTCACATTTACAATAAAGCCCTGAGAATGTTTAGCATGCATTGTCAGCCTGAGGCTGATTTTCTTCTATATGTTTATTTCTGGACTCTTCTCCAAAAGTGACTCTTCACAAACATTAAATAGTGTAAGATGTGTAAGATTGTAAGATGTTTTCAACCCCTTTTCTTAACATGTGCTTTCTCTTTATGAGAGACTATTTTTCTGTACTCCATTGACCGTCACTGACCTTGGTTAATAAATCCAATTATATTTTTATTGTCCTGCTCCTTAGACAGGATTATACTTAAGTGTCAAGACTCTTGAACATAAATCTGAAATGTAAGTGGCCTGTATCACAGAAAAATTCAGATGGCATATGCTAAAGTTCACGTAGACTGTCGTAGAATCATTCAGGAACTTTGAGGTTGTTTTTTTCTCCATTAGGATTATGTTGACTCACTATTTTGATCAAACTCTCTCACAGTCCAACACAATGCTGTGTTCATGGTAACTGTCCTTCTCCTGCGGCCCAATCCACATTCCTCCATTTCATACTCAACTGTAAGTATTGTTGGTTTGGTCTATAAATAGGGCTGTAGGGAGCCTCCCAGCATTTGTCTTGCTGTTTTGTTGAGACTAAGGCAAGCGAGGCCCTGTTTGCGCAAGCTTTGTGCTTCAAGCCTGGTGTTTGCAGTGGAAGGAGTGTCAGAGCTAGCATATGTTTGTGGGTGGAGGGAGTACTGTTGGAGAGGGGGTGGGAGTGAGGGTGGGATGAGGTGCTTTCAAGAACCAAGGCCAAGGAATGCCAATACCCAGTAGACCCCCTCCAACTGCAGAGACCTGCTCCACCAGGGACATAATGACTCAGTCACCAGGGGCCAGGTCGTGCAGCAGTGATCACACAAGGCCAGAGTACCAAACGTTGACCTACTTACGATACACGTAAATATTCTCTAAGGGATTAACTCAGGTATGCGCTTGAGGATTAATATGAGTGAATAAATTAGATATTACTGAAGGTCTGTGAGGCTTGAAAGCAATTTCCTGTATCTTAGATCTTGACGTAACCTGCTCAAAGGAAACATCTAGGATGACATTTCTTGAAGATCCAGCTGAAGTAATTAAGAATTCATTCAGTCAGCGTAACTCAGAATCATGTGTAGTGAACAACCTGGACTGAAAGCAAAGGTAAATTATCTGCTTCCTTTTATGGCACTACATCTGAAATCAAAAAAATCATTTCGCAGAGTTCAGTTCCTACGGTTCCTTTAGAGTCCCTCAAGGCTCTGCTCTTAGTCCCCTATTACTGTTTCTCTGAAAACTATTCTGATTTGCTAATTAGGTTACTACACATCACATAAAATGGCAAACCAGAGCAATATCAATAACTTCAGCCCTTCTTCATGATCATAATATTGCACATACTGTAGATTTTTCACAAACAAATAAAATGTCTCCTTTCGTGTCTGGTTTCTCTCAGTCCTGCTCTATACACTAACAATTCTCTAAACCTTAGAATGTGCATGACTACAGCACTGTGTCATCTAAAAAAAAGCAAATTGCTGACGTGTTAAAGCTGACACAGTGTATAATAAGCTCTGTTAAACTAATCTGATTCCTTCGAGCGAATGTATTGTGTCAAATACATAAAAATTAATTCTTTACAACTATGTTACAAAATTAACATTTAATTGTTGTTATGGTAATTAAAGTTTATGATTTTTTCAGTTTTCTGAGCATAATAATTTATAGTTCGTACAGACCTGACGTCACACTCCATTTGTCCTCGTTGTTTTCCTCATAATTTTCTTTTTCACAGACTGTATAGTATTCTGATTTGAAATATGACATACGGACCCTTTATCTCAAGTGGAAAGACGGAAATAACAGCCGTCTTTCCTGATATTCTGTGGGCTAGTCTCTGGTTTCGTAATGCTCTAGGCAAATTGACCGTCTCACATTTTAATTTAAAACCTATTGATAATTTCCAGTGACTCAGTCGCTTCTGCTGATGTAGTAATTTGATAACTCCGAAAAGCCTCACCGGTTGGCAAAAGTGCAGGGAATTAATGGACAACCCGCAATAAACATGTGGGGGAAAATGTTGGTCTAATAACGCAGAACGTATGCGCAGGTTTCGTATTGCGTCGTATACATTTATACTGGACAAATTTGAAATTCGGATCGCAACCGAGGGGCAAAATCACTATCTGATTCCTTAATCATACTGCAGAGGCCCTTATCCAAGATCTGGATAAGTTTCTGAAACACATGTCTGACTGGTGAGTGCCTGTAGCCTGTCCAGCAGAAGTGTCTTGTCGTCAGGAGTGCCGCACGCATTTTCATGGACCGCCTTCGATAGAGCTCAATTCAGTGCACACCGAGAGGCGATGTTCCTCTGAAAGGAGTAGCCTACATTGGACTATCAGTGACCTGAAATGTGATTTTTATTTGGACTTGCATTTTATATGGAATATTCACACTCTTTGGAATACACCACTGATTATTTACCTTTGTTTGTTGTTTCATTTGCTTTTATTTATTTTTTGTCCATAAAATGTAATTCTAAAATTTGCCGACTTGTGAAAATAAACGGTGAGTTTTCCATGAGGAGGGGAATACCAACCGATATCGGATACGACTACTGTGTAGATTTTACTGACACTTGAAATATCTTTTTTTTTTAACTTAGTATTTACAACATTGTCAGAACTCGAATGTCTATGTATCATTAATGCTAACCTAATGTGACAAGTATAGGCTATAGTCCAACATAAGTACCACTGATTTGGCTGTAGGCTATATGATCATTAATCATACAGTCTGAAAACATTAAATCTGTTTGTCATTTCTGTTGTGTACTCGGGAGAATTTCGACACCAACACAATGAGAACGTAGTGTAACATCTTTGTATGTCAAAAGAAGTTATAAATATTATTGTTATTAATGTTATTTTTATTATTATTATTTTCTTAATGAGGATAGAGCGCTTTGCCCAATTAGTAGCTTATGTTTCCCGATTGCAAGACTGATCTGATATTTTTTCGACACAGGATAAAGCCACGGAGGGAGGTGCTTCTTGGTCTTCCTTGAGGAGTTTTCTCTCGCTTAAGAGGAGGCTATATGCCTGAAAAAGTTAATTGCTCGAGAGCTATGTTACTTTAAAGGAAGTCTTGTGGATTTTCACCGTCAAGACATGCTCAGCTGCCGACGAGGAACAAGAGTCAAATCGGGTTTTGCGCTCTCAGACTTGACCAGTACGCTTGGAATATTCGGTAACGCACAACATGTTAGCTACATTAATTTTGTGTGGAGTTGTCTGTAGCGTTTTTTAGTCATTTTCGTCCTTTGGTTTGTTCTCACTGTACTCTCAAAGAACTTATGAAACAGAACTAAATTAAAGTGTATCGAAACTAGAAGGGACTGCGTCTCCGGTACCTGTCATCCTTACTTTTCCCTCAATCGTTCTTATGTTCTCGAAATAAGCAAACAGCTTGATTTTAGTATCGCCTACGTATTTCTCTCCTTGCATTACTTGTGTTTTTGACATAAAAATTTATAGCGTGGTCCTGACGACCTGTCAAAGACTTTTTTTCTAATTTGAAATGATATTACTTGTGCGTCTTGAATGAGGCCAAATATCTCATTCCAGTTAGACAGGATTTACTGACGTTTTAAATTTGTCTGGTGGACAAATCACAGTTAGTTCAGCTTGTTAATACTCATTAATATTAATTGCATGTACAGATTAAAAGTATTGAAAAGAGTTGGTCTTGTAAAGTCACAAAGGTTTAATCACCGCTATGTTCTGTTTTAAACATTTATCTGTCATTTACGCCTCCATATTATGTTGATGTGACTATCAGAAAAAAGTTCAACTTTTTTCAGACTACGTATAAGCTCGTATTTAGTTTTCTGAAAAACTGTCTCACATCACAGAATATTTATGGTATTTGAACAAATATTCAATAAATGATTCCTGTATAACTTTTGTCAGAAAGGTTTAAGTGAGTAACCTGTAGGCACAGAAATAAGCATCAGAGCACTTCGGCCAAATGTTCACTGTATAACCCCACAGAGAGTATGGATTTCATATCCATACATCCTAATTTCCATTTTAGAGTTAATATTCGAGGGGGTCTGTGCTGACTGTGCTTTCATACGAGCCTCCAGGGCCAGAGAATGTCGTGGCTATCTGTACCGCGCTCGATTACATGTCCATGTGTGTTTCTTGCCTGGCTGACTTTGAACTTTTCGATTCGACACAGTTTTCACTGGAAATCAAAAGCGCTACATTCTGGGGGTTTTTTTCTCCCCTCTGTGTTTCTTCTCATGCATAAAGGCATGGGTGATTTGGAGATGTTGCGCAGGCAGTGTCGGAGAGCTTTTCCTCCTCCTTTCCTAATTCCTCTGTGCTAGCAGGACGTTCGTATGTTTGTCACTGACCTGATTCTCGCCTTCATTTAGATTAATTTCTTAATATCACACAGTGGTGCCCGAGGACTGTACGAGATTGCTATTGCTGTGTGCAGTCCTTCTGTTTGAATAGGTATATATTCTACCAGTTCTGTGTATTGTGAGGGAAGAATCAATTTAATAATCAGCGAGTCTGAGTGTTCATTCTGGAGGTGAGACAGCACTTACAGCTTTTTTGCATGGTATGGATGGACAGCTGGTAAAACTGCAAGGTACTGTGAATCATCAGTTCTCAACTGGTTTCTCAGGGCCTCCTCATTTTGGCTCCTGATCAATTTTTGGTTGATCAGTGGAATCAGTTGTGCTAGTGCTGGGCTGAAGCAAAAGTGTGGAGCAGGATGGGCAGGGGGGGGGGGGGGGGGGGGTTGAAGGGGGGGGCAGACAACTGCTGCTGTGATGTGTAGGAAAAGACAGTGTGTGGTTAGGGAAGGCCAATATATGTGTATGCGTTGGAGCTGACTTGAGATATCTCACAGTTTTCTGCGATCCCGCCTTGGGATACACACACCTTTGGCCTCAGCTGACCTAGGCTCTGGCCCTGCCTAGGGTCAGCGGAACCACTATAAGTCTCTGTGTGCATCAGTCTTTTCAGACCACTCGTTTCTCTCTGGAAGGAAAGACTGTTTCTATCTCTGCTCTTTTATGACTTGCCTCAGGATGTTTCATGTACATCTTAAAATGAACTATGACCAGTATGCTTGTCAACAGACAGATTTACACCCGATTTTTTTTTCTTTTTTTTTTTTTTTCAGCTAGCAACACTAGTCAGACATCCACTCTGTTGACACCAAGCTTTCAGTATAAATGTGAAGATATTTAAACGGTTAACTTCATCTGTGTGTTTCATAGCAATCTACAACTCAAAGCAATATACTTCACATAACAGAAAGTATGAATCACCCTCACCACCCCTCACTCCCTCTCTGCCCCTTGTGGTCACTTAAGTAAGTCATCTTCTAAATGATCCCAGTGCCTAAGCCTTGCGTGTAATTGCTTATGTTATGAAGGATTACGTACAAATGGTTTGTGTAAGTTTACCTTTTGCCACCGCTGAATAGTGGCACACAACCAGAATGCAAACAACTCAAAATGCCACCGGGCAATTGGAATCTGTAACTGTTATTTAATTACTTTTGGGGGATACTCGTGACTGTCTTAAGAAAATAAAGGATCTGTAAAGTCAAAGATGTAAACACTTGTAAAAATAAGAGATTTGAGAAACGCTGTGAGGGATTACAATCTGCTCTCAGAAGATCCTGGTGCAGTCGTTAAGTTCTTTCCTCGGTTCAGTTTTTTTGCACCCATTCAGAGTTACATTTCTTGCAGTTCATGACACTACTATCAACTTTTTTCCTCCTCTTTATCTGAGAATCTCTCTGAAAACTTTTGATAGCAGAAGAATGTTAAGTAGACTTATTGTACACCGGTGTTTGTGGGCTGGAAGCAGTCTTTAATACAATAAGCTGTATTCCTCTGCAATTGCCAGGTCAGATACATTAATCACAGTGGCGTCGGTGCCTTTGAAAGGCTGGGCCAGGTCATTACTTGAAGCCTGTCTGGGATTGAACAGGGCGACATGGAAATGCTTTGGATGTCGTTTGTTCATCCAGACGCACTAATGGCTGACTTTTCCCCTCTCACTGAGCTTAATTTGAACAAATGAGACATAAGCTATATTGTAAAGGCCATGAGGATGGGATGGCCTCATTGGCCAAGTGTAGACCTGATTGAAATAATTACCTGTGTACTCACTGATAAGACCAAAAAGTCCTCTGCCCAGGTCCAATAGTAGACCTCTGTATTGGGTTTGCAAGCTGTCTTTTTACATGGGCTGTGTTACACGTGTATTAACTGGCTACTTTGTATACCACTGTGTAGTTCTTCATTATCGATTGTTTATTTTATTATACTTGGTCACTGAAAAAAAAATGTAGAAAAATTAACCAAAATGCTTATTCTTTTAAGACACTGCTTTATATAAGTTTTATTCAAAAAAAGGTAGAAAAAATAAGTTGTGCACACAGACAAACACACACACACACACACACACTCACTCACATATACACACACACACATACACACACACACACACACACACACACACACCCCTCTACTGTCTCATGTTTTCCCCTCAGATCTCTGCAAGTCCTCTGTCTCTCCCTCTTAACTGAAACACTATCTCTAACATAGCCCCTCTCTTCCTTAATTTATTCCCATTTAAGGACTTGCTCACCCAAGTGTTCCCTTTGTGCTATTCCGTTTTAAAATGTATTTAATCATGTCTGTATTTGGGTATCAAAGGGAAAGTCAAGACAGCATTCTAATGAAGAGGAGAGTAGGTAAAGCTTCTAGTCCAACACAGTAATAGAATAGAAATGCATGTGTTGTATGAGTATTATTTAGATGCTACAATACTATCTCACAGCTGGTGAATTTCAGTTGAATGGTTAGTGGTATAAGGGTTGATTAGAGTAAAAGTTTAAGGTCCATTCTGGTATGGTTTTATATCCTGAGAGACTGATCATACTTAACCTGTTTATTCTCTGAATCCATTAGATTTTAATATGGTCCTAATAGGTCTGATACCAACAGAATGTTTCTTTTAGCTGTTTTTTTAATACTATTCTGTTACACAATCTTAACCCAGGCTTGACTTTGTTTGGACTGATGGCATGCAAGGGATGAATGGAATGGGTTCATTTATGAACTTATATAAGCACTCTGTGAATCAGTACCCACATATTCATTTGTTTATTTTATATCAAACTGTCAGTCTGAAGACCATAGCAAACCATCTCTGTTCACACTCTCAGCGTAACAGTTCTACTGCTCATGTTAGTGTTACTCTGTGTTACTCTGTGTGTGTCTGTCTGTGTGTGTGGTGTGTGGTGTGTGGTGTGTGGTGTGTGTGTGTGCGTGTGCGCGTGCGCGTGTGTGTGTATGTCTGTGTGTCTGTGTTTGGCTGTCTGTGTGGTCTGAGGCTAGACTCTTGGATAGGACAGTGGTAAGCTACCAGACTCTGTCGTGAGGCAGCGGCGTGTTGAGGAATGCAAACAGTGGCCACTTGATTTGGAAAGCAAAAATAAAGAGTGCAGACCAGCATGCTTCTCTTGTCAAGGCCCAGAGCTCATGCCTCGTACATTTCTTGATTTCAATGCTGATGTACCGTGCACAAAGGAATTTGAGCTTCTTTTTTTTCTGTTAGTTCGAATGGTTTGAATCATGTATCATCTCTCCATTAACATGTCTTACAGATCTGTAATAACTGAAAATGATTTTGTTATTCAGCATGGTCCTCTTGACTCACTTGGTCTAATGACATTCTCTATCACATCACAGTATATTAAAGTTAAAAGTGAGGGTACACCTGGTCCCTCCTCTGCATCATGCTGGCTATTGTTTTTTCCTTTCAGCGTCTGTTTGTTTGTTGGTATGTTGCCTGAAACTGCTAGTCTAAACAGACCACACAGAAATGAGAGATGGATGGAACAGTAAAGATATATTAATTATCTTGTGGATAGTTGTCAAAGGGGCTGCTAGGGCAGGATTCCAGTGAAATTGTAACCACATGTAGAACTACTGTACAATGTAATATTTAAGTTTTCTTGCCTTTTTTTGACAAACAGGTGCAAATCTGGTCTTTCTGGGTCATATTGTTTCAATCATACTTTGCATATGTCTGTCTTCCTCGTGTTGCAGAGCTTAAGGATCACATATTTAATGTTAATGTGCAGATTTAAAACAGATGACAAAGTGAAATAATGCATACTCCGCCTTTCCCAGAATATGTCAACAACCACAGCAGACATTAGAGTGTAGAACATTGACATTCCCATTTTGACAGGGTAATTTTAGCCCTTTGACTTTATAATTTGATTGTTTTCAATATCAAAGCCATGTTGTGCATATGTGAGGCTGATAACAGAATAGGTCACATTTGTGCAGATCTTAGAAATCTAATGATCTGTATTAATCAGTATTAATCAGACAGGTGAAAAAGCAGAAAACAAGTTGCAGTTTCATGTAGACCATTGTGGTTTCACAAGGCTGGAAACTGAGAAAGGTTGGGTCTGGGTTTGCCAAGCCAGTCTTTTGTCAGATCTCACCGCTTTTCCAATCCTCCAGTGACCAGATCCTGACAGTAATGAGAACTTACATTCTGCCCGAACGGGATTATAGAATCATATGCTCAGATTTCATGTACTCAGGCATTCAGTGGATGGATATGAATCATAGAACTAATGTATTATTAGATTGTTGTGAAGCTAACATTCAGAGTGTATTTCAGCATTTCCATTTTTACTTTAATCAGTTTAACTACCGTGCAGAAATAAAAGATGCCTTTGAGGAATTATGGGAGTGCTTTGTGAGAGCGTGGAGTGAGAGTGTATATGACTCTGAAGTCGTATGCGTGATTTGAGAGTTTCAGATGAAGCATTGATAGATATATTGTAAGCTGTTTGTTGGACCTGAGCTCACACTCCCAGATAAAAAGCAGGTCTGGTAATGATCAGGCAGACCAGGCCGGTGGAGTGTACTCTGTCGCCCCGTTTTCACCAGGTGTCTTTTATTGCCCTGCTGATTTAGTGTGGCCTGTCCAGCCACGCTGTAGCTCATCATTAATGACAGCTAGACCTGGCACATGAAACACCTCTAATGGCTTTGGTTGAGCCAGGGCAGGCTAGGGGGGAATGGACAGTGATGTAACACAGGACCCACTCTGTTCACCACGGCAACCAATCAGTGTGGAGACCTTTAGTCAAAACCAGCCAATACCACATCCTCACTTAGAAGTCACAAGTAAAACCTGATGTTTCGTCTCTATCATCTGATTTTCAGTATCTTTGCTTAGTATTTTTTTTAGCTTACTCACATCTTGTAATAGCTAGAAATTCACTCCATATAGATGTTTGCCACACACCTCAGAAGAAGAGAGTAGCCAGGTGGCTTAATAAGAACGCTTGAACAGCATTCTTTCTGTTTGAACGTTTTTTGTTACTTCTTTAGTTTTGTTTGTTTGTTTGTTTGTTTGTTTGTCTGTCTGTGTTCTTTTTTTTAACACTTTTTACTCCTTTAAGTAAGGTAAATTTTTACAGCTAGAAATTTGAATTAACAGCTGAGTATTAAGAACTTCTGACCACTGTTGTGTAAAGCTTTCTTTGAGTTGGAGAACAGTATTTGTTAACTCCAGCAGACACAATAAAATTTGAAATTTGAATGAAAGATCACAGTTGAGGAATTTAGACGTGTCATATCTTTTCGTTTAATGTTTATAAACTCATATTTACATGAAGTCTTCACTCACCATTATTAATTTATACCATATAAACTTTTTCAAAAATTAGATTTAAATTACTCTGAGAAAATGAGGGACTGCTTCAAGGAGATAAATATTTGTCCCTCAAAGTTTGGAAAGTCCTGATATAAGTATCTTATTATTTTTGCGGAGAACACATCTGCGTGATGGTATCGGAATCTGTCTGACATAATTGGCGAAGTTTAGTCTAAGTTGACATCAGGCCTGAGCTAGTTTCCCAAATTGTACTGTATCCCTAAGTGAACATCAGGGATCAACAACACAATGAATATGGCTGACAACATGGTCAGACAAACAATCTGAAAGGGTTAATAATCCGAGAGCTAACAACACACCACACTTCTCACATCAGTGAAGCATTGCTTGTAACTGCCATTCTGATTTTTACTCTTCTCACTCTAAGTATTCTCCAGAGAAACACTGGTCACCTCCATAGGGCCGACAAACAGGGGGGTGTTCCAGAGAGCGGGTCTGGTGAAAATTCAGAGTTCGTTAACCCGGAGGAAGTAGTAAACTTCCTAAAAAACAAAGCCATAGGGCTCTTCTATTAGGAGGTTTACTACTTGCTCTGAGTTAACTAACTCAGTGTTTTCAATAAACCTGCTTTCTGGAATACCCCCCTGATGTCTCTGACATTTTTGTCTAAAGTTCACACTTTACATCAGGTGTGAGAAATTACTGTGAACATGTTTATTACATTACACTGTCAGTACACATGAGTTTTCAAGAGATACTTTAAATCTGTTTTTGATTGATCAAGGTTAAACTGAAGAATGTTGTGCTATACCATGTGTTTCCTCAGGTTCACAGAATCTGAGTTAGAGAAGTACATGTAATATTTTAAGAGTTACTCAATAAGGATGCAGCTCTTAAAGTAGAGTATTGACCAATTTTTTTTTTCTTTTTTAGTAATCTGCATTTGCTCATTCCCATTCAGACAACAACATAGTAAATTATATCTACAGGTAGTTGTTTTGTCCCAGATGTCAAGAGCATGTGCAGGTATATCTGTTGTCACGCTCAGTTAATTTGCATTTAGCAGTGTGATTCAGCTCCTCTTGCACTCCTGCAAGCTCTCTGGTGTTATCCAATGGCAGAGAATTCCACTCTGTGAGCGTGCCTAAGGGCAGAGGTGACTGTGAATGTGAAAAATGCCTTTAATCAGTTGGGCAGGCTCTGAAGCCCAGCCAGACCAATCAGCACACCTAGCTCTGCAGCTCCTCACGGGCAACGCGGGCTCGCTCGACCCCACAGGCTCCGACAGCATCTCACGGATGTAAACAGCCCTGATTCAGAAGAAATGAAGCGACAGGCCCACATAGACACCGCTAAAGACATTTAAACGCAACCAGCTGTAGTGCCAAGAAGTCTCTTTCTCATTCTCCTTCTCCTCACTCTTTTTCTGTTTCTCTCCGCTCTCTGTGGTGGGCACGAATAATTTTCAGATTAGCTGAAGGGATTATGCACAGTGTTTCTTCATGCTTAGGAATTCTCTTCGTTGTGATGACATTTTTATCTTTGATGTGTGAGTTATTTGCTTGTGCATATCTTTCTCTTTCCCTCTCTCTCTCTCTCTCTTTCTCTCTCTCTCTTCAGTTTCACCGTGTCGACCATGCCTTGTAATATCAAGAGAGTTAATGACACACATTTATACACATTTATTCCCAGTGTCTCTTTAATATTTGTTTAAGGGGTTGAAAGGCTTTGTGCAAACTGATAAAGTTTTCACATCATGAAAGCTTACTGGAACTCTCCTTGCACAATAGTAATTGGTGCTATACTCAATCTTATGTGCTTTTTAATGCTGTTTCTTGCCTTTGTGAGGCAGAAGTATTCCCATCCGGTTGATGCGAGTTGATGAAACGCCTGTTTGGCCAAAAGAACTTTTTTTCTATGTGATTCCTAATCTATATCGATTGACTGATGGCTGATTTATTACTGATTGAGGGTTTTAGACAAGTCACCTACGTGTCTTGTGGTGAGCTTGGTAAGCAGAGAAGAGTTTTATCATAACCTGTGGTGAACTTCTCAGCATGACGGCTCAGCTAACAGGAAACAGCCTGACAGCTGTTAGCCAGAGACAAGAGGCCAGGAGAGTTTATTTAGGATACAGATAGCAAAGAGCAAGCAACAGAACACCCAAACCAACACAGAACATCATACCAACATCAAATCTTGGCCAGAATATTTATGTGTCCCTTACATAGACGGACCCCTTATCATCAGCAAATAGTCCAATGAGTCTTCTCAAGCATATCTGATCAATTTATTTGTAGCGCTCATTGGCGCTGGTTTGCTGTGTAAGATTTAGGTGCTCCATAGAGTTTGGCAGGGAGCCTCAGTGTTAGAACAGCAGTCTGCCAGAGGCTTCAGAGTTTTCTTGGCAAGACACACAGATGTGTGTATTCACAAGCAAAATGTCTCATGTACATTCATGCCTACAAGAACATATACACAAACAAAAAGTCCCACAGAATTGAATAACATATTGTTTTCAGACTGGTCTCAATCAAAGGTGGCACGCACTGACCTTTCACATGATGTGCGAGTTTGTGTTTATAGAGTGATACATGTTTTCTGACTCACCAAAAGAATGAACTATATGATGTGATAAATTGTTTACATCCAAACCTTAACATGTGTGGGCTTTGGCCCCCAAAATACACAGTGTTGTCCTGCACACATTCCTCAAGTAACAATAACTCATACTTGCATATGTGCAGACAAAAACTTTGCATTCTACGCAGTTTACATATGTACAGTCTTTGACTTAAAAACTATACGGCACATGAAATCACGCGTCACACTCAAAGTGGAACATACATATATATTTGTCTGTGTCTTGTGCTGTAATGAGACAGTGTACAGTTCTTTAGAGTGTGGAGTGTGTCTTTTCACTGCAGACTTTTCTCCTTTGAAATTTGGCTGCTGACCGTCTCTCCCACAGCCATATTCTTCTTCTAGAGATGCCATAAATATGTCCTGAAAAGGTGAAAAAACATTGTTTGCCTGTATTTGGAAGATAGAATCAGGAAGGGACGGATGGGGAGAAGGGAAAGATGGGATAGCACAAATGAAAGGCAGCCCAACCAAAGCTTTTTTTTCTTTTTTTCTTTTTTACTTTTCACAGACCATTAACCACATATGTACCAGAGAGTTGACAAAAATATGACAGTGATATTCGTGAGGTTTGTGAATTATTGATATTTCACATCTGCCCCTCTGAGAATCAGCCCATAAGTAATCGCTCTGAATATCAAGGGGGGTGGTGCATGAAATTATATTATATTGACGTGAACACTGAGAATAGTTGGAGTTTGCGAGATGATGGTTGTTTCTAAAGCAACATAGGGCATTCGGGCTTGACATAATGCCCTCTGCTGGCTGGGTTTGGAAGTGCAAAAGAATAACAATATACAGTTTGCCCTCAGTTGCACATCTAGGACCTCAGAAAAAAATTCTGGCAAGGTCAAAATTTATCGGTGGTGTTGCTCCAGCTTTCCCACAGCGCTACCCAAGTTTTGTGTGGGAGGGTGTAATTTATCTCCCCGAAACGCAACGTCAAAACAAAACTACCGTCATATCTTAACTTGACAGCTACGCTCAGCAACCAGCTTCACTGTCACTTCTTACAGATCATTAGATCTTCTTCATCAATCATTTTGAGACGTTCACTGTTTGATAGACTCATGCAGTGTGAAGGATGCTAACGGAAACTCACTGCCCTGTCGGCGACCCTTATATAAATCAGCTGCCCTTACTCAGGTTATACAGTCACACACTGCTTTGAGTCAATAAACATGCGCATCGCTCGTCCTTCTTATCAGAATCTCCCAATCTCTGTGGTTTTAGACCCCCTCAGAGCACTGACTCTGCACTGTTTCCCTTTTACAAAGACTTATCTAGGCAGCGTCAAGAATGCTTTTGACTGCACTGTATGCCCTGGCTGTTTATGCAATGAACAACGGTCTGTTTCACTGACTAGCCTTTGTTCACAGACCTGTCGACACTAGCTGCGTTCCTGCGATCACGCTGGCCTTTTTCCTTCACAACAATAAACATGCTTTGGGAAAGCATTGTGCCAATGATTAATGGGACACCTTTTTAGTTTATATATCTTTGTGTGTGTGTGTGTGTGTGTGTGTGTGTGTGTGTGTGTGTGTGTGTACACGTACGTGTCACCCGCATGTTGCCCCTAAAGTTTACAGTACCCCCCCCCCCCCCTTGCGGGAAGGAACAATAAACAGAGCTTTGCCTTGTTCTACGTGCAGGTGGGAAATGGCGGCAAAAAGGTCGGGTCAGACAAGGGGCCACTGCCATGACAACCGTAGCAGGTGCTTCATGCCAACCAAGGGAATGGAAGGTATGTGTAATTAACTTCTCTTATGATTCTCTAATTTAAGACTAGTGTTATTTGAAGACTAGTTTGTGTGCATGCGTGCATGCGTGCGTGCGTGCATGCGTGCGTGCGTGTGTGTATGGTTTGTGTGTGTGTTCATGCCGTTTAGTGCTTTAGGTAAAAGGGAAATGTGTTGTCTTTCTAACTGTCTGTTCATTTTTTCAGGTGGTTCTGTGGGTCGTTGTATCTTTACTTCCTCTTGTGACTGGTGACAGGAATGTGTTAAGGGCAGACCCACAGGCAGATGTGGATTTGGACGGTGTCCTGGTTGACAAGCAGCATTTAATAGAGACTCTGGCAAAAGTGGAAGATGAGTTGGAGGAGAGGAGTGACAGCCACTCTCCATGGCACAACCTGTTTGGTGAGTGTATTTCTGAAGAAATGGTCTTGCGGGCACTTTGCATCACACTCCTCTCAACGGACTTTTGCACAAGGAAGACACGTAGTTTCTCTACCAATTCTCTCTCTCTCTCTCTCTCTCTCTCTCTCTCTCCCTTTTCTTTTCTCTCGGTTTATCTCTCAGAGCCCTCTGTGGTGGTGGAGGACGAAGACCAGCAGCGTGCCCGGTGGGAGCGCTCGCTCCATTCCTCAGACCGCTCCCAAAAAGGCGCTCGCAAGAAAAAGAAGAAGAAGAAAGAGAAGGGCCAGAGCAGCCACGACTGCCGCATGGAGAAGAAGGAGATACGAGTGCGCGACCTGGGCCTGGGTTTCGACTCGGACGAGATCATCCTCTTTAAGTACTGCGTGGGCACCTGCCAGAGGGCCCGCGGTAATTACGACCTGGCCGTACGCGCCATGCTGGCCAACGGCAGCGTGCCCAAACGGACGGCCAGGAAAATTAGCGCCCACCCCTGCTGTCGACCGACGCGCTATGAGCCCGTGTCCTTCATGGACACCTTCACCTCCTGGAACACCATCGAGGCTCTCTCTGCTGCAGACTGTCAATGCGTAGGCTGAGAGAGGCTGAAGGAAGGAGGTGGTGTGATCATCCCACTCCTCGTGGAGAAAAAAAATAAAAATAAAGCAAAACAAGAACGTGAGCCAAACAGATAGAGGAGGGATCTGAGTGAACATCCTCCAAAGTGCTGGTCCAAGAAAAAGAGAATGGTTTAGAAGCATCTCTAAAAGTTGAGAGAGAGGGCAAGAGAGAGAGAGAGAGAGAGAGAGAGAGAGAGATGAAAGGTCAACATGTTTTAGACTACCACGTCACAGTACGGTAGAGCAGAGGGAATGGTGTAAGGTCGGGAGAAACTCTTACAGAGATGCTTCCCAGGATCTGTTGAGGAGTTACAGATATAGATATTGCAGAACGCACCAGGGATGGACACGTGATGGGATTTTTCTGCAAAAATCTCAATGTGACCAACGTGAAATCACACTCTGACTCTCTTTTTTGTGTGTATCTTTATTCCATTTGTTAATACAGGATCTAAGACATCCTAATCCTTCTTACTCTATCATATGCAATTCAAACCATGTCGGAGATCAGCCATATCAGATATCAACACCACAGATAGTTAAAAAAAAAAAACATATCAGAGATCAGCCATATCAGATATCAACACCACAGATGGTGTAACAACAACAACAAAAAAACACAGCAGAGATCAGCCATATCAGATATCAGCTGATCAGACATCAGCACCACAGAGAGTGTAAAAAAAAAAAAACACAGCAGAGATCAGCCATATCAGATATCAGCTGATCAGAGATCAACACCACAGAGAGTATAAAAAAAAACATGTCTGAGATCAGCCATATCAGATATCTACACCAGAGATAGTGTAAAAAAAATCAAATTTGTATATCTTCACTGATAGTTTCTGTCACTGAGGTAAAGAAATTGGTAGCATTTTAAAGTAGCGGTGTTTTAATACTCAGTTTTGTGTGTGTGTGTGTGTGTGTGTGTGTGTGTGTGGTTGTGTGTGTGTCTGTGTGTGTTTTAATCAGTGTAACTAAAGGGTGTCTACTATAATAGGTATAGAGTATCAAGACTAAGAGTTTTCCTTTGTTACATGTTATAAAGAAGAGGCTCTGCTATCAGTCACAATATTCACTTTCACCCCACATCACTTGTCATAATTGGATTACAACTGTCCATTATGACGTAACTGTGTAGGATATGTGTGTGAAATATACATGAAGAGTAATAAGTATTGTTTTTTTATGACTCACCTTCTTAGTGCAGATCTAGAAAGTATTTGTGGTTTCCTTAATTTTTCAGAGTTCCTGGGGTAACTTACTCATTTATTTGACCATGAATTACAGGATAGTTATGTGAACTCGTGACTGCATCTAGAAGGGTATATTTTCCGTTTGCTGACATGCTAACAGCAAGGTCACATATCACTCTGCTGAAGTAGAATAGGACTCCATGTATGTAAGTTCAATGTTAAACAGAAAAGTTATTCCAGAAACATTCCACTTGACCTGTGTATTGTATTTTGTTACACAAGTAGATTGTACTACATACAAGTGTATGCTTTTTCTCAATTCGTAATCTGTTTCATTTTCATTTTACCTGAAAGATCAGTGCAGTGTGTCTGTCATTCAGGTGGAGGACAGGATAAGCAGAGATTTTTTTTAAAACTTTTGTTTAAATCCAGTTTTGTCACGTAAATTATATGCACACACATACACACACACACAGACACACACATGTACACACACACACAAAACAATCCCACCCACACACACAGAGATAAAAACTGATGCGACACACTGGCACGCAATGTACAGAACTGTAAGTTTACACAGGCCATGACAACAGTCTTTGGAGGAAAACATGTCACTCTAATGCATGCTGAGGTTATCTACTACAATAGGAATCTTTGGAATAATAGGGTCTTTTGAGTGTGACATCTGAGTCACTGGCATATTTTGTCATGGCCTGAGATAATAATCACTATGTGTTATGTCATGGTTGTCTTATCTCCACCAAAATGGATGCCATGCATCTCTCTGCATTTACAGGATGTTGTATAGGTAGTATATTTATTTTTCCATTTTTAAGTTATTTATTTATTATCATGTATATAGACGTGTCTTTCTGACATTTTATACATATTTATTAATTTGTATCCTACATTTTTTGTACATTAATCATTATTACTGTGTTCATTGGTGAGCAAGCAGCTGGTTACAGGACAGTAGATGACAAGTGAGCGACAGAGGTTCACCTCCAGACCTATGTTGCTGGAGTTTTTTGTTTGTTTGTTTGTTTGTTTGTTTGTTTGTTTGTTTCAGCTCATTTGAATCGAGTTATCTACCATGGAAACCTCATACTCATGACTCAACACCAGCTGCCTTGCTGCATCACACAATTCTCATGTGAAAAGCTGCTTTAAACAAAACGTTCAATCATCTGCCATACCAACATGTAACAGTGATCATGTTTGTATTTCAGTATTTTCAGATTATATTATTATTATTATTATTATTATTATTATTATTATTATTATTATTATTGTTGCAAAGGTTGTTTATTTTTATACACCTATATTTTTTCTATATATGAATAAATGTTTTTTTTTATAGAAAATGAGTTCATAGTTGTTTGAATTTTTTCTCATGCTGCTTGCAACTAGGCAGAGCATTTCATTTGTAGCTGATGGCATTTTGTATTTTGTTTACACAATTCTAAATTTAAGAGTATGGTTCATGCATAATCATCTATGCCATTTTGAATGATGGGCCAGTCACTTACTGAACGTATTTCATTCTGCTTGGTAATGTTTTTACATCAAATTTTCAGAAGAATAAAAGGACTTCATTTCGTGGATTTAATCCATTTGTTGAAAAGCACTGAGAACGCAACGCAACATGTAAAAATGCCTAATGCATTCATAATAAATGTAGACATGCTGATTCTTTGTAAGAGTAGGTGATGTATACATTAGTTACATATTAAGACAGAAAGCAGACATTTTAAGTTAACAGTTGTCTTTCCTATTGACCTTTAACCTTTGTTTGGCTAATGGAAGTCAGGCTTACAGCCTTCATCACTGTGTGAAAGAAGTGTTAAGAGTTCAAAAGAAACTCAGGACCTTATACGTGCCTCTCATCTACTTCAGCACAAAGAATGTTACCTCCTGTTTTGAGGCTTTTAATAAGCATCTGGCAAACACACACACTCACACAGACACACAGACACACAAACACACACGCACCCTGACACACACACACACACACACAGACACACACGCACACACAAAGAGAGAGAGGGGGAGAGAGGCCTGTCTCTAGCTCAGGGGCTTCTGTACACTGTGTGCACCTCACTCTCAGTATGTGAGGGTAATTAACGGTAAGGGAGAGGATGGGGATAATTACGGTATAGGAAACAGATGCAGACAGTGAACCGGTTTGTCACACAGTTGTTTACCGAAGGTAGATTCCAGGGTGAAGAAAGGCAATTTTTCATCTCATTAAACTGTGTTTTCAAAAAGTTTATGTAAATGTCCAATGAAATATGTTTTTTGGTTGCCAGATGCACTATACTGAAGGTATACTGAGAATAACTGTAAAACGTTTAATAGAATGTATGCATAAAGGAAATATATGTATAAATATCATCTAAACTATGAGTTACAGGGTCCTCTGCCACTGTCTGTACCTGCATTTCTCACAACAGATGCGTGATATGAAAAACAGAGCTGTTACTGTAGCGCTGCATTAGTTGTCTGTGAAACTTTGGTTAAGAAAAAGAAAAAAGAAGAAAGTGTAGAATCATCAGGAGCTCATGTGTTGTGTTGTGTTGTGTTGTGTTGTGTTGTGTTGCGTAGATCAGCCTTTGTAGCAACATGCTGAATGGTTTCGTGGTTTCTTTCTAGTCCTATACTACCCTCTTCTGGCTGTAATAGCGAGATGTCGAAAAATTCTCACCGCTTTCCACACAGAGTAAGGATGCACTGAGTCTCAGAGCAGGTACTTTTAATTAAAGAAAGAACGAAAGAAAGTCACAGCTACGTCACAGTTTTGCCGCCGTTGTTCACATTTAAGTAAAAGCCAGCATGCAACACCGGCATAATACAGGAAAAAGCAACATTTAATCTGAAAAACATCTCCAGAACAAAACAGAAACTGTGGACGTGTTCCATCTTAAAGTGCACAAAGACACCACTTTAAATGGAGTCATTTCTTATAAAATATCATTTGACCCAATAAAACGGATCGTTACCAAGCCTTCGAAAATTCACAGAATTCATGTAACAAACAAATGAAATGCGTATGATACAACATACATGACATGTCAACGCTTCCTCAGGGATTTTCTTTTTAAAATAGCCAACTTGTTAGCTCCGTAATCCCATGATATTACAATAGCCTACTACAGTTAGCTAACAGACAATCTTTTCAAAATTCATAACAATGAGGAACAATTTAATATCGGTCTTCTCATTATCCAAGGCACTTTTCGGATATGCAGGAACTGGGTGTGCTAAAAGTGCACGTGACGATCTCAACTTTGTTTTCTTGAACGGTATCTTGAGCGCAAATTGGTGGTAGCGGGTCAACGCATCTCATGGATTTTGTTAATTCGGAGCGCGATTCTATCTCACCGTCAAAACCGATTACTGTGCCCTGCTCAACGCTAAATGGATGGAAATTTGCAAGCGCCGTGTCAAATTCCCATGCGTGCCGAAGCGTAAAGTCCACAAAAGACTTTGTTTTGTTTGCTGCCCGTTTTTCTAAGTCATTCTTGTAAGTTCCCGCGCGTAAAGATGCGTAGCTGGTTTCGTTGCTGTGCACTAATGATGGAGGTGAGTGCCGACCTACCCAACCCAAATTGCGCGCATGGTTTCCCTTTCTCTGTCCAGCTGTGCGCTTGAACCGGTCACAACCTTTAGTCAACAGGTTCTTTCTACACAAGATGTAAACCCATGGGTCCAGTATTGGGTTGAAAGAGGCGAATCGGATGGCAAGGAGATCACTCCGATAATCTGGCTTTCCCCCAGCAGAAATGTGGGCAGGACCATACAGTTGATTCACAAAGATCCGCACCTGTAAAGTTAAACATGAAGATACTTAAGTCAATGACGACATTTATTTGGTAATTGGTTTGTTATGTTAGGCATGATGAATTTACTTTGAAATACTTACCACCAAAGGGATGGAACAGACAAGGAACACGATGGTCATGAGAATTAACAGCCAGAACATTTGGATCTCTGCCGCAGACGCAACTGACGGTAACTTTGGGAATCTGCGTTTCGACCCTGCTTGGCCGGATAACTCAGCTCGTACGATGCGTGTCCTCTGATTCATCACCACAAGTGACCGGCAAACAGCGAAATTGCACAGGACAGTCACGGCAATGAGCATTAACATGAATCCTCCGTATAAGAACGAATAAGATGCTCCGAGTGAATTTCTCGCCCGCCAATCTAAAAAACACCAAGTTCCAGGGAAGTGTCTAACGTGTTCGCCGAAACCAAAGCTAGGCATAATGCAAAGCACTATGTTCGCGAGATAAGTGGCCATAAGAGCGAAACGGGCCATCGTTCTGTCCACATACTGTGAGTAGAAGTAAGCGTGGTTAATGGCAAGATATCGCTCCACCGACATGGCACACAATATAGACATTCCAGCGGATCCGAAAAACAACATGGAAAAGGAGAAGAAATGGCACAATAGTGCACCGCCCGGCCACCTGCCTGCAACGTATGTTGCGATTACAACTGGACTTGTGAAACAGGTTCCCAAAAGGTCCGTGATGGCCATGCCACATACCAAAGTATAAAAAGTAGTTTCCTTTTGTTCCTTCTTCGAGATACAGAGAACCACAATCGCTACGAGGTTTCCAAGGACGCCAACAGCAAACATTGTGGCAGATGTGATGAGCGACCTAGAGTCGAGACGAAGTTGACGCGTAGTGCTGTTGTCAGAGGTCAGACTTTGTAGTAGCTCTGTCATGTTCACGTCGATAGAATCATTCATAGCTGCAGTTCTGATAATATATTGAGTAGTGACTACAAACTTTGTACTGCACTCGGTCACATTTTCCAGGTAAATGAAGTGGCCTTGAGTGTCTGTCCCTTCTTAAGTACACAAATAAAAATTGTCCTTGGTAAACTGAATAAAGAAAAGCAAAGAGCTTGATATAAGTGATGCGCCCTTATCTCTCCCTCCCTTTGGAAGAGACTACTCGGCCTTGATCGGACTAGTGATCGCCTCTGCTGGTATTTAAACTCATGGAGCGTTTAGACGCTCTGATGTCATCAGAGAACGTTGACGCCACACGCTGGAGGGAATTTACTCCCACTCCGCCCAATTTTGTAAGGTAAAATTATTCCTCGTCATTGAACAAAAGAAAAAGAATTAAATTACAACTTATGTAATATTTATAACGTTTTTATGTAAATTTTAAGATGCTGTACTATTCATATTTTTTCTTACAATATTTCTTAATGTCAAACTATTGGTAAGAGTCATGTTTACAGACCCTTATAGTCATATAATTGTCATAGCTCGAGAGCGGTATGCACGACTTAATGGCTGTCATTCTATTTTTAGATTTACCCATTAACATCAATTAATTTAATATTTGGAGAGATTATTCTTCCACTCAAGGTTCATCTGTAGACACAAGTGAATAACTGTGCAGGGATGTTCTTTCTTTCTTTCTTTCTTTCTTTCTTTCTTTCTTTCTTCCTTATGTGTGTACGGCACCAAGAGAGTCAATATTTGTGTCATAATTATTGCATTCCGTGTAAGTCTTCCTTTTCCAGTAAACCTTACTTTAAAAACAGTTTCTTTGGGTGAGGACAATGTGATCAGTAAATATGGTCTTATTTCCATAAAGTCTTGTTGAAATGGTAGACCTTGAAACATTACACATCAGTTTAATATTGTGATGTGTAATGTTAAAATAATGACATGTGACACTAAGCAGCGATTTTCTAAAATCCTCCACAGCATTTCTTACTGTTTTTGTGACACGCATATCGTGTTTATGTGTAAACATATAGCTTTTGTTTTATGTACATTGAGGATCAAAGTCTCAGATTTCTTACGGGAACAGTACTTTTCACCTGCTTCATTTTGGCAAGACACCAAAGTCTGGCCAACATCTGCCCCCCCCCCCCCATCTCCTCCTGTCTTACTGATGTTTCAAATCGGATTTTCTCAAGGCTTCTTAGCTTTTTTTTCCTGTACATGAGTCAACCAAGGTATTGTAGGTGCATGCAATTGTATGAAACAATGCAGCTCATTTTGAGTGAGTGTGAGCTGACAACCCAATGGTAAAGGAGTCTCTATTGTCTGAAGATGGCATTGCTGAGGACTACAACTGAGCCTGATCCTGAATCTGGTTACTGTAGAAACGACAGAACAAAAGCATCAATAGTCATTCTTGATTAAAAGACCTTTCCTCTAAATCAATAAAAACAATGTTATGAAAGTACAAGTCATGTGAAATGTTGCCAGTAGCTGTGCCACAAATATGCAACCAGACATTTGAAAAAGTATCTAGACCCCTTGGAAGCACAGAGCAGATGAGAGATATTGAACCTTCTATGCACTGAATTAATGTTGGGAGACATCCTTTGAGCCTGGTGGGAGATTGCAGGAACAAAAGGTGTTAAGGCCAATATGAGGGGATTCTGCTGTACTAGGACAGCATAGATGACAGTACATCCAGGGCAACACTGATATGCTGTAGGGAGTTGGCTACACTGGCTGTGCTGCCATCTACTTAAGGTATGTACCGTAGTCTTATATAGTCTAAAACGTGTGTGTGTGTGTGTGTGTGTGTATATATATATATATATATATATACTGTAAATATATACAGAGAGAGAGAAAAAGATTTCAACACACCGCAGGGGAGATAATATTGTTGAAATGTGGAATGAGGTGAGGCTTGGGCTGCTCAGTCTCTGTCCATGTAAGTAGATTTCAACCCCCACACATGGACGACTCTGGAGTGAATTCCTCTAGGCAATTGTTTGCTGCAGCCACCGCTATGTAAGCTTTATTATATCCCTCTGTAATCACCTTCCATTCTCCCAGACTTTGTAAAGTTGACATATACGTCATAACCTGAGAGGAGGTCACTGCTACATAGCAGAAGAATCTGGTCACTCCCCTCCCCTCCCCAACACTCCATTACACTCTACCCTCACACTCATTCCAAAAATCAGAATCATAGTATCTTATGATTTAAAAAAAAAAAACCCTCTTACCACTGTGTTTTCTTTGTCTCTCTCACAGACCTCCTGACATAGAGAGTTCACGAACTGAGATGGAACCTGCGTGGGTGTGTGTTTGTGTGTGTGTTTATACAGGAAAGCAAACATTTCATTTCATGTAAATATTTCCTGGGAGAACAAAGAAAGGCTACAACTGAAATACAGGATAATTTATTTCAGTTTTCAGAGCTTTTCGTGGACAGACTACGTGTGTTGACTAGGGAAACCACACATCAGAGGCTGCTCTATTTGACATAAAATGGTGTATATTCATTAACGTTTCCTTTTGAGTAACGGTCATACATAGAATGTTGTTTAGACATATAGATTATCAACATTGGGTTTATGCTCCCTCAGTAGGAAGAGATTCTGACACAGATTAATATGAAACAGATGGATGGTTAATCTCTTGATATATTTTTTTTAAATACACCATTACTGTCAAGATCATCAGGCACATGCATAGCCAGTTCAACTTTCATCTCGCAGCACATCTGCAAGTGAAATACATCAATAAACTAATCAGGAGCGTTGTGGACTGAGCGCTGTTGTGTGAGAGGTAGGTGGTCTTTCTCATCTGGAGAAAATGGACATGGGCATGATTCTCTAACGGGAGAGTCAAATCCAACATGACTGAAGATGAACGTATTTCTTCAAGCCACAATGAGACTCTCGGTTTCTGAGTGAAGATGGTGATAGTTTGGACTGTCACAGAAAAATGAAAAACTTTATACCGTTAAAAAAAAAAATCGTGGGTGAATTCTTTTATTCCTTTTCTTTTCTTTTCCTTTTCTTTATTTTGTTATCTCGAAAACCCAAGGGACTGAGAGATAATCGTGCCATTATGATACCTGTTCCTGTCCGCCCTGGTTGCCTCTTTCCCTTCTCCCCATGAGCTCATTAACTGAAATAAGTTCTTAACAAATGCCAGCCTGCATTTGCCGTTTGAATTCAATATCCCCTAAACATTTTGGTATGTCAGATCGTCATGAATTTTTATTATTCTATTACGATATCTCAATATTTTACTGCATTCATTAGCCTGGATTTTTAACAGCAGTAGTAGTTACAGTGCTATCACATGCCCTCTGCAACTGCAACAGCGAAGACACTGTGACTGCATGTTCAAGTTTCTATTCTTGTTGGTTTAGCTAAGTTGAACTACTGTTTTCCAGCATATTATCACAGATACTTACTATAAATGTTTATTTGTTGTTTTGTTTTTTGTTCTTGTAACTTCAGCTTGATACGTCTCACACTTGATGAATCCTGGAGCGACCAAATGGTTCAACTAATTTTTATTAGAGTTATAAACCAAACATTCATTATATGCGGGTGAGTTGCTGTGACGGGTAGCTGGAAAGTACACAGTACTAACAGTGCTGATGAAAACTGTGACAGGAAATATCTGTCTAATCTTTTCTCTCTCACTCTCTCTCTCTCTCTCTCTCTCTCTCAAGCTGTTTGGTGTCAAACTGGTGCAATTATTTCTGAAGGAATCATCTCCAAGGTGACTTTTTCTCTTCAGCATACGTAATTGTTTGAAAGTTCTTTGAAATAAACGTCATTTTGTATTCTCTGAATTGCTGACATTGTTCCAAATGAAACTACTTTCTTTCCACTGAGCAATCAGTCAGTTCTTTCTAAAATTTCACAGTCTGAATTCTGATCGTGGACTTTACTTAAGTGGATATATCATTTGCACCCTGGAAGGAATGAAAAGATATTTGTTAGATGTTTCAAGAACTTGGGCGGACAAACCCCATCTTAGAGATTTACTAAATTCCAGGTTTTTTGTTTCGAACCCTAATCTCATTCACCTACCTCTATTGTCAAGTCTCTCAGTAGCCCAAGCAGGTGTGACAGATAAAGTCTAAAGGAAAGTAGTGGAAGGTCAGCGAGTGGAGGCTTGGCAGGAGCTCCGGCCATGGTTCGTCAATTCATCAGTTCTTCACAAGGCTTCATCCTGCTACCAGTGATCACACTGGAATATTAAACCCATGCCGTTGTAATTTCAGCAAAGATTTAAGTCATAAACATTTAAGGCAACTTTATAATGAGCATCCAACTCATCAGAGGAGCATTAGTGAAAAATAGCAATATGACTCACAGGCTTGATGGGAAGATCAATGGCAGCAATAAAACACAGAACCTAAACCACCTCATTAGATGTTAACTTTAATATGGGGCTCTCTGGAATGCAGATTGCAGTCAGAGGACTATATGTCATCTCTGTCCATGAAGACCAAGCCCCACATCTGTTGGCATTCCCATGGGTGTTGTTTTCTCCTGTCGATAAGTGACAGACTGTAAGGTCAGACGTTAAGTAGATTTGGTGGGTTGGTGGAACTGGCACACCCGCAGAGGAAAGACCTATGAAACTGGGTGAGCGAACACTGTGACTAAAACTGTGACGAATGAGGAATAAGAAAAAAAAAAATATGTATCTCTGTGCTGTTTTGTGTCCTTTCTTCTGCTGAGACCTTAGAGACAGACAAATGTTTACAAACAATTTTAACAGACAGCATGGGTGTCGGTGCTATAACTATGATCAATACTGCTTACACTGTTATAGCCCTCAGACTCCACAAAAATGTGCTTATACACACACACACACACACACACACACACACACACACACACCCCTCACCTGCGACTTGTGATTGAAGACACAATTGATGTCAAGCTATCAGTGGGTGTGAGACATCAGGCAGCGTGCGGCTCTGGCGTAGAGCAGGGCTGGGGGGAGTTCGCCCAGCTCCATTTCCAGAGCAGTGACGTACGAGTCTTGTGACGCCCTAATGATCCTTCAGCGTGCGTTCACACATCACTGCAGGGAAAACTGATGCTCACTGTTGCTCACTGCTCTCTATACCTCCCACCCATTTACAGTACTCATTATATCAGAACCTCTCTCTCTATTTCTCTGTTTCTCTTTTTCTGTCTCTCCCCTCACTTCTCCTGCTCCCTCCTCTTACATTTAGGTGATTTCCTCTGAATTTAGCAATCTGCACCCTGCCAAGGCACATCCATCTTTGCAATGTTTATCCCACAGCGTAGGGAAATACTTATTGATCCACTTACAAAAACCTAAGGCCGTTTCCCAAATGGTAATCACTTCATAAATGAGTTTTATAGACGCTTTATTATGGAGAAGCGGCAGAGAGAGACAAAATAATGTGTGTTATTCTGTTAGGCATTAAATGAGTTGTGGACAAACGAAACAGCATGAAGATGTCTGGCTCAATTTAACCAATTTAATGTCTCAGGAATTTATTTGCTGGAAACCCGCTGCATTAGACACATGTAGCACACATTTGTAAATATTTGATAGCTCTGGGCTTAATATGGAGGTCTTAGGGAATTCACCCACTCACGGTGCAGATTTTGACATAACTTCATTGAGCCTCCTACACTCTCTCAGCCCGTAGAGTCAGACATTAACTGACATTTTGCTGTTAAGTCCAATGATTCTGAATGTTCATCCACGGCGGAGCTCAGAGAACAGGATTCACGCTGTTTTCATTGAAGACTGAGCTGTTTTTTGGTTTTTAGTGGAGTGCTATCACTAATTGTCACCATGTCTTTTAAACCTTCATTTCAGAACAAGGTCCCCCTTCACCATGTTTGTATCCGAGTTGCAGAGTGTCAGGCAAAGAGAAAATGACCGCTCCAGTTCCCTCATGAACACGGAGGCAATGACTTGGCCACCATGGATGACTGAAATCAGCCATTTGGCATGATAGCTACTTTAAAGGTTTCATTGTGAGTGCAGCAGGTGGTGAGAAGGATATTGAAAATATTCATCATGCAGCACCAGTGTCACACACGTGAAATGAACGTCGCTGTTCAAACATGGCCGACAGCTGCAGCAAAAGGCGAAAGCCCTGAATAAAACATGGGATTCATCAGAAGAAGAGTTTCAATAAGGAGCTGACTAGTTTGTAAATTGGCAGTGCTCATTTAAACACGGCGCTGACGGTGCAGTGATGGTGTTTGGTGTCATAACCAGGATAATGAGTACAGCAGTGTCATAAATGGTGTACAATAACTCTGCTGTTGGAGGACGGGAGGGAGACATTTAGCTTTGTGAGTGGTCTCTTTAATAGGCTCATTTTTCTGTGTGTGTTCAGGGATGTGCGTGTGTGTGTGCATGTGCATGTGCGTACGTGCGTGTGTGCCTGCGTGTGTGTGTGTGTGTGTTTGCAGAGTGGCTAGCACTAATTAAATCATATTGTCTCAAAACGTTTCCACTCTGAAGCATAAAAATGAAATCTAGTCCCTGGTGAAATAATGAAGCCCTACGGAAGAAAAAAAAATTGCATTATTGTCAGACGTTTGATTAAACATTACATAGATATGAGGAAGATCTCTTCAGTTGTTGCAAGGAAATTACTGAGTTGAAATGTCACACTATTTATGTGTACAAAATCCAATTATTGGACAGAGTCTTTCCCAGTTTTTAATAAAAAGAAAATGGATTACATAGGTGGCAGTAATAATGTATTTCTATCATCTATTTGTGATGCATCTTTGCACATATGTGTGTATGTGTGTGTGCGAGAGAGAGAGAGAGAGAGAGAGAGGGAGAGAGAGAGGGAGAATGCTTTAAAGGAGCCATGAGGTTAACTGCCTGTAGAGTGAGAGTAAACGATAAGATCTAAGGCTTTTATCTACAATGTCTTTTTTTTTTAGCACCACACCATGGAATGAGTACTTTTTTAGTGCATTAAGTAATCCCCTCTCTCTCTCTCTCTCTCTCTCTCTCTCTTTCTTTCTACTCATTCTATGGCTTTTGGAAATGTACCAAGGTTAAGAATGCTCCCCAGTACTCCACATCAATAAAGTCTACCTCTACTTGGAGAATGCTCTTCACCAACAAATAATGGCACATTAAAGAGAAGGCAATTAGCCAGCACTCTGTGACACAGCTGCTGAGTGCAGCGGGAGAAGGGAGATAACTTTACGTAAACCGCCTCAGGCTCAGGAATGAAAGAGGACAGTGAGAGGCGATGCCCCTGCTACATCCAGAAATATCCAGTTTTACAATTACATGGACTTGATCTCTCTCTCTCCCTTTCTCTCCCTATCTCTTTCTATCTTGCCCTAACACACGTAGGCTACACACACTAAATGGATGGTCAATGGCACATATGGGAATTGAAAGATCTATGTGTTGAAAGATGGCACACTATGAAAGGTTTTATCCAAACGACAGACTCAGCCACGGGGCGAACAAGTTCATAAATGAAGAACAAATACACACACACACACACACACTGTATGAACACTATTTTCAACCTCATCTCACTCTAGATCAAGGTAAACCAATCAGCAAGTATGTTTTGTTCTCTAAGTGTTATAAAGTCCACTTTCAAAAGCTGGCTTCACTCACTGCTGAACCAGTTAAGTTATTACGGCGTAGAGTGTTTTAGTGGTTGTCATCAAAGACATTGTTGGTGGGGTGGGGGGTTCACTGCTGCGTCTAATATTCTGGTCACTAAGGAACTGCAGCTGACACTTTCTCCCTCAGGCACTTACAGTCTTGCATTGTATTAAAAAGCAATGCCCTCAATTCCCTGTCTCTGATGTAAATAGAGGTTAATAATGAAAATAGGGGCTGCAAAGGTGGCTACAGCAAATGTTTGATTTGAGAAATAGCTGCAACTAAATAAGAAGTCAAAGCAGCCAACTGATAGGGAAAAACATTTCATTCCTTAACTAATGCTGTAAGTGCTGCATCGCTCAACTGAGTCATGCGAGAAAACGACATATTGATGTTGATGCTGGGGAACGTCTTCTTAGATTGCTTTTGAATCCTGTATGGTTGGGCTAACCAGACACAAGCTGAAATGACGAGTTTCATTTGGAATACTTTTCATGTGGTGCAGCTGAAACCTCTCATTTTGGCTCCGGCTGATCTGGTCTCAGCTCCTCTACTTCTTTGCCCTCATCTGCACACCCCTGAGCGACCCTCTGCGGTGGGAACAAATTAACCAGCTGGTCAGTTCTGTCTGTACAGAGCCAGTGCGATTGGTCAAGACCATGTTCATGAAGCAACAAACTGAGGCACATGGGAGCTTGGACAACCATTTATCAGTGCAGGGCAGGTACGGCAGTAAAAAAAAAATGAAATGAAGGTTTGCTTTTGAGTTGTGGTTCTGCTTTAGCCCTGATATCTCACATATGCTTTCCCTGTCTTCTAACATTTCTGCTTTATCAGATTTCTCTATTATCTTAGCACTCTTTGTACCTGTTGAAAGGGGAAAAATCAACACTGAGACTTGTTGACAACACCGTTGGAGGCAGAAACAGGACTTATGGTGTTTCATTTACACAGAGCATTGTGTTCAGACACTGCACACTGCTTTCAGACTGTTTGTATGCACACATCACATACAGGTCAACTTAAACAAACAGAATAACAGAAACTCTTCTGTCTAAATGAGGTATATGACTTATCTTGAAATTAGGTGTCTGCATATAGACGTGATTTCTGGCTCCTGATGTGATTCCTCATCAAACCTGATGTGATTCCTTTTTTTTCTTTTTTTGTCCACAGGATCTCAGCGATTTGGTATGGGGCATTATTGTTGGGGCATGTTTCATAGGACTTTCACAACGGACCTGCGTTGCGAACTGGCAGGTTTTGGGATTAAAATCCCAAGCATGACAGCTGACCACTCATAAAAACTTGAGCAAGGCACTTAACTTTAACGTTGTGCCAGGTTTATGTGGCCTCATACACAAGAGAGTAAGCGTCGTCTGTTGTGATAGGTATATAAACTTGCAACTACAAATAATTACATCACTTAAAAAATCTATTCTGTTTTATAAATACTAAAAAAGTTAAGGAAACCGATGTATGTTTGGATTTTGCAATGTACAACACAATGATCAAAAATAATTCTGTTAAAATTATTTACTGATGTTATACTAAAACAAACTTTTGCCCAAATACAAAACAAATGCTTTCAAGCTGTTCACAGGAGGGCAGAGAACATATCTAAATGTAAGTGCATCAGCACAGACTTGGCAGAAATTGTGGTAATGGCTGTCACGACCCTTCTTGGTTTTTACTGACAATTGAATCGCTCAAGTTAGGCTTTGCTGGTAATTGGGAAATGCCTGTCACATTTCCTGTAGTACATCTTGGCAAGACTGTTATTGCACAGTGGTTCTTGCCATGACTCAGTGAACCAAATCTGACTGACTGTTTGCACATCCCAGCGCGGTAACACACCTGTCTCGGCTCATCGGTCACTGGCAGTTTGTTGACCGAAAGGGATTCATTGCTTGTGTGCGGTTTGTACTGATCTATGACTCTGTGACATTGAGATTATCGCTGAATGAACGGCCCTGGGACGGTCACCCTTAACACCCTTATGAGAATCAGTGAAAACCCAGATGCTTTCTGAAATGGTTCACTCCTGACAACAACATGTGTTTTAAAATAAAACTCCCACTATGCAGTTCAAATGAGTGCACAAGAAAACACAGTCCATGCAGAACACCGTATATACATTCCTGTATATTTCTCATATATTACAGATTTCATATATCAGATCTGGATTGTGTATAAACAGTGTATTGTGAAATGAAACACCCTGCTTTTTTTCTGTGATTATACATACATGTTTGGTTTATGTTCTTTTCATATGGCCGAAGGAGAAGACCTTTCCACACATTCATATCTCTTATTCCACGTTAGAGTTCCTGTGTTTCCAGCCCCTCTGATTCAGCATGGTAAACATGTGACCTTTTACACAAAGGCTCTCTCTCTCTCTCTCTCTCTCTCTCTCTCTCTCTCTCCAAAAACAATAAATCTTAATATTACTGTACATTGACCAGCTCCTCACCAAATGTTTTCTTTCCATGAAATGGAATTGTTTTGTTTTTATTCTTCTCTCTCTCTCTCTCTCTCTCTCTCTCTCTCTTTTTTTTTTGAATTGCTTTTAGAATCTATCACAATATAGAAATGTTTGAATTGTGTCCCATTATCACATGTTTACAATATTGCACAACAGGTATTTTCTATCACTGAGGTAACTGCTGAAGTATAGTAAGTATTTTGTTCTCTTTTAGTCTATTTGAAAATAACAGGATGAATATTTGAAAGATTATCAGGTAGAAATGTGGGAGTGAGGAGAACTTTTTCTCTCTCCTGCTCATTAGTTTGTGTGGACTGACTGTCACCGCCTGCCCTTTCCTCTGACAGAGAACACGAAGGCTTATTTTGTCCACATTTTAATACACTCAATTATGAAAGAAAAAGGATTGAGCGCCTCTGGATCTTTTTTCAGTGACTCAGACCTGTTAAAGCATGTTATGCTTTCGTAGTCGTGCCATTTAAATGAACACGAAAATGAAAGAGATTTGAAATGCTTTGACTGAAAGTTGTTCAAAATGCTTTGGCATGTACTGATTTTGCAGATGCACCAAGAGACTGTACATGGTTTGCATATTAACTATGTGTATTTTTTCATGGTTCAGATACAAGTAACATTTGTCCAATCGCTTGTGTGGGAGCAGCACACCTATTCAAGGTACTAAACAGTTCACTGATACCAGAGAAGTAGGTTTGGTCGAAGTGAAATATAGATCGGAAAGGTAAAGGATGAATATTATTTTGCAGCTGAGGGTGTAAAAGCATCCAGAGTCATTTGAATTTTTGTTCCATTCACGGACCTCTTATGTTTGTTCAGCTGTGTGCCTCAGTTCAGTAAAAGCACAGGGATCGTCATGCTAATGTCCATCTAATTCAGCGGGTTCTTAGAAGAACAACCCTTCATTTCACCATAAGTAACATTTTGCCTTCACAACGGGATGTAAATTATAAGTGCACTTATAATCGTACCATTAAAATGCACAGTGTCCCGATACATTATTACTTGTCCCTCCACAAGAATTCTTTCCCTACAGATTTTTGCTGCTAATGTCCTGGGGGTGCCATTGTGTTTATGTAAAGCAATGAGTGTTTTTGAGAACATTCTGCCCAGATGGGTCCACAGTATGACGAGACAGTAATTATGTTTGTATATACTGGTTAGCACTGGGTTGATTCATGACCCCAGCATCAAGGATTCAATGTGTGTAAGTCACATGTTCATTTAGGTCATGTCTTCTCTCAGAGGAAAAGCATGTGGAGGCTTCTGGTTATAGTACGGACACTAAAAGAGCACAGTATATTCAAGCTAAAGCTCATTTTCTGATATAGTAAGTTAAACAAAGAAGCTAACAGCTGAGAAGGCACTGTAAATGACCACTGTTCACTTAAAGGCTAGGAACATAACAGCTTCTGACCGTTATCTGATCAATAGTTAGATCTCAGATCTGCAGAGAAAACAGAACCCATGCATATGTAAATGCAGACTATTCTTAGTAAAACTCTCTCTCTCTCTCTCTCTCTCTCTCTCTCTCTCTCTCACACACACACACACACACACACACATACACTCTCCCTCCTTCCTTAACTACAGGCCACTTCAATGAGCTGTGAAGAGCGAGAATGAAAGCGTAAGCCACATCTCTGATTGATGACTAGATGCCATCAGCCTTTTCCCAAACACAGTCATAATTCACTTCACTGTTGCTAAGCCAAGTAAATGTACCATGGTTAATGGTATTTGACAGTCACCTATTCCTGGAAATTTCTCATTCTGCATGTACAGTTCTCATTCAGCTTTACGGAAAAGTGCGTCAACAAAAGATCAATGGTATACTGGGCACACGGGATTAAGAAAGCCTAAATCATGAGAGAGACAGTTTCACAGATCAAACAGAAGATTGGTGATAAAGCTATTCAGCTCAAGTCTCAGGTAAATCAGTGGTTAATCAATTATTCATTGACATATTGGACTTGATTGTGAAGACCTGGCATGTTAGCTGATAGATCATTGTGGCACAAAAGCTGTTGTGTATTAGTTCAGTTTAAAGCCCTGGTGATAGGAATCAGGCAGTGCGTGGTGAACATATATTGGGCAACTCTGTATGTTGGTCATTTGTGCATAAATAACTGTGTTAATCCTTGGCTGAAGTGTCTGGTGTCTGTAGAAAGATATGTAATCAATTAGCATTCAGTAGAGCTCATTCACACTAGATTATCACTTTGCATTATCATATTGATGCCTGTTTCTCAAATTTGAATCCCTCTCAGGGATTCATGACGTTTAACCTCCTTATTTATGTATAGCAGGGACCCTACTATTTAGCAGACTAAACAACAGAGAAAGCAATGACTTTGCCATCCAAAAAAACCCCCCAAAACTTAAATCTTTTATGTTCCTTGAGTAATGATTATCCTGCTTCTTGTGTAAGATGACTTTCTGTATTTAATATTTATTTTCCCTTAGGGGACAGGGGATTCTGTCTCTAAAAAATGAATCATGCTGTGTCATCAGAGGCATGTATACTTCAACGAGTGAGGTGATTCATATAGCTAAGTCTACTAAAGTCCTAAATTGGCGCCCTGTAAAGTATATTTTGCAGTACAAAATTTCAAATAAGCGTTGATTACAACGTTGGAGATTTAACTTATCGATCTCGCGTATTCTAATCAAAGTTTATTTTTTAGATTTTCATAACCATGCCTTGGCAGTAGGCGTTGAGGATAACATTTGCTTTTGCATAGATGACGGGTTGCAGTTTTAGCATGTCTCAATAATTGTTGTTAGCCATTCGCTCAGCTTTGTGATTGGCTCTGTTATAGGCGCAGGCTTGAGGAAGCGAAGCGCCCATTGCTTATCGCTTTAAATGTCCCAGATCTCATTGGCTAAGAGTTTGTCTTCCTTCTATTGGCTGGTGTTCCTCCACCAGATACATTTGAAAACCGGCGTGAGTACAAAGCTGTAGGAGTTGCCCTTGAGCTTGTTGTGATATTGAGAGATAAGTAAGAAAAACTGTTTTTAAATTTTAAAAACCTGATCAATTACCGACTTGTTCCCAACTTTAGATCACTTAGTTTTTTAATCATTCACAAGCGCTAACAGTTCAGGGTGTACTATAGTTCCGGTGAATGAGTAACCAAATGATTCTTGACTAACTACAAAGTGTTTTACCAAATTTTAGATTAAGTGCTACAAGTATTGCGACAAATGTCTGCTTTAAGTACGATTAAGTCTTAATTAGTAGCCGGATCTGTATCTGTGTATTACGTTTGGCTGCACTGATATGGGCAGTGATCGTATGATTCTTGGTGCGAAATGCGATGCGTTTTGATATGTTTTGCACTCTTCGTTTATGTTTATTACAGGTTACAAACAGAAAATGTTGCAAGGAGATGAGGCAGGCCAACTTCACTGCGGCGTTGCAGTTGAACGCTTAAACTCGTCAGGTCAAGCTATGAAACGCCAGGTCTTTCGAAAGGCATCTGTAACGTTGGGACGCAATGAGTTTCAGGACATTGTTCTCCGAGTTCATGACGGCAAAGTGCCGCAGAATTTCATGCTCCGTGATTTCCAGCTGTTCACTCGCTTTGCCAAAGATGGAAAATGTACCATCAAACTCATACCCGACAACACCCAGGTTTTGATCTCGGACTGTCCGCCTGATCGTTTGAACATATTCCTCAAGACTCTGAGTATTAAACATCAGGCCTGGCAGACGAACAAGCCCCTCAGCGACAGGGAGAGGTTACGTGCCGGGCTGCCGCGCAGCTTCGACACTATCAGCCCCTTGCAACAGAAGGATGTGCAAAAAGCCAACGAGCTCAGGAGCAAAGTTAACGCACCATTATCTTTCAGAGGCCTGAGCGAGAGATCTGGAAATAACATGGTCGCGGGCCGACAGCAAGTTAAAAGACCAAGAATAGACTGTGAAACCAGTCCAGTACGTTCATATCCACAGTCGTGAATGTAAAACTTGTTTTCTTTCGTGTTTAAAACTATTGTAGTGGAAGACAAATAGAATATAAATGATCTAAGGATGGTCATACATTATAGCACCTTATCTTGTTTAGATGATTTGCTGCTCAAGTACTGAAATCCATCCAGACAAAAAAAGCCATCAAAAAAACAGTAGAATAGCATGACAAAGTTCTCACTGAATACTTGCAGTCCTCCCAGGTGCGTCTTAAACTTTGCCATATATGGTATCATAACCTCAGTCTGTGAGAACGATCGTGAAATGAGTCCTATTGGAGATTGTGATTGCTGATAACTTTGCTTTACCCAGGTCAAAGCTCTCCATCCGAGTAAGAGGCCAGTGCTTTCCCTTCCGGTCACTCGTAAATTAAGCAAAGAACAGACTGCTGTTCTCAACGCTGTCCTCGGGGGCAAAAACGTGTTCTTCACAGGCAGTGCAGGTAACCAACACTTTATGCAGATTATTCATTCAATGCAAGCATTGTAGATTTTTTTCAAAAAATATGTAATACTGTCTGTTGCAAATTTTATCCCAGTTCTTATATAGTGCTCCTCTTTTTCTTGTTTAGGAACTGGGAAGTCATTCTTGCTGAAGAGGATTGTGGGTTCTTTGCCTCCCAAAAGCACATTTGCTACTGCTAGCACAGGAGTGGCTGCATGTCACATTGGAGGGACCACATTACATAACTTTGCAGGTTAGAGGTATTTATGTACTGCGGTGAAAACTCAGAATTCACAGGTTATGATGTGTCTCAACTCTGTTCCAAAAAAAAAAAAGACAGAATCAGCCTTACAGTTGGCAGACCTGCTTCAGCTCATCGTCCTTTCAGCATGAAGAATGTATGCAAGTGAGAACAGCATTGTTCAGGGAAAGGAGGACCTGCAGGGGTTGTTTTTAGAACTGTCTATCATTTTGATGGAGAGCTCTCTTCTCATTTTGGGGTTTTTGATGCAGTCACAAAAATGCAAATGGAGATGAGGGTGCTGCATTAATCCAATCTAAGGTGTTTTGCATACCATCTCATAGACGAACAGAAAACATCTGCAGCAGTGGTCATATGATGATTTTGCAATGATGTATTTAATGTTCTAGCTCCCTCATAAGGAAGGCAACACATCTCTGTTAATGTGTCCTCATATATTATTGATACACAGCTTTTTTTTCTTTTTTTTTACTTTGAGAGAGCAAACACACACAAGGTGGACAGATTGCCTGTACGGAACACACATGACACCACGCCGTCAGGGTCACTTTAATTAAACCATTTGGACATGAGAAGAATGTAAACGCCCTTAACGTAGTCTGAATTTTGTACTGAATGAAGCACACTCTCTCCCTTTTTTTCTATTTCTTTTTTTTTTTTACACCAGGCATCGGGTCTGGTTCCGCCCCACTGGAGCAGTGTCTGGAGCTCGCCCAACGCCCTGGAGTCCTGCGACACTGGACCAGCTGCAAACACCTCATCATTGATGAGATCTCTATGGTGGAGGCTCAGTTCTTTGACAAACTGGAGGCCATAGCCCGGTAAACAGATGTTTTTTTTTGTTTGTTTGTTTTATTTTGCACATTTATTGCTGGAAACCATTGTTATTGCTACAGAGCAGTAAGGCTTTGGAGAACCATGTGATCCTTGAGATATGAGCACAAAGAAATCATCCAGATCACTGCCATAACAGCAGAGTTTATTACAAATATGCAAAAAGGATCAAATTAACAAGCAAGCGATTGAGTCAGTTTTTACCTGCAGCTCAACCAAACAGATCAACAAAGCATTCCGATTTATTCCCTGAAAATGTAACACAAATGTTAAGATCAGGTTTTCTATAGCTTACGCAAGTGACACCAGTGTCTTCCTCCTAAACATTCATCTACAAGGGCTCTATAGCCTCCAGTTAAAGTTAACACCACAGAGAAGAAATGAAGTCTTCTTGACTGTAACCGTGACCTTGGACTGACCTGTGAATAAGCATTGCACAAGGATCTCAGAAGAATATCATATGAGCAAGACTGAGGCCTCTTGAATTACTGCTGATATTTTCTTACATCAGTAAGTACGTGGGCGCAGTCACTGTAGCTGTAAATAAATATGAAACCACATTTTCTATCCTGTATCATTGCCATTACCAGGATATCAAGACATTTAATAACCATTCAGTTCTCAATAGTTGTTGAAATTCTGTTATGTCTGAATACTAGCAGAGGTTTTATGTAATACTCATACCACTGAGTCAATATTTCAGCAGCTCTCTTTGATCTCAGTGCTTTAATTTGAATGGTAAATCAGGATATTGACTTATTGACTCGGTGTCTGACATGCAGTTGGCTGGGAACTTGATATAGGTAGTGCATCCCCTTGTGGCCCAGGGGTAGTTTGCTTAATCAATTCCTCCCCGTTATATTAACAGCATAAGGAAAAATCTAAAACAAAAGTCCACAGTCGTGAACCTAATTTGGTGAGGAAGACTAACAGAGCAATGGCAGATGGTTCAATGCGTCGGCTGTGTTTTCTTTGGTTGCTTTAGATCCATCAGAAGATCCACAGAGCCCTTTGGAGGGATTCAGCTTATAGTTTGTGGAGACTTTCTCCAGCTTCCACCTGTAACCAAGGGAAAGGACAAACCCAACTTCTGCTTCCAGGTTATTTTTTTTAAGTTGTGCTTTTAATTTAAACAAATCCCTTTTTTAACAGAATAAACATGCAACTGCCTGTACAGTGTGCTTCCTTCACCTGTCATCTAAATCAAATATCTCACATTCACTGAATTTTGCCTCAAGCTTATTTTCCGGTTTCTACCCTGAACTAGACCTTAAGCATGATAAATGGAGGCACTGAACCCAGAATGGACACATTTGTTGCTTGAAGCTGGCTGTTGCTTAACTGTGTGTGGGTTTGGGCCCCCTCCAGGCAAGAAGCTGGCGGAAGTGCATCCACCTGAACATGGAGCTGACGGAGGTACGGAGGCAGACTGACCGGACCTTTATTTCTATTCTGCAGTCTGTGAGAGTGGGCAGGTATGCTGCTGTGAGACCATACTGTCCACACTGTTTAATACTTTACATCACTGTGTGAATTCAAACACCTTTGAGGTCACCACTGCTCACAACCCCATTATCTGCTAATGACAGTGTGGTGTGAGTGTCATTATAATCGCCTCATATTTCTCTCCATCCAATTATCTGTAAGCACATTTGTCTCTTTACGTCTCAGTTCTTTTGCCGTAGGATGCTAGACGTGTTTGTTTTGAATGTGTAACGGGGAGAATTTTTAATTTGTATGGGGATCTGCTTGGGTTCTGTTTTATATTATTAGGGAGAGGACCAATTAGCCTTATGTTTGCTTAACCTATGACCTCAGCTTGGACGATCGGGGACTAATTTAGAGCAACCCAACCTTGACATGACCTTTTAACATATGAAACCTTAGAGTCACCGAGGAAGTCACGGCCCAGTTGCTGAAAAGCGCCAGCCACAGTATTGAGAGAGATGGTATCCTAGCAACCAGACTGTGCACACACAAGGATGATGTGGAGCTCACTAATGAGAATAAACTGAACCAGTTACCAGGTTTGTTCTTTTTTTTTTTTCCAGCGTTATTTTATAATCATCTCCAGCTGTGCATACAAACAAAGCCAAGGTTGAGGTGTTGATAAGTGTTGTAACTTGTGTAGAATCATCATACCGGATCCTATAGATTCCTGCAGTTTTTCCAGAGAACAAACTGAATCATGTTGTGATTTTCAGGATTACCACTCTTCAGTCAAGCCCAGTGGGATTGTAGAGTTTGTTTGTGTTCTGACTGGTGTACTATGGGAGCAGAATTTTTCATTTGACAGGGTAACATTGGGCCGGTTGGATTTATAGCTTAATGCTTCCTAGCCAGCTTAATGAACCCTTGCCTCTTTGAAGACTCTTAAATTAAAACTAAAGTGAAAAATTTGTTACTTCCCGTTTCACAGGTGCTGTCCGTGTATTTGAGGCTGTGGACAGTGACCCCCAGCTGGTTAAGATAATTGATTCCCATAGTCCAGTGGGGCAACAGCTACAGCTGAAAGTGGGAGCTCAGGTAAGAGCGGCCCTTGTCTACCAGCACTCAGCCTCAGTTAACATTAATGAATAGGACTAAGGTGTCTTTCCCTGGATGTCTAGGTCATGCTGACAAAGAATCTGGATGTCCAGAGAGGTCTGGTCAACGGCGCAAGAGGAGTAGTTGTTGATTTCCAGCCTGACAGCCAAGGTATCAGAGACCAGCCATCACCCCAGTGAAATGTTGTGTACGTTTAAATACAGATGCCAAGAGTTGACTTTAAATTTTGTGACAGCTTTTTAATTATTAACACCACCCTCTGTGGTTAAAAGATCTTGCAAAAGTGCGATTGTATTTTAGAAAGTGAGGTCACTGGTTTCCTGGTGCATTCAGGTTTTGTGCATTCAGTTGTTGGTTGCACTAAGGATCCATGCCATTTCATGTGGTATTGGTTTGTGAACTTCCGTTTCCGTTGTTTTTTATGACCTGCTGTTTTGTAACAATGCACTGCAACACCTGATTTACTAGACCTGCTCACATCTTGGTCTGAGAGGCTTAACTGGGTTGTAATACAAAATGTCTGTAAGGCTTAATTGGGTTGTAATACAAAATGTCTGAGATGTAACCCTCAGTTGGACAGATGATTTGGAGGAGGGTGGGGGGTGGTTTTTTTTTTGTTTTTTTCTTCCCCTTATTGTTCCACTCTCTACCCCAGGATTCCCTCGTGTTCGTTTCCTTTGTGGAGCTGTGGAGGTGATAAAACGGGAGCGGTGGATGTTTAAGGCAGGTGGGGGGGTGTACCTCAGTCGCCAGCAGCTTCCCCTCAAACTTGCATGGGCCATTTCCATCCACAAGAGCCAGGTGAGCGTGATGTTCTTCTTCCCACGTAATTGCAATGAGCCATCCTGTTGTTTTATTGGAGGCATCAAAGAAGTACAATGACAAGACCTTGCAAATATGAGTCAAATATGTAGTCTACTGAAACAGAAACTCAAAGCCCACACCCTGTTTAGACAGTGAGTGTGGGTGAAGAGCCAGTGAAACACCAAGCGTGGCTGTGAAAACAGGGACTTTGAAAGCTAATTAGTATTTTGATGAGATTGGACAAGACCTTAGACAACCTTACAGCTCCCATCTATGATCTGGCATGTCCCCAGAATTCAGCATCCCCCTTTTGTGACTTGCTCTATTAACATAAAAATCTTTGTGTGTGTATATATATAAAATAGTCATGTGCCATATAACGAGGTTTCAGTGTCATCGACGGTGGTCCCATAAGATTATAATGGAGCCGAAAAATTCCTATTGCCTAGTGACGCCGTAACGTTGTAGCACAACGCATTGCTCACGTGTTTGTGGTGATGTTGGTGTAAACAAACCCACTGTGCTGCCAGTCATATGAGAGGATAGCCCATACAATTATGTACAGTATATAATACTTGATAATAATAATAAACAACTATGTTACTGGTTTATGTATTTACTATATTGTACTTTTTATTGTTATTTTAGAGTGTACTCTTTGTAAAAGTTTTCTGTAAAACAGTATGCAGTGTTATGCCAGCAGAAGCCTCATACATCTTGTGTTTACCGCATCTCAGTACAGGTTTGTAGTCTAGGAGCAATAGGTTATACCATATAGCCTAGGTGTGTAGTCAGCTACACCATCTAGGTTTGTGTAAGCACACACTATGATTTCGCACAACGATAAAATCGCCTAACAATACTTTTCTCAGAACGTCGTGTGTGTGTGTGTACAGTAGATGTATTTATGTACAATTCATCTTAGGTAGATGTAAAATATATGCAATGTAGCTGTGTACATGTATGTATCAGCTTTCTTTGATTTTCACATTAGTGACACATATTTACTCCATCAAAATTTCAAACTCGATCTGTTCCATTACATATATCTCAACCCATCCCATGTTTCATCTTTTTTTCCATACCAGCATTACACACTGACAGTCAAATGGCATACACACAGAGTCTCTCTCTTAATGGTACCAGCTGAGTCCTCCCGGCACCATGACTACAGCCAGATAAAGACACACACAAACTTCAGCCACTCATTAATGCAAGTCAGCAGAATGTTAATGCAGTTCTCTTTAGTCTGACTGATACCTTCCTTGTCTGGCCTTTTCATTTTGGTTTAGAAAAAAATTGAGTTAAATGTTCCAAGAGACAATTGTTCAGTTGTTCCATTTCCTCTACTTTTCGATTAAGAAACAATGTCCGTTTCAGCAGTGTTTCCTCAATCCATTCCTTAAATGGGCACCATCCCGAACTTTTCGTTATCTGGTCTAGAGAACATCTAATTACAGCCAAAAAAAAAAAAAAAAGAAGAGCAAGTCAAGAAAATGAGAAGTAATGGATTGACAGACAGTTCTGTCGAAAAGCATGGTGTGCTGCACAGTAGCAGCTGCTAGATGGATTTTTTTTTTCTCAATAAAATCGCCCAGTATGTACCAGTTGGTCTGCACTCCAGTGTAAATTCGCCACAGTGTTAGATATCACACAGTGCTTGTCTCAGGATAATTGAATTCAGCAGCTACCAGGCAGAGGCTAATGTCTCACTTGTGCTGTAGTTAACCTGTGTGTAACCTTTTAGCCATCATTAAAGCAAACACTTGAGAGAGAACGCTTTGAAGATAAACGACCTTGGTCACATTTCACTCAACTTCAAATGATCTTTGAATCGAAAGTATTTGAGCCAAAAAGATGTGTTTTGTGCATATCAGTTCAATTACACTCTGTGATTTTGAGTTAAAAAAAACAAAACAAAAAAACTTGAGTCAGAAGTGTCACATCACTAATTGTGTGTTTGTGTGTGTTGGATGAATCTGTGTTAGCCTGAGTGGGCATTCTGATCTTACATTCATGTGTGTGTCTGTGTGTGTGCGTGTGTTTTAAGGGTATGACACTGGACTGTGTGGAGATCTCCCTGGCACGGGTGTTCGAGTGCGGCCAGGCTTACGTGGCCTTATCTCGGGCTCGGAGCCTGGACGGACTGCGTGTGATGGATTTCGACCCTCATGTGGTCCAGGCTAACCCAGATGTACTGCTCTTCTACAAAAAGCTGAGGAAGGAGAGACTACTCATGCAGGTCAGTGTGACCCTGCTCTCCGTCTGTCTGGTCACCCTTACCCCCTCCCCTTTCTCCAGTTTCAGCTCTCAGACTAATCTCCTTCAATGTTCCGGACTAAAGATTGCTTCAGTTTGGGAAATGAATCCATTTTATTTTAGATTGGCTGCAAAAAGTATCCCAGAAACATAAAGTGTCATGCCAGGCTAACATGGAGGTTTCTGCCTCGTGTTGCGTCTTTGTGAGAAAGCATAAAGTTGGATATCAAAGTGCCCTATGGTGTGATATCACAAAGAAACTCAGTTTTCGGGATGATGTTGTAAGTGCACCAAACATGGGTAGTTTAGACAACATCATTACGAGTTGAAGAATCAAATTAATATGAATTTCATGACTCAAATCGGGTGAGTTCACTGGAACATTGAAGTAAAAATGTCCAACAAATGTAACATTTTTCTGATGGGATTTTTTTTGGTTTGTGTTCTTTCTCAGCAAGTATAAAACGCTTTAGACTGAATTGGTGTTTTTGATTTCTGGCAGCAGAATTTAATTTGACTTGTGTGTTCCATGTTTTTTTGTCTTACAGTCCACCATAAGTGAATTTGTGAGGAGAAGCAACAAAGAGAATGAGCTGTACCAATAAGGCTGTCATGAATGCCAAATTAATGTGCACTGTGTGCATAATCATGAGTCAATTCCTTTGGTTTTTTTTATTGTATCTATTTAACTTATTACTCGTTCCTGTGAGAGGTTCCGCCACATCAATCAGTGACTGCCATTATTACAGTACAGATGTTTAGGGCTTGCCATGAATGTACTGGTCTTTCACATTTATATTTTTTACCTTTTCTTTTTGTTTTTAAATTGAATAAAACTCCGTTTTTTTATATGCAGTCTGAGTCATAAAATGATTTTACATCTTGAATTTGTAGGAAGCACTACCACATATTCCTCAGAGTATACAGTTATGATTGCCTGTAGTTGTTTTCTGCAAACTCTTGCCTTTATTCCTGTATGTACCCATGATGGCATTCTTGAGTTGGGTTCAGAATATCTACTGCTGTGTTAAAGATTTTAAGTCAAAGGCTTTTATCCTGTGGCTCAGTACACTGTTTGAAAAATTGACTCTATATTCATTTTCATAAAGACTGGAAAACATACAGGAAGCAGGGAGTAGTGAAAATAAAGGAAGTGCTGTGGGGGGGGGGGGCACTTAAAACTGTACCAGAAAATCCAAAGCAGCTACACAGAGAAGTCATTCATATGAAACTGAAAACAGATTTCAAGCGTGCCGGTTTAATAAAAAAAAAAAAAAAAGCACTTGACAGGCAGTACTTTGATGTTAAGTTCCTCAAAGAAAATGAGTATTTTCACAGATTAAAAGATGCAAGTGAGTCAGTGCTTGAATTGCAGGTGCACCTGCCAGATTACTTAAATGGGAAAGGGGAACAGTGTCAGAAAGCATGACACTGTACAACAACAAAAAAGACCCTGCATCACACGTGGCCATATTACCGGCTGTTAAATGTCATGGCTGGGCAGCCAGCCTCTGCTGAGTCCATTGATTCACATGGTAAAATAACAGCCAAGGGATATAAAGCCATTTCAGATGACCACATGCATACAAACGACTCAGTGTTCTCCCAATTTGTTTCCAGGATCATATTATACCAGGATTACAACGCTGGTATAACTATTATTAACATAAGTAATATAACTATAATTGTAACAGTTCTTCACATGTTGCAACACTAATTCAAGGGTTGTTTATGAATATTAGGACAAAGTATGCCTGGCTTCTTAAAGATTTTGAGCCTTTATGGAAAGAGACGCAGAACAGAGCACATCCTGTCTCCCTCATCTGTCAAGCCTTCCTCCTTGAAGAAAGATCTAATTCCCTCCAGCCATATTTCAGTCATATTTGTATTACAGCCTTCTAAGAGGACTTTTCTAAAGGGTAACCTAAGCACTTATTAGATACTAGATACTGATTCATTTGATGTTTACACTGTTTTGCACCCCTCTCCTCTTACTGTACAGCTTAAAACCTTAAGCGTTACTGCCACCGAGTGGCATTTCTGTGCTACTGCAGTGAGGAATACAAAGACTGTACAGTGTTAACTGGGCCCTTATTCTCCACATCTGCCTATTTATGAGGTACGTGATTAAAGACAGCACATGAAACATAATCTTAAGCCAAATGCACAAACCACTTACATCCACATGATTCAAACCTGAAGTATATGCATCCAAAGATTTAGTCAACTTCTAATGGAGCGAACAAGGGTGACGGTATTACCAGATATATTTTTGCACTTTGACCTTAAGTCGGCCTGAAGACATGTCCGTTTATTCAACTGCAAAACACAGTTTTTCTGGCCACTTTCAATACAAGAGCATGCATTTTCTGGTAATTACTCTGAGGATAAAGGTTCAATATGCTTTACATTTTGAGACATAAAAACACAGTCATTTAGAGCCATGAACAGATTTGACAAAATAAAACAACACATTCACAGAGTAAAGTATCCTACAGAAACGGAAGAATGAGGTTAAAACACAAAAACTCCATCAGCAGACTTTGATCACCAGTCCTGGCTACGAATAAACTGATCTCCATGAGCACTATTGTCCTTTAGATCTTCTGGCACAGTCACTCTCTGGTGCAGATATTCGGAGCAAAAGCTTGTCTCCTGGGTTATACTGTGGCTATCTGCGCAACTGTACGTTTATGGAAGACCATTATCATTTGACCTGATAAAGTACCAAAATCTTTTCAACATTTAAAACCATTCCTTGAATAACCTACCATGAAAATCCATAGGAGAAACGTTCACAGTGATTTGCATCGAAATAAGTAGTAAAAAAAAAAAAAATCAAACAAAGGCTTATTAAAGCATACTTATATGAATTTATTCACATTGACACATACATGATAAACTATGCTTTCAAGTCTCTAAATGTTGCCTGGCCCATAGGATTAGCGTTTAAATACACATCTCATCATTGTGATACACCACTGGAATCGAGGGAAAAAAATGAGGTAGGGATTCATTTCACTGAATTGAAGACCTTGTGTGCAACCTGAAAGACAGGAGAAAACAACATGGGTAAGTAAGGCAGAATGATTTTATTCTATCACAAACGCACTGAAATCTTAATTATCGAGACTGTAAAGCTATCATGGCTGATGAAGCCAACAGGTTCTAACACAGATCTAGCCAGCTCTCTAAACCATCTCTGAATACCCTCCATTTTAAAAATACCTGATCTAACATAAGCTAATGAAACCGCTCTGCCAAAAACAGCTGCATCTGAGACACAAACATCCAGTGATATTGCTACACAAACTCTTTTATCCGCATGTGATGCGCTAAAAAAGACCTTCTGAAGGTCAAAGTACCAATCAGTTTAGCAGAATCAGTCATGATAGCTTCAACTTTGAGAACGGCATAAATTACAAATGATTGTGAGTCAAATGGTGATTGTCTTAAGCACCACAGGGTATTTCTCCCGTTACTTACACAGTGGTCCCGTGCATGTAGAAAGTCGAAGAGCTCTTCTGTGCAGTCTTCCTCAGTGTTTGACCGTGAGCCCACCCTGGCTTCACACGCTTCCAGTCTTTGCCGCGCATGTACGCAATGTTCTGACTGCTCACACTTCTGTCGCACTGTTTCTAAGGGGTCCTGCAAAGGTCAAAAAGAACCAAGATCTCTTGAACACAAACCATGGTTTATCTTACAGTCACTTGGAGTTTATCAAATCACTCTCCGTTTATGTTGCACGTCTCATATTTAACACTTTACAGCTTGTGCTAAACTTGACAGCCATGATTGACATCCAAGAATGAATATCCCTTGACCAATATTTTTTAATTATCAAGAATCAAAACTGAGCTACACAGCGACTGGAACTGACGCTACAGATTTTTGCGAGGACGATTACAGTAGTTACAAATGCAATCCGGACTTAGCTGGCCTGTGAGGGACAGAACTACCTTTTAAGCAACCACATTTTCATCCAGATTTACATACTTTACATTAACAAAAGTTATAACAAGTCACTGAATTGAAAAGAGGAACTCTTGCTGCAGTAAAACAGATGATGGTCCAAATCTCTCCCTCACACACACACACACACACACACACCAGTGAAAGTTGCTCCCCTCTGCAAGAGCAAAGTGTACATGTGGATGTGACATGTTAGAAGGCTGTGGAATTCAGCTTAATTGATCCCCATATGATAAACTCACCACCATGTCCTCCTCTTCCTCTTCTTCTTCTTCCTCCTCATCTCCATCACCTCCTGCCTCTTCTTCCTCTGCTGCCTCCTCTTCCTCCTCTGCTGGGGCCTCCTCCTTTACCAAGAAAAAAGCAAGGTGTTTTTGTTTATAAATGTTTATTGATTGGGGTCTTGTGAAAGATGACAATTTTCCTTAAACCATCTAGCTTTAAATCAGTCACTGGCTTTTATTCCTGTCTATGCATACTTGAAATGGGCTGTAACCTCAGGTCCCTTGATTCCATTCCCTAAAACCGCGGGTTTGCACATCTTCTAGGTTAATTCAGCTCTAACGCATTTTATTCAAATTAAACAGCGGCACAGTCATTAAGTAACTAATTTAAAAAAGAAATACGATGCGTAACTTTGCTAGGACAGCATGGATCCCTAAATGTATTAGTAACGAACCTTGATTTACAGAGTGGTGGTTCCAAACCAAGTCTAATGTTTTCTGATGGCATACTTCTAAGAACACTGAAAGACAAAATATAATATCCATTGGATACTTCCTACATGAACGTACACTACGCAATTCGATGCCGCATTTCGACTGATTACTAGTTACTAAATTACTAGTACTTATCCCAGTGTGTTCCAGCAGGCTTACTTACGACAGCTCTTTCAACTGCCCTTACTGGACCCCCGTGTCATTAACTTATGTTGCCTTACATCAGATATCAAGACTCATGTATCAGCGGTATGGCGCTTGCCTGTCCTGCCAAGGCAAACGACCCATGATGCCAAGCCACAAACTGTCCTGAGCTATGAAGTACATCAAGCTGGTTGTGTGCGACCACCACATAGCGGAATGGCAGCCTTCCACTGACTTAGCTAATATTAGCTTACATATCGTTGGATTCTATGGCAGAGCTGATCTTTAGAAGGTTAATCTAGATTAATTCACAAAATACTATCAAACATTCTACCTGTTCTGAGATACCCGACTGTCACATGAAACTCTTGTCGTGGCTCCCAAAACCAGAGTCGGAGCCAGATAACCGAGTTTACTGTTCAAACTAGCTGGGTTGTGTTAGCTCAGCTCTGTCCTATGATGACAAAAGTTGCATAACTCCACCAGGATTAACAGTCGATTTCGAACAATAAAATGCTTTCTCAAAAATACCTCTTCATCATCGTCAGGTTCTCCGTACGTGATCATCTTCTTTTCAAATACCATGATTGCCCCCCTAAGTTTTCAACACCACTACTCCGTCTAAAAGCCACAAGCTCGCCGCTTAGCCAGCTATAGGTTAAGTATGGGATTCGTACAATGTGGAGGACGCTTTAGGTCACATGCAGGAAATTGCTAGAAACTTACCGGAAGTGTATGGCAATTGCATAAAGAATCTGTAAGACCTTGCTTGACGTACTTATCTCTAATACTACTTGTGGCGAATTGAATCTAATGTCATCTGAATAACTCTTTTTTAGTTAAAGTGTATAACAGCTCCATAGGAAAGATAGTGATAAGAGGAGTACAAACAATACCGTTTATTAGAAAGCCTGAAAACTTGCTCAAAGTCTTGCGAATTAATATTATAAAACAACACCGCGAAACTAGATCCATATATGTCCATATACTTTCTTCATCGCGTTCACTCGTTACATATAATTTGTTCTCGGCGTTTGTCATAGAAAGAAAAGACAAAGGCCGTGTAGGACAGTTTTGCTTTGCACAAGGTCATGGATAGATTTGCACATTAGATACAAATTTTCACATGACATTTCTTGACAAGTGTCCAATCAGATGTCAGATCAGATAGACGAGTTTATTGTAATTACTGAGACGAGAAATGCTTGTGCTTTGTGAAAAGTGAGAAAAATACAATGATAAGCGGAACATATATTGAACGGAAAAATACGGACATAATCAGTGGAACACAAAGATGGCGGCGGCCATAAACACGAGATTTATGTTAATAGTGCTAAAAAATTCAGTCTGTTTCACTCAGCGACGGTTTCGCGTGAAAACAAAATGGGTAAGGAGATCTTCCAACGTTCTCACAATATATTCGATAACGAAGTCTACACGCATCCTGTTGCCTAGTTCATGTTGACTTTGCACTGCGTAAGGGTTAGCTGTCAAATGAAGAAGTCAAATTCTCATCCAGTTGTCTGTGAAATGAAAGGAATGAACAAATATGTAATTGCTACTGTCAAAGTGATAGAGTTTTCTCTCTCAATAGGCGGGTACACGGCCCAAATTCCCTGCCACAGACCTTGCCCTGCAAAACTTTGATGCAACCTACAGCATCCAGCTCGGGGATCTGTGGCCGTCCGTTCGCGCGGCAATGCTCTCCGAACAAAAATACGGGGCTTTGGTAAATAATTTCTCCTCAACAGCCGATCTGATAACAGACTTTCAATCTCAAGGCTGCATAGATTTTACCGGTGTCAGATGTTCCCCGGGTGAGCAGACAGGCTCGCAAACTGACAGCGCCTTAATTACAACGTCAAAGACACCCGAAACGGAGCCCGTACGCCCAGATCTAAGCTCCAGTATAAATTGCTTCGTTTACCCCCGGGGTGATATCTCTCGGTTCAAGCCCGCCAGGTGATTTTTGTTTTAAGTTTTTATCAGGCATTATTTCTTTGTAAAATGACATCAGCTTGACTTTGAATGGCCGTATATCGCTCCCTTTATTTCTCTCAGACCGGACAGTAATGGGATATTGGGCTATTATCTTTTGGACGCAGCGTCCGTTCTGCCTGTGTTAGCTCTGGATATCCAGCAGGGACATACAGCGCTGGACCTCTGTGCTGCCCCTGGAGGGAAAACCCTAGCTCTTCTTCAGACTCAGCGTCTCAGTAAGGAATCTTTCCCATGGCATTTTCCTTAACTGCTTGTGTGGCTTTTTGAGAGGAGGTCTTCAAAGCATAGACCCTGCCTCTTAGGCCTACTAAGTTGATTTTCTGGTTTATTTGTTTTGTCCTTCAGTTGAGAGGAGATAATCAGTGAAGCTAATTTTTGTCTCTTCCTGTGTTTTTCCTCAGGGTTTCTCTGGGCCAATGATTCCTCAGGGTCCCGTATAACACGCCTGCACAGAATGCTCCAGAGTTACATTCCTAAAGAGTACAGGACAGAAGACAGGGTTCGCATCACCTCCTTAGATGGCAGAAAGTTTAGTGAAATGGAGGACCAGACATTTGATAGAGTGAGTATTGAGTTTTATCTGTCATGTTCATGGAAGGAAAAAAAATTCCCTTTTTTTTGCGGGTATATATCGTACATGTATATATCAGGTTTATTTTTACAGTTGTTTGTATCTTACTGGTTTGCTTTACTACAAAGTTGCATCCTCTCTTAATATAAGTAAAAAGCTTGTTAGCTACATATCTTAGACTAATCTGTATTCTGCTTTGTGGTCAGTCAAAGAGCAACCTGTAACTAGCTAACCTAATGCTATCAATGATTTTACAATAATGTGTTATTATTTATCACAGCATGTGGGGTCCTGTTTATTACTATATTTATTTAGTGTTCCATGAACTGTTTCGTAACTGCCACGTGGATCATGTGTGACTGTATTTCTGAATGTGTGGCCCTGGATCCCTGCCCAGGACAGTCATAGCACTCTTCAGCGTTTTAGAAACCTGATCATGCTATGTCTGTGTTAAGCTATGCTAGGCATTGTGCCATGACCTCAGCTTCACTGGCTCTCTCCCATGTAGGTCCTGGTGGATGTACCCTGCACCACAGACAGACACTCCCTCATGGAAGAGGATAATAATATCTTTAAGAGGTCCAGGACCAAGGAGAGACAGAGACTTCCCTTATTACAGACTGAACTCCTAGTGTGAGTGTGGCTGGATTGCTCAAAAACAAAACAAAAAAAATCTAAAGGGCAGCTCAGTGAAGGAGGGGATTTTTCCCCTTTTTAACATCGGTTCAGTGCTGAGGTTGTCTATATTTGACATTTATTCTAATGCAGTGGTTCTCAACTCCAGTCCTGAGGGCCCCCTGTCCTGCACATCTCCTGCACAACTCTCCTGAGCTCAGGACTGACACACCTGATTCTGTTAATCAATTAATCATCAATCCCTTGATTAGCTCAGTTGACTGTGATAATGAAGAGTTAAGGGGAAGTTAAAACTTGCAGGACAGGGGGCCCTCAGTACTGGAGTTGAGAACCACTGTCCTAATGTCCCTGAGTAACCAAAAAAAACTTGCTATGGCAGGTCATGTGTTACTCATGACCTTCAACCTAGGGTAAACTCAAAACCCAAGATCATTTTTCTAATTATCCATTCAAAATATTCCAGTGTATAACTCTTAACTGCTATTTCAACACCTTTAAAACCATTCAAGCATTTCAGCACTAACCAAACACACCATTTCAGATATCAGTGACAGTCTTTGTATGCTTAAAATTGTAAGCAGAAGACTTTATAACTTCATTTCTGACCTTGAGGTTAGGTTGGCAAAATATATTGCTGGCGCTAACACGTGGTCAGTTTATCAAAATGGATTACATCTTTTCTCCAGGGCTGGTATTCAGGCAGCACGACTGGGAGGTGAGGTGCTGTACTCGACTTGCTCCCTGTCCCAGCTTCAGAACGAGTATGTGGTGCAGCAGGCAGTAAACATTGCCCAAGAGGAATTTGGCATCACAGTGGAGATTCAAGACCTCCTATGGCTCACACACCACTTTCAGGAAACTTTCCACTTTGCCCCCAATTTGTCTGTGGGAGAGCTCGTCTTACCCCACTTGTGTGCGAACTTTGGGCCTATTTACATGTGTAAATTACGACGAGTCAGGTAGTAATTTTGAATGTCACCAGATGTCAACAAGAATATCAAAATGTCTGTATTGTTTTGAAAAGTTCAACAATTAAGGCTGTCACACAAAGCTTGTTTTTAGGTAAGGTTCACCATTGTGTAATTTATATTTGACTGATTGCCTTGTTCTGTTTTTTGACATTTTATGTTATAAAATTTTACGTGTTTGATGGGAGAAGCATTTAATTTCTTTCATCTAGTATTTTTTTTTTTTTTTTGCCTGTGAGTTCAAGGCATTGAAGCATTTATGAACAGGGTGCTTCAGTCTTGTTCATTTAAAAATCTTCTAATACATGTTTTATTTAAAAGCTTCTGACACAAGGAAACTCTTACCTGCACAGTAGTCAAGGGAATTTCAGCACTGTATCATATTGATTGACAAGCCAGTCATCTCAAGAGTTACTCGCAGCTTTTTACGATACAGTTGCTCACAACTGTGCTGCCCTTTTATCTGGCAAGCTGTGACATTCTTGCGTTTCATATCTTGGCCTATAGATGGCGCCAGTATACTAGCAACCAGTAAATGCAAAACGCAAATTTTGAGAGGAACAAACAGGGAGACGGCCTAAATTGCTGCCATTAGACTTACTGAGAGAGGTGTTGGCCAGTGCTTGGGCGTTATCGTTTGTCATGGTGTCATGAGATGTATGATATGTATATTGTAAATATGAACAGAAGTAATGTAATCACTAATAAAAAAAAATCCATCATAAACAATTTGTAATGGTGTACAGGCTATCAGGCCACGTCCAGCGATTTGTTGAACAGTTGACAGAAGGTGGAGATGACTTTCTTTTTATAGTTGCAATACATTTGAATACGAGATTAATAGTTATTTGAAGACTTAGCTTTTGTAGCCAAAATGCATCTCAGTTGAAACCTTAAGTCTCATAAAAGCTGCTTTTAGACTTGGATTGCTGGGTTGCATGAACGGAAAACTTTGACAGCCTTTTTATCCATGTGGAAAGGATTTATTTGTTTTTATAAGTGAGGAGCCTAGGTTGTTTGTGTTAATCTGTGAAAAACTTTGTTTTTTCCTGTTTTGGCTTTCAAATGGCCGATTAGTGTCAGATTAATAACCTATGTGCAAATTTACATAATGAAAAGAATGATTACAATTTCAGAACAGAACTGAAATAATGGAACGGTACATTATGAGTCCATCAAGCGAAATAAGTCAATTAAACCGTGAATAATGTGGGACTGTTCAAACACCTAATTAATACTACACTGAAAACACAACTAATTCGCATTACGGTCAGCCGTCACTGATGCCGTTAATGTAGGTGTTCCGTTTTCATTTGAAGTTTCAGGTCTGTCATCAGAGGTTTGTTTTTGTTTTCAGAGAGCGTACAAGCTCAATTTCCCTTGTGTTTTCCATGAACCTTACGTCTATTCCAGGCAATGTAGCATGAAAAGGTGTGCGCACTTCACGAACGGGGTCTGACGAGAGCTATCGACTCCCCGCTGTCATTAAGCTGCTCGAAAACAGTGTTCCATCGCTGGCCGAATCGAGATTGGCAGAGCAATCGTTTACTCGCCGGCTTCTCGTTGAACATTAAGGACGCAAGAGGATACAAAAATGGGATGTTTTCCCATCGTTTCCCCCTTCGCCTTTTATTCCACAGATGAGTGCAGATAATTTTCTGTGCGATTGTGAGTGATTACTGTATTACCGCGGTAATATAGGGTTATTTGGGAATGCAAAGGGAATTAATGATACATAAAAACTATTTTTGCATTGGCTGCGTCTTTCGACTGAGATAGTTCTCCATGCCTGCATCTTGTGATTACCTAAACGTATTGTAAATATGTGTTTCCTATGGGCTTTTACATAAATTTACATTTTTTAACACTCAGGAGACGGAGGACCATTAGGGACCATAAGTTATTTTCATCTGTACTCCTTTGTTCATTATTGAATTTGACTGTGAGTGTCGGCATCTGATCATGTTCTCACCACACTGTCAATGAGGTAAATCTTCCTAATGACGGAAGTGTTGCGAATTGTCCCTGGACCCAGAGGCCTTGTGACCTTCAAGTGAGGAGATCCAAGACATCATCTACAGTCTCTCTTACACCTGTCTTTAATATATACCTTTAATATAAACGTCTCTCTGCTTTGAACACCCAGAGTGTCATAACTGCAGTCATTTGAGGAACACAACGACGGCTGTAGGTACAATGTCTGATATTTTTTATCTAAAGTAACTTTTGGCATAACTTGTAGGTTTGTATTGTAGGCTATTGGTTCTCCGTGCCTTTAGGGGGCGCCCTTTCCCCTTAAAGTTGGAATCCTGTTCCCTCTCTCTTTTTAACTGCCACCTCACTTATGAGACCTATGGAAAGTGATCGTTCTTTCTTACCCTGCAACATGCTTATGATTCCTCCATTAATCACCAATCACCACTCTCAGACTCCAAGTGAAGATAAAATTAAACCGACACAGGCTCCTCTTTATGCAGTGAACTTGGCCTCAGTGAATTCTCTAAATTCAGAAGTCACAGGTAACCACCCTTTCACTATTTGTAAATTAGACCATGGCGTGCACAACCCACACAAATTTGTCTGTGATCTGCCCCCCTGAGTCTTAGATGAATTCCAACAGTGTAATGTATGATTTTTTTTTTTTTTAATGCCCTGGTATAGGACTATTTGAGTTTCATGTTATCCACTTTTCCCAGACTGATGTAAAGCTGGTTTAAAAGTACCAGTAGAGTTGCTTGCTAGTATCTAGTGGGCACTGAGATTAGTCCGTATGACTGTGTCCTGCATTCACTCAAGCACTAAGCGTTCACTTCACCAAGCCAGAGTGCAGCCTACTCTTTTAAAAGGTGTATGTTGTGTGGCATTGATGTGTATAATTACGTGTGACTGAAACAGCGTCTGGGTGACAGGCACTGGAGAGCCGCTGCTGGCTTAGGTTAGCTCATGCCAGAAAAGAAGAGTTTTCTTTAGCCTTAAGAGGATTAAGTGGGGTTGCGATAACAGAAGGATAAAAAAAAAAAAAAGCAGTGAGAATTGAATCAGAAAAGGAAGAGGAACCAAAGAGAAGGACCTTAGCAACTGAGTTCAAACACCTGTTGTCATCCTGCTTTTTCCAACACTTTCTTTCTCACCATGTCATACTTGCCACTCCTTTGTCATTGTTTTCCCCCTCTTGTTCAGGGTCTTTTCTGTCTTTGTGATGGAGGCGCTTTAGCTCACTGAAACATTAACTTATTTTAAGAAAACAGTGTATATGTGGGTAGGAATGAGTAGGGGTTTTTTGCTATTGATTAGCACAGTGGCTAATTTCTAAGACTGGGCATGGTGTACTTTGTGCAAGCTTTTGAAAGTAAGCTTCCGTTGGTTTCCAGGAGTACTTTGATGTGTATCTGGGCTATGTGCTATTAGAGGGATTTACTCCAGTTGACAGCTTGGAGAATATGTGGCGAAATTGCAATGCCAGCGGGCTAAAAGAATGCTGGAAACAGGATTAGGATCATATTCTGGCACTGCCTGTCACTTTCTCAATGGACTGGGGTTCCTTATGGTGGCAGCTTTCATTCTCTGTGCAGCTAAAACCTTTAGCCCAACCATAAAGGGGTGCAGAAGAAAAAAAAGTCCTGATTGAATGGTACACTGTGATTTCTGTGCTGGGCATGCTCAAGGGCATTGTGTGTGTGTGCGTGCGTGTGTGTGCGTGTGTGTGTGTGTGAGAGAGAGCAAGAGAGAGAGAGAGAGAGAGTTTGTTTGTTTGTTTAAGAGTAGTCCACTAAGCTAATGAGTCAATCCTCTTGTCAAAATAAAAGCTGATTGATAAGTTAAGAGACTCAATATCTTAATGTTTTGCAAAGTTTTATTAAAAACCGGAGATCGACAGGGTGACAAGGTGTCAGTTTGTCCACAGATTTCAGAAGTCAATAAACATTTTATAGTTGATCCCTTTTGGCATACACAAATGTACAGTTGACTCTACAAATGAAACGAGGGTTTATTATCTCATAACACGTGGGGTTTTAAAATAGATTTTGACGTTTGAATAACCCATTGGTTTGGATATTCTGGAATCCTATTGTTGTTACTTGGTGAATTCTGACTTTTAAGTAATGGAATGTTCTTTTAGTGAATGACACAAAGGCCTACAGGCTTCCGCAGTCTATGCTCATTATACCTCCTGTTTTTAGAGCACTGTATCACAGCATGGATTTCATTCAGGTCTTTTGCACATGCCCAGTTTGCAACACAAACAATATACAGTCAATAAGTCCTACTTTTCTCTCAGGTATGTATCTTGCACAAGTAAAATGTTGTAATATTGTAGTAAAATGTTTGTTTTCCATCAACTGCACACATGTTTTGTTCACCTGCTCTTAGACTACCTAATTCTGAAACAGTAAATAGTGTAGTGCACCTTGCACTGAACTTGACCTTGCTGCATTGCAATCTACATCAATGGCCTTGAGGCATTTTGTATGTTTGCTCTTTTTTTTGTTTAGTGAAGACATGAATATTTTTGTACATATTCAGAGGGAAGAGGTAAGACACACAAGCATATAGAATTTTTTTTGGAGAATTTGTCAGTAACACTTCTAGTTTATACTAAAATTCAAGGTTAGAAATACTTTTTTTTTTTTTTGCAAACCTGAAAAGACACACTCAGGGATTTATTTGAACAGATGCCAGGGAGTGCGTTTGATTTCGCCGGATGTTTCGGAGTATTCAAGATCATTTCAATCCGCTGTATTTAAAAATGCCACAGAGCCCTTTTAAAACAGCAGTTGGCAGCTCGACCAAGGGCACAGTTACCATAACATTGGTGGCGGTGGCATCCAGCCTGTGGTAAAATGCAAACCAAGGGGAGACCCTCTTTATGTGAGCAAAGGGCTTATGCATTTTGACAAACCACGCTGTTTAAGATATAATAGCAGCATAATCACAGCCCCAGGCTGTCATTCTTCAGCATAATGGCCTGCTTATTCATCTGGGGATGGCTTATGTCCCCACACAGAGTTTCAGATTTTATTTCACAAGATTACGTAGCTCACACTCTCTTCTTACCTTCACTGCCCCCCCCCCACCTCTTTCTCTCTCTCTCTCTCTCTCTCTCTCTCTCTCTCTCTCCTCTTGTAAACTCTATCTCTCCATTTTACTCTTGGTGAGTCTCCCTATCTGTCTCCTCCCTCCATTGTTTAGCAGCATTCATTTTAATTTGTCCTTTTTTCCTCATTAATTTTAATTTAATCGTACTGTTCTTCATTTGTCTACCTCTCTTACATTTGTCACAATGTACTGCTTATATATTGCTTTCAGTAATACATAAGCAGAATAAATAAGGATAATTTGTGTACGAAATATCTCCATGAAAACTAGGTTTGGCTTTGTTTGAGGTCCCAAACATCCAGTTTGACCCTTCATATACTGACAATCATCACACTATTCATTGTGCTGAATCACCATACAAAGGTTGATTTTGTAATTGGAGGTACAGGCCTCTGTGGTGCTGGACTATAGTTTTCCCTGTTAGAGGAACATTTGCTGCTTTCATAGCCATTGTTACGCTGTAAACTCTTTAAGCAAAGGTTAATGTTTTTTGTCATTCTCTCAATATGGCAAACAGTTTTACATGTGTTGCATTTACCTGCCACTGAAGGCTTCCATTACCTGGCAGAGCTACACCTCTGTTGCCCTAACATACCATACAAACACTAAACTTTGAGTTAAATTCTCAAGAATAAATATTGTTCTAGCAATGAAAAGCTCAACCACACTCTAAAAAGAGGGATAGATAACTACATACATTTCTCATTGAGTTGTTGAAACATTGTCACGTCATCTAAAACAGACGACGTCATCTACAGATCCTGAGTAGATTAAAAAAAAAAAAAAGGACATGAAGACCCCAATGTATAAAGATCTCCAAGCATTGTTTTATTGAGGATCAATTTTACATCAGTTTTCGAAACCTACAGTTTCAACAGAGAAATATGTGCATGTTTGGATCACTCGCCACCAATATAAGCTACAATTTCACTTCGTGAAGTGACTATAACTTAATGATCACAGCAACAATGGAAATCAACTGGGGTACATACACGATTAGACTGTATTAGGTTAGATAATCGTGGTGGGAAGATTCAGGCAGGCTATGGCCCGCTCAGTACAATCTTACAACGGACAGCTACAAGAATCGCCACAGCGGCTTTTGATTCTTTTCAGTCTAAAACATATAACCTTTACATTTGCCTTACCAGTACACATTTATAGATAAAGACTTTTTTTTTGTAATTTACATATTAAAATAGTTTACAAACACAATGGGATCTCAGCACAGAGAACATGGAGGGGGAAAAAAAAAGCCAAACAAACAAATGTATCAGAATTAGCAGAAAGGGAGGAGCTGCCATTCAGGGAAGTGCTTCTTTTGAAGAAGGAAGTGCTGTATATTCTACCAACCCCTGATCTCCACAAGTTCTTAGGACTGCATACAAACAGCAAAGAGCGGTAAATAATCCAATGTTTGTCTAACGGGTATTTTGGCTATTGCTGTGGCAGCTAAAAACATGGTGAACCTCTAACTTTCACAGCTATTATTGTACTGTTTCACCCATTAGTTCTTTTTGTTTCTTTAGCATATTAACATGCTCTTTAAAAGGAAAGAAAGCAATACTTTTCTTCTGGTTCTGATTATTTTCCCTTTGAGTATTAGATATGCAGTGATCTCAAATGATATGCATGGTTTGTAATTGCATTTCTCCCTCTGCCCAAGGCTAAATGTAATTAAAGACTTTGAATATATAGTCACTGAAATCATTTTCTCATTACCGACCCATTCTCCATTCCAAGTGGTTTAATCCTGGCCATTAAACAGGTAAATTAGTCACTTTTAATTAAACAATTGCGTAGTACAATGGTGGTGTTTAAATTTATGTATTGAAATTATGTAATATTAGCTTTGAGTGCTACCCTAATTGAATTAGACACAGTCCTAGGTGTTGGGAGCAGGAACCGCATTAGTGCACACACAGGACTGAGAACTCTATTCTGAAAGTGCCTTAACTATTTAGATATATTCATCAAACACTGTCTCGGTGAAAGCTATTTCTATATTTTACGGGCCAGGCTGACATGAGAGACTTTAAATGGAAAGCACAAATCCAAAGTAATTCCGGGAAGAGCAACAGACATGTCTAATGGTGGTAAATGTTGGCACCCCCAAACGAGGTAAACCTAGACAATTTTTTTTGTAGGCAGGAAATATTTCACCCATTTCCTTGGGGGGTGTAATTGGTTTTCGTAGCGTCCTGGTTTGATGGGCTTAGCGACAGCTTGGTATGGTCAAGACTGCAGGTCAGAGGAGACAGCGAGACTCCCGAGAGTTCTGCTCAGTTCGGAAGCGTGTCCAGACCCAGCGACGCCGCGTGCTGCTTGGCTCGGAGCCGCAGGTTCTCGATGCTGGTGGTCTTGCTGTTGTGGCTGGGGAGAGCTCCAGCCTGGAGCAGAGGGCTGTTCCAGACCTGCTGAGCATGATGCGACAACGACTGATAATACGACTGGCACGGCAGTGAACCAAGAGGGGCCGGCATGTTGACATTCATACCCAGGTACGGTATGGAGGAGGGTGTCGCCATGTCGAAAGATGGATAGTGCACCAGGTTGTTAGTGGCGGCCATATGCTGGCGGAACTGCTCCTGCAGACGGAAGAGACTGAGCGGGGAGGAGGAGTAAGAGTGACTCTGAGAGATCCCACTGCTAACACCACTAGAGGAGGATGCAATCACTGGAGAGCCAAGGGGAGAATCTGTGAAAGCAAGAAAGAATATCTGTATTCAGAAGGGAATCAAGAACAGGAAGGTTGTGTGCAATTTATTTGGGACAATTACTATTACCAGAGTCCCTCAGAAAAACGACAAGCATCTTAAAGTACTGAAATTTTGTTATGATTCATTTAATTACCTCAAATGAAAAAATTGTACACAGGGTGGGAATTATCAGGGAAGATATCCGGAAGGTCATTTGTAAAGCTTGTTTCCAATTTTGAAACAGATTTTATGTACCTGGTTTTGGGCTGAGACGTTTGCAAGGAGGAGAAAGGTGATCAGGAGCTAGAACCTTCTCAGATTTTAGTTCCTCCCTCTGCTGCTTAACCTCCTCTTCCTTGTCTGTTGTGTTGTCCTCTGTCGCCGACTCACTTCCAGACTGCTCCGGTGAGGTGACATTCAATTCAACACTTAACTCTGAAGTCAATCCGTGGGGAGGTACTTCTGCCTCGACGGCAGAGGAAGAGGAAGAGGAGGAAGACGAGGGAGGTAGTTGGCTCTCGGAGGTTATTGTCGATGGAGGTTCATCCTTGTCGCTTGTCGCCATGGTCCCCTCCGTCGTCACCTCCTTTTGCTTCTGCAGTTGTTCTTTCTGCAAGCTGCGCTGCTTCTTGCGAAACTTAGCACGGCGGTTTTTGAACCATACCTAAAGTGCCAAAAAAATAAACAAAGAGCATATTAAGCAAGCACAGATTTTAAAGAAAGAAAGAAAGAAAAGGGCTACTCCTGCAATATGAGGCTTCACAAAGCAGATAACCTTTTGACTACCAGTAGACAAGACAGCAGTTACACTGTGCCCTTGACTTGTGCCTGCCCAACACTTTTCTCACCTGAACGCGTGCTTCGGGGAGGTTGGTGCACATGGCCAGACGTTCCCGCATAACCACATCAGGGTAGTGGGTCTTCTGAAAAGTCTTCTCCAGAGCCTCCAGCTGCTGAGCCGTGAAAGCGGTGCGACTCCGGCGCTGCTTTCGGTGCTGAGAGCCATAGCGAGCTTCAAGAATGATGTCTTGAAATGTACAGCCGTTGGAAAAGAAATAAAAAATGGCAAATTTAATTCATTGGATCAGCAAGGTTATCTGAATATTCGACGGTCAAAATGTGCTCGCGGACATGTATGCGTGTGCATCTGTGAAAAGAGAGTGTGAGACGCGCTTACCAGCCAGTCTCTCAGCGAGGGTCAACGCGTGAACAGAGGGACGGTAGTCAGGTGCATGCTGTGCTTGTTGCGCTGCCTGTTGATGTAGGTTATACATGGCGCTTAAGGAGTTCATGGCGTGGAGAGAGTAACCATTTACCCCATAGTGCTGCATGATGGCCAACACCTGTAGGCAGAATCAAAAAGCACTGTAAGGTCCTGCTGATGGGATGTTCAAGGTGGCAGTGACAGGGTTCTAACATGAAATAAGCAGATCTCTTTTTTTCACTGCATCCTTTTTTGGAAAAATCTGACGTTGTTATAACATAGTAGTCACCTACGTCTCATATCAGTGTGACGTGTGACAGTTTTACCAATGCGCGTCCATAGACAACAAAGCACGATAATGAGCTAAGAGAAATACATTTTTGGTGTCAGGATTATTTAACCGTAAAGCCGTTTAGTATCACTTCAATCCCGTGGTAATAAATATCCCATTAAATCGAAAATTAAGTCAACAACACTTTCACTATTAATATCATTTAATTGTTTTGCTCAATTCATTAATCACACAAAAAAGACTTAATTGTCGCAGTTATCACTTGTTCTCCTAATGGACTGTGACTCGTGCATTAATTTAATCTGTCCGTCATGACTGCAGCTAATCCCCTGAAAACAGTCGTCATTATGAGATCATTGATTTTTAAGAAGATCTGTTAGACGAAATGGTCGAGCATCCGTGGAATTCAAGAGAATCACACTCGTAGACTTTGCTGTCTGCACAATTTTGAAATTAGGCAAATTATCTTTTCCTTAAATTTGGTAGTCGAAGCAGGCAAATTATCTTTTCCTTAAATTTGGTAGTCGAAGCAGTTTCAATTTACGGTTTAAAAGTCTAATCCAGTGATATTCCGAAGAAACTTTCGGTTGAAATCATTTTTGATTTATCGTATCAGCTATATGAGCCATGACGACATGGACTATGAAATGATCTAATTTTTTTCCATGAGCTTTCTCCATCCTATTTCATCATTTTTCATAACTGGTTTAAGATTTTCATAGATAAAATGAAGTGCTCCGGGACACGATTAGATATGTATTAGTATCGAGGTCTTTGACAAGAAGGAATATCTTGAAGGCTCGACCAGTTTAGATTATTAAGAGAGACCGCCGAGAAAGTAAATCTTCCCTTGCATGGCAGGTGTCAGGGGACTTGGAGCAAGCCCGTGCTCTCGAACTGAAATTGCTGTTTTTCCTCCGCATTTGAGCTGGCAGTGTTGGCTGCTTATTTCTTCTCATGCAGTTTAATTTTAAACCCCAAAACCCTGTTAAACACTATACGGGGGCAATAAAATGGCCAACGCTATGTGAGATATTTAATCATGGTCATTTAAATTTTATTTTAAGAACGGCAGAAAATACGGCAGTTCATTCATTGCAAACGGTTATTTTCAAGTCCCTTTCAGCCATTGAGAAATGACTTCTACATACCCTTAACCATGGCCATAAAATGTTTGGGACAGACCATAGGGTTGTCGGAATACGTCTGACCTTCGCTTAACTGGATAAACAAAAAAAATCTATCATCGTATCTCAGAAGATACAACGTAGATATTTGGGATACAAATCTCTCTGTTTTAAAATGAATAAACATGAAAAGATCATTCATAGGCTACTGCTACTGCTTAAGTACCGATAATGATGTGTCCTTTTTATTTATTCCAATAACCAGCGGTTCTACACCAAAGTCTAATAATGCTTTAGAATTGAACAGATTAGTTTAATATTGTAGACTTTTTCAATTACAGCGGAATTTAGATTAATTTTACCAAAAAACGTATGCACAAAGCGCAAGTGTACATTTTTATTATTATTATTATTATTATTATTATTATTATTATTGTTATTAATAATAATAATAATAATAATAATAATGATAATAATAGTAATAATAATAATAAATGTTTGCGTTCATGTTTCATCATTTTATGACTGAAATAGTTTAAAGCTTAGTTTTTCCTGTATTAGAGTAACGTAACTCTTTGTTTAATATGACAAACTTTGCAATAACCACGATACATACATCAACCACTATTTAAAGCATGTACGGCATGTGAAAATATACGGCATGTGAAAAATCTGCAAATAATGCACTTTAAATACGTAGACTTTTCAGACAGTGTATCTTACGGGGGAAAAGAGCGGGTATGTTTTGGAAAAACCATAGCCTGCGTAAGGGTAAGATATTTGGCCTTTGAAATTCACTTCCTTTTACGTGTATTCCTCTGTGTGAGAGCTGTTTATGAGTGACACGCACAGTGGCCATTTCCAACCTATTAAGTCACTGCAACGTCTGATGAATGTGATCAGAGGGCAAGAGGGAATAGTTTAATTCGCCTGGACAGAAGGTGCTTTGCTAAACATTTACTTTTCTCCCCCAAGTATTTGAATTGAATGGGGTCCGTTTCTCCCTCCCCTCTCTCGCGGCCCCTTATCCCATCGCCCCGGGGCAACGTTTTGGCTGAGATGTATGGCTTCTCTGCGGGTAAAATATGCATGTTGATCCCCATTTGGGTCTCCGTCTAATGGAAGTGCAAATAGGTTTCGACTGCAGAGGCCTCCATTTATCATCACCGCTGACACGGACGGACGTACAGTGTGTGTGTGTGTGTGTGTGTGTGTGTGTGTGTGTGTGTGCGCATGCAACTGTGTGAGTGTGTGCGTGTGTGTGTGTCTAACTGTGTGAGTGAGTGAGTGCGTGCGTATATGTGCAAGTCTTGAATCTCACTGTTAATTTGGTTTTTAAAATTAGACTAATTTGTGTTAAAACGGTGCGATTGGTCTCTTAAATCACATTAATGTTCATAATCCAGATTTAGGCCCATAATCTCTCATTTTGGAGATTTAGGTTATTTAGCTATTTGGTTGTCGCAAATTAACTTTGTGTTGACCGTCAGACTTTTTTTGTTGGTGGAGGTGGTGGTTTGGTTTGGTTTGATTTTGTTTTGTTTTGTTTTTTGGCCAAAGGCCCACGGATATTTAGCACAAAGGGGATCTTATTTTGATGGTGTGTCTAGCTACCATTGTTGTCTATTCGTCCGCCTGTTATTGCTTCGGGCGTCGTATATGACTGCCCCCGGTTGCAGCTCACCATGCTTCGATTATTAAAACGTCATTATGCAAATTGCCATGTACAGTGTATCTCTTCGATCTGACTAAATTAGGAAAAATGTTAGCGTTAAAAACCCATCAGCCCCGGGCGATTCTTATTGTGCGTTTCATTTGACAATCTGGTCTTTATGTTGTCACTCATTTTGTATTCCAAAGTGTCAGCGCCGCCAGAAATGTATTTGATTGTTGTATCCAGAGGGAACGGTAAACGTGATGTTTATGCTTATCGAACAAATACAAATGGTTATGCAACACCATTTAATTTGTGGTCTAATCCAATTGACTACACTTTTTAAGGTACAGACCTGCTGCGCTGCGTGTATTTCCTAAAAATTGAAAACCAGCATGCAAAACCTGCTAAGAGTTTTGCGTAGAAATGCTTAACTTTATGAGCACGTTAGAGGAGTTCCCAAGCGCAACACGGAGCAGTAACAAAACAAGCGCAATACTTATTTTTCGTCTTTTATCACATCGGTATAATGGTTTAACAACTGTTTGCCGCCTGAATCGCAATATTTTGTTCAGACTAACTTTTGAAACGTATTTAATAGCGCATGCCATCTAGGATGAGGTTATTTCATTATTTCATGTATAACATTTTCTGTTTACTTCGATATCTGTCTAAGACCTAAAATAACTTCTCGATTATTCTAATGAAGCAAACTCTGGATCTCAAATTTTAGATTGATTTTAAATGTAGATAAACAAACAAGCCTCGCCTGACTCATTTATCTACGAAAGAATGTTAGACCACCAATACTCTATTTTAACTGTATCTTGATAGTCTTCTGATATCAAGTTCAGCTTCAAAGAATCCCTAAGTTCTTACCTCAGTGGTGTAGTCTTCAGAATTCGAGCACCGTATCCCGTATCACTTTTTATTCTTGTGGTTTCCTCTGCTTCTGCTTCTTCTTCTCCTTTTTTCTTCTTGAGCTACTTTCCTTTTCTCTTATTTTCACACGTTTCAGAACGTTTCAGTGTCCAGCTACTCAAGAGTCCGCAAAGTTAAACCCGCTCTTCGTTGCTCTCTCAATGTGTGTACCTCTTCAGCGTATTGCATCCGATATAGGAAGCTGCCATCTATCGACACATGTGTTGAGGAGGGATTTTAAAGAGCTCCTCGTGTGGTCGTAAAAGCTTTCTAGTGGTTCACGAAGCTGTCAGTCAAACGATGATGGCATTTTCTCGTTGCTTGTGCTCGTAGAGCCAATGACCTTACTTAAAATTCCTAAATCACCTATTTTAGAGCTCTGATGTCACAAACAACCTTCTTCTAAACAAGGTTTAGCATATGTTTGATAGAGTAAATAAATATTTTGATCATTTTTGAAGATTTGGTCCTTCTAAAGAAGCCCATTATTGCCGCGAGCGAATATAAATTATGCTTTAAAAATACATCTAGCGGCCAGTTTATTTTATATTATTTGATCAATTATCATCAAAGATGATCTTTTAATTGTCCTAAAATATTGAGCATTCAGATGTGACTGAATTATTCGCCATATAATTATATGAGTGATAAATTTCAAATATTATTTTACCAACATGTAGAATGGATTTTAGTGTGTTCATATCGGTGTATATATGGTAGATTGCCATCTAAACAGGACCATTTAGCTGAACCCAACTACATTCGTGCTGAAATATATTTGATTCTGTGCTTTATTCATATTTTCCATTAATTCCAATGGTTATGGTTGCAGTTGTCATATATGTGTTATCATATATATATGTGTGAGTGTGTGTGTGTGTGTGTGTGTGTGTGTGTGTGTGTGTGTGTGTGTGTGTGTGAAATAGTACCACGTAAAACGTTTTCATCGAAGAAGTTTGCGTAGTTTTTGTCGTCTTCACCTAGTGACGTTCCTTCACTATTGGCTAAACAAGTTAGGTCACAGACAACATGAATCTGAGTCCTTGATTTTTCGCCAAACGAATATCTCATGCGTTCGTTTTGTTTGCTTTTCGGCTTTGTCATGCCATTGCAGGAGAGAGCGCAGTGGAGGGACTTTAGGAAGATTCCTAATAGATGCCAGGCTACTGCCTTCTGAATCTCCCCCGGCCTTGCAGGATTTTGGCGAGGATAGGGGAGACAAGACGCTATTTCAGCCTCCAAAAACCTCTGTCTTGAAATGACTGTCGGTAAGAGGATTAAAACAATAATGCCCTTCTCCTCTTGAAGGGTTTTTAGAGAAGATTTCTTCTCCCGCAGCAAAACCGTTTAGGTTGGAATTAAGGGCAGCGCAAAGTAGCCTTTTAATGTAAAGCTTGCATAATTTGTTAAAGATTCTTGGAGAAAGAAGGGCAGGGTGAAAATCCCTAACTGAATTTTATCTCTGACCATGGTTCCCATCTATAGGAATTTGAATCACAGACAAAAAAATCTTATGGAACTGAGGAATTTTGCATTTTTACCCAGGCACATTTCTCTCACGAGTGCCACGTCATGAGATATTTTTTAATATATATATATATATATATATATATATATATATATATATATATATATATATCAAAACTTTGCTCTCTGTGCACTTTTTGGTAGGCTATAGAATCTTTTATTCATATTTAAAAACTTTGTGTGTGTGTGTGTGTGCGTGCGCGCGCTCGTTCAGCTCAGGTGTGAAGTTTTGAAAGCCCCACGCACGGATTACAAAGTAAATTTTGTACTGAAGTTGATTAAGCCTTTTTTGTAATATGACCATGAAAAGGTAAAACAATTTTAAAAGTTTCAAAACGGACAAATTATTAACCTATTTTATTATTACCTGTAAATCCTAATGATTTAGGTAAAGTAACAACTCATAATTAATCCAACAATTATGTGCACGTTGGCGTATTAGCTCAGTTCTTCAGTGTGCAGTTAATATATATTCTATCTGCTGAAGCTCAAATCAGACATTGCATATTGTCGCAAATGCTTGTACTGAATTGTGTAGCAAGTCACAGATGTGTTTGAGCCGAAAAACTCAACGAACTGTGCCTTGGAGCAGTAAACGAAAAAAAGCAAGTGCTTTTGAAACCCCCACTGGACTACTTGAAGTATTAAAGCTTGCATTTTCGTGAAATTATTTCAAAATAATTAAAATGTATATATATTTTTCTTTAAAATTCAGAACAGAAGTATGCTAGCAAGTACAGAAACATCTGAGGTATAGGAACTAATGGAGCGGTTTAACATTATATTGTGATCCAATATTTCAAATAGCTTTTATGTCATTTTCTGTTGGTATTTAGTAAATAATTCTTATTTATGAATGATTTTTATTGATCATTTTACCTCTCTGCAGCCAGACCTGGTTCTCAGCTCATCCCCTCTCTTCACTCGTTTTTTTATGGTCTGAGAAAGAAAGAGGATTAACTTGTGAACCGATGGAAATAAGAACTTAAACGGGAGGTAAATCTGGGCAATGTCTCTTTGTGAGGACCGTTTCTAAAGCAATTAAAGTGAGAAAGAATTCCTCTCAGCGCCTCTTCCTTAAAGCTGCTTTGCGCTGAGCTTAACGGCGACTACTGTCCAGCGCATCTGAAAGGTTTAAAGCGAAGTGTCACGGAGGGTCGTCAGAGGAGCCTACCTTTAGCGATGCCAAAAGTGTTTGCCTTTCGTGGAATAGTCAAAGTCTTGAGGATATCACTATACTCAAAAATAATATTGTTCATATTTGATTCGTGTCTCTTCCGTTTATCATATTTTCGTCTCACGCCATAATTATAAGGACAGTAAAATATATTTATTTATCCATAAAATAATTGTATTTCTCATATGAGGATTTTTTTTTTCATTTAGAAGTCATCATTTGACACCTTCTAATCTAAAGTAGCCGGTATGTGTATTCATTTACATACACCAAAACAAACTAGAGCTCTACAACAAACCAAATGAGGTATTTGTCTCACTATACAGTAACAATTTTATTTACACCTATATGAACTGATACTATTGTGGCATTGGTTAAAAATAAATAAATAAATAACGACATTTCGTAGCGAAACGAGAGCTGGTCACTAATAGCTAATTAATAGTCCTAATGATGTTTCTGCAACTTCATGAATATATTAAGTTTGCAATCCACAAAGCTTTAGCCTCTCAGGCTCCATTCAAGGGTATTTCAGCATCTGTTCTTCCCAGGGCAATTAATCATTTTGATGTATAGTTTAAAATCGACTGCTTCCAGGAGACCTTTTTGACAAGAATAACAAAGCAATTTGCCAGGAGCCATCTCTTAGACACGTTATTAGCAGCACCTTCATCTTAAACCCGTTTTTCCTTGATTTTCCAAATGAGATACCTGTATTAAAGGGGCAGCCCTACTCTTTTTTTTTTAATTTTCCACCTAGCCCCACTGATTCCTCCAGAAATCCCATTATTCATGACAAGATTCCAGGATCTTCTGAACAAATCCCCCTGCTAAAAGTTTTTGACCTGTCAATTTTGTCAAGAGCTGCACCTTCTTTTCTCATTTTCTCCTTTTCCCTCTGTTCTCCCTGCCCCCCCCCATTCCTCCTTGTCTTCCACTCATGTCTTCCCCACATCAAACCCTCTCTCTCCCTCTCTGTCTCTCTCTCTCTCTTACCGTTCCCCATCTCTCTCTCTCTCTCTCTCTCTCTCTCTCTCTTTCTCTCTTTCTCCCTCTCTCTCTTTTTCTTTTTCCCTCCTTCTTTCTCTGTCTTACTTTCTCACTTTGGCCCAGATCCCCAACACAAGGGGCCCCATTGTATAGCCCTAATCCAGAGGCAACACAGCTTTAGCGACATGGAGGGATAAAAGGCCCATCAAGCCCACAACTTTATGGGGGCAAATCTCTACCTAATCCCTCGCTTTATCTAAACAAAAGCTCCTCTCCCTTAATCCACCTTTGCTTCAAAAATAAAAAAGAAAAGGAAAAAACAAGAGGGGCTAAAAAAAAAATCTCACAGTCTTGAACTGTGAGTCGCTAAGAACGACAGGGTTCACCCCAGAGACTAACTATTACTGACAAGTTTTCACTACTGGTGTAAGTACAAATAAAATGTGTAATGAATGAAAGTTTAACTTTCTTTTCCCAAAGAGGTATCATGCTATCTTAGTTCTGAAATGATTGCATGATGGAGTGACCTTTCATGAGATAATATTCTGCTGATAACTCAGATCTGGTATTTTAATGTTTATTTCCATTGTGCAGTAGAACATTTGTTTTCCTTTAAAACCTGTAATAGACAAGTGGGTTTTATGTTCAACCATGTGAATGCTGTGGATTTGTAATGTAAGACCAGATATTACATTGATTAATACTCAATTGATTAATACTCAACATTCTGATTGTCCTCATAATTTAGTTATTTGCTTTCAACACTGGGATGATGTTGTTCTGCAGGCACAAATGCTGTCATTTATGGAATTTAGGCAAAACCGGTAGCTACGCAAATCTTTCACTTCTACTTAAATAAAAAAATGGGATGCACATGTTTCAACTTAGAAATGGCATATACAGAAGGTCTGTCTGCTTTGACCTAACAGTTATGTCAAGTCATGGTAGTTTTTAAAGGCAGTTAAGAATGTTCAGAGTGATACCACTTCGGAGGATGTTAAATGCACTGTGTGTGTGTGTGTGTGTGAATGTGTGTGTGTGTGTGTGTGTTCGTGCGTGTGTGTGTGTGTGTGTATACATACGCATACATATCTGTGCCCAAGAGGGAGAGAAGTGCACTACTGTATTAGAATCGTACTATCTGATTGGAACAGAAAATCTACAGCTCTTCCTGATGTGTTACAAATTGATTAGTTAGGTCTATCTCAAGAATGTTCATTCTGAAAGTGATTCAAGCTCCCACAGGTGGCCACTGAAGGATTCTGCAGCTCAGATTGACTTGATTATGGTGGACTGAACACCATATATAATTATTACTATAGCATATATTAATATTGCGATTACAGTCAGTTTTGCTTTTCAGATTATTCATTTAATGCCAACTCATTTTTTAGACAGTACCTTCATGTAATTTAAGACTGTTTTGAAAATACTTGTTATCTGTCTGTAAATGTATTTTTAGAACACTGAAGATATTTGGGTCATTCATCTCACTTTTTCTCATTCATTTTTGCACTTTATCCATCTGTACTTTTTATCAGCCGAGTTCTCTGTCCCACTTCTTTTGCCACCAACTGCTCCACTGACAATCTCTCTGTTAAACCTAATAGCATTTTTACCCAGAGAAAGCCTCCACTGACCTGATGAAGAGAGCTGGTACCTCCAGCATGGTAGAATTCATGGGTGTATATGTGTATGTGTGTGTGTGCGTGCGTGCGTGCGTGCGTGTGTGTGTGTGTGTGTATGGATTCGGCCGCATTCACAGATCACCTCAGATAATGTGAGATTAGTTGATTGTCGACTGCTGCTACAAAAGGATTGCCCCACGCTCTAATACAAGCGAATACCGCTCTCCGCTAAAAGGCAGGGTTCACATAGACAAATCTATCCATCAAAACAATACGTTTTCCTGTTAACTCCTTGCCCTAAAGTCTGGATTGTCCCTCCATCGCACGTCTACAACATCTGTCTTTACTGCTCCAAATCCCACTGTATCAGCTCTTCTTTGTAATATCAGTGAGTAATCTGGCTCTCCCGCCATCCAGAGCACAGAAGCTCTTCCAAAGAAGGCTTTAAAAACTCACAGGGAGGATGATGGGATATAAGAACACTTCTTGCACCAGATTGAAATTTTCATCATTCTCCAAATGACAGGCATTAAGAGGATACCTGTGAAGACACAATGTTGGCACTCCTGCCAGAAGCAGTCACATTGGACCCGGAGCCATGGTTTTCATCCCGTAAGAAACGACGCGACAGTCACACATCGCCTCTTCCATCGCGCCTCCGTTCTTATCATCGCCGATTAATGAAAAGTATTCTAACTGCTGAGATGCTGATGTGTATTTTGGTTTCACATGACTTATGTTAGCATGCCTCTGACCGTGTAAATAGATGGTGTATATAAATTGTTTTCTTGCCGTGCTGCGATATTCATTACATTAGGCACTGGGGTGTCTGGGAGGAGAAAAAAGCAGAATGACACACAGAATATGTCAGTCCTTGAGTGGAGTTTGGTCCAGCTGTGAGAGTGACTGTAAGTACAATGGAATTTGATGCAGATGGGCCCTCCGCTGAGACATTTTCAGTGCTGTTTTTCTTTGGCTCACCTCCCTTAATGGAGCTTAAGTGCTATCTCAATAGAGTAAACGGAGAAGACAATTGACTCATTAGGCTCAATTAAGTCAATCCAATTCAATCCTGGAAAAATCTCAAGAGAGCAGCTCCTGTTTTAAACAGCTCTTAGAAAGCCTAGATCGGACTCCGATTTGTTTGGTTTTGGGGGGGAAGATCCTCTTTTCATGCTCAAACAGCTGTCTAACCCACCTCCAAAGGGATTACCTGGCCTCATAGCAGTATGTTTTCCCCATACCATTCTCTAATACTCAGCATCCACAATGAGAATTGAATCCTCCTCTTCTATGAGTATTACAGGAATGAGCATAAGGGATTGTGTTATTGTTGACCCTGTAAGCTGGTTTAAACTTCTTGTTTTACAAATGGGCCCTTTTGAAAAGCTTTTGGGCTGCTCTTGTCACCATAAAAGCCACTTTTTTTTTTTTTTTGCATTACCAAGCATTCTTGTCGCTGTCTTATAGCTTTATTGTGTGTTGGCCAGGATACATTTTAGAAAATGAAAGATATGAAATAAGGCCATTAGTATTTATGAGACAACCGTATGATCTCAGAGATATCTCTTCCTGTCTTTGAAAAAAAAAACAGCTATTCTCCCCAAATGAACTGCATAGACACAGCAAGTATACACCTATTGTCAGATATCTGACTTCAAATTCATTGTTCATCATCATTTGCAACAGGTAGAGTAAAACCAGTCATGTTTCAGCCTTTTTAAAACTTTCTTTCAATAGTGTGAAGAGCTTTCCCTTAGAGAGCTATTGACTCTAAAGCTATTGTGCCATAATCAAGATGCAGTTTGAAAGGCTTTCAAGGGAAACAGAGCAGGAAAACCCTCTACCTCTTCCTCAATGAAGGGAAATTTTACCCACTTGATGTACTTACTGGATTTCAAAAAGTAACCAACAAAAACACTGGTAAATAGTGGTCTGCTGAAACAACTTATGAGATAAATTGCATTGATGATTTCGTTACAAGCAGTTTCAGATTATAATGGGACCAAACGTGAAAAAAAAGGTGAACCTCACCTTTAAGGTGAATTAACAAAAACAATTGAATGGACCAACGCTTGACACAGAATACTCTAAATTGGTCTGGTGAATTAGTGTTAATAAGAGTCACTGATGGGTGGAATAGGTGAATTAGGCTGTTTATTTCTCTGCTAATTGTTGATTTTCACTCTCAGTCTGTTTTTTTAAAAATAAGGTTTAATTGCTGCTCATTTTCACCACTGGGAGAAGCTGTGAAACTATAGCATAAACACTGTGTTTGGCATGCGTATCTCATTTAAGAGTGTACCAATAACATGTTATTTCATATAATATTGTAGAGTGTATTAAAGTCATGTGATGTCATTTAAAATCATTTTGACAGTGACCTTGACTACATATGCTCTACATACTTAACTGTGTTTAATTTGAATTTGAATTGGATTGAATTGCAGTTATTAACTGGTATGTGTCACTGGTCTTTGACCACATGTGATCAGGCACTGGAAGACTGACATTGAGAGCAGTGTGCCTCACTGTCTAATTCATAACCAGTGAACTCTGCTCCACAGACACACTGGATGAGGAGGGGGCCAGACAACACATCTGTTTCTTTCACATGGGATCCTCCATATATTTTCTGTCTGTCTTTCAATCTCTCTGTCTCTCTGTCTCTGTCTCTCTCTCTCTCTCTCTCTCTCTCTCTCTCTCTCTCGCTCTCTTTCTATCTATCTCTGTTCCTCTGTGGCTTGCTGCCTCTCTTCTTCTCCTCACTCCTGCTGATGAAAGGAGTCTTGCTGAGACCAACTGCCCGTGTAAAGAGGAGGGCAGGTCCGTCCCAGTGGGTTGTGAGAGGAGAGACACCCCCCCTCTCCCAGAGCTATTGAGAACTAACATGAGGGTCTTGTTAGGCTCTCTCTCTCCCTCCTTTGCTCCCCTCCACTTCTTTACTCCTGGTAATCCTCCAACACTCTTCCTCAGCAGGGAGGAGACAGAGGAGGCAGTGGGAGGGCCAGAATTAATGGACATGTTTGTTTACCTATTTGTCTTTGACATGATCAATTGATCAGCAGGCTAATTCACTGCCACCATGGGGTCATTAAATTTCCATTTAAATTGCAAATGGATTGTTCCCCACCCTCCCAACCACCACTGTCTCTATTTATGTGTACACACACATATGCACACACACATGCTCACACACACGCTCACACACACACACACACACACACACACACACACACACACACTTCCATATACAAATGGCTTTTTTGAGCAATTATTGTGGACAGGGGGAGAACTCTGCCTTATGTCTGATATATGAAATGAATTATTTTAAATTAGCATAGTTTTTTGTTTTTACAGATATTTAAGTTTCAAGCGAATGTTTTTTTTTTAAATGTCCATACTGTCAGCTTTGAAGCTGATTGTTCATTTAAGTATTAACTTTGTCTACATATCTGTCACTTGGTTAATTTCTCTTTCAACTTGGCATGACAGTAATTTCTGTCATTACCAGTGCGGCAGTAAAGGTGACCAACTAAACATACTATTTAAAGATAAGCACATTAGCTACAACAGCCCTGCAGCCCTACGTGTGTGTGTGTGTGTGTGTGTGTGTGTGTGTTGTCACAGCAGGGGCTGGGCTTTGTACAGGAGAAATCACCTCTCCATCTTCATTTAGTGGAACCGAGCAGCCATGCTCTCCCCATTTGAGATCATCACTGCTGATAATTACCCGTATCATGGAGATGTCACTTGTCTAGCTCTGGTACTTCAAATCCTATTCAGCTATCACCCTTACACACACACCTGCACGCGCACGCATGCACAAACACACGCGCGCGCACACACACACACATGCACACACACACGCACATGCACACACGTACACACATGCACACACACACACATGCACATGTCCAGAGTCCTTTGAGGGAGAAATGAGATGGTTTCTGAATAGAAAAGCCGGGTGATTAAAGTGCTCTGTAGAGATTACAATACATGATTAAAAATTTGTAATTTCATCTCTGGGAAACTAAAGCCTACACGGGGATTAATGTCTGCTGGGATATGAGAGCAAGAAAACTGTGTTTGGTTGTTAATTGATGTCTGTACTGATTCGTTTCTTCAGATTTGGTTTTAAACTGATTATGTTTTTTTATTGTTTGTTTTTTTCAAAATAATAAGTGCAGTGACGCATTTACCCACCCTAAATCAAGATGTCATAGATCTGAAAACCTTTTGTTAACTTGGAAAATGGAAAAATCCATTATTCAGCAAAATCATAGTGGTCAGCATTGTAAAAAATGATCAGGCCTTGGAATGTTCTGAAATCATATTAATATTCGTCAGTGAACAATTTTTCTCTTCAATCCATCAGAACATTTTCTCTGCAGTCTGGGGTGTACATCCTGTCTTTCTGTCCTCATATAGACAAAACCCATCATTCATCTATCTCCAGGTCTGTACTGTACTGCCTCTCCACTTCTGTGCTGCTGCTGCAGCTACTGCTGGTCTCATGGTCTCCTGATCTCCTGGTCTCCTGGTCTCCTGGTCTCCTGGTCACCACACTCAGGTCAGTCCAGCCCCCAGCATCAATGGAATCATTAGCTCTCTGTAGGAGAGATTGAAGGAAAAGCAACCTGCAGCAATCAGCAGGGTTGTGTCAGCTGGTTTTTGTGTGTGTGTGTGTGTGTGTGTGTGTGTGTGTGTGTGTGTGTGTGTGTGTGTGTGTGTGTGTGTGACACTGTTATTTCCTCTCTCTCTGACATGTGTTGGCCCTGAGCCAGATAAAGCCGTCCCTCCTGGGCTCTAATGGGGCTGATCTGATAACCCTTCCAACTCTCTGTGATATCCCCTCATACACACACACAAACACACGCGTACACACGCACACACACATATAAACCCTGCCACGATCGATGCCTTTAAATTTGATCTCTATTCAGCCTGCCACTAGGCCGGGCCAAGCCTTTTTCCTCCTCTGAGGTCCAGTCTCCGGACCCCCGTGACATATCAGTCAAGGACCCCGTTGACCTTTGACCTCACCCACTTGGCCCCGTTATTGATTTCTTTTTTTCCACCGCCTCATCGTGCTCGATCCGGATGAAGGAGGCAAAAGGGAGAATTAGTGAGTCGGACAGGAGGGACCGCAAGGATGCGGGGCAATCGATGTGGAGTGATTTTTGAGCTTACAACAGCAAAAAAAAATGTAGACAGGAAAAAAAGGCTGGAGGCCTGAAAGTTAAGCATTAATGGAAAGAGCACAATTTGAAACTTGATGTGACATCTTAGGAAAGGTTCATGATAGTCTGAGCTTCTGTAATCATATTTTCCTTCAGCAGAAATTAGGTTATAAAAGTTGAAAAAAAACCCCTTGAAAATATCAGTATGTTATTAGATTAACTTTGATAAACAAAGAAACAAAGAAACAAACAAATCAATAAATGTTATTCACAAACTCCTCTGACTGCTTTTGCTCTCAACAGACTTGTTGCGTCACAGCCTACTCCCTTTTTTGTGTCACGTGGCCAGATTGGTTGCGGTACCTGCTCTGCTAAATACATTTTGTCATGCCCCCCATTGGCTCTTCTCCTATGAGAGCGTGCGCTTGGTTGGGGGCATTTGCTTAGGAAATGCACCACGGAAGCTGATTAGTGTCATACCGCACTTTCACAGAGCTTATATTTATGGGCTCTCCAGAACGGGCAGCCGTCTCACTACGTAGGCCAACCGTGTCTGGAAATAAGAGCCACACACACACACACACACACACACACACACACACAGACTGCGTGCATCAAAGTTCCTCATACAGAATCTTGCTTGACAACACCATCTCTTTTGTTTTTGTGCTTTTTTTTATTGAATGGATATTTGTAAAATGTGACGTGGGTGTGTTTTACGCTTTTGGGGGGGGGGGGATGTTTCTGACCAACCAGAGGTCTTCTCGAATGGGGTGAAGAATAATCCACTTCTGGTTCTCTCACACTAGATCAGGTTGAGGATTTGGCTGAAATGTTCAGCGGTGAGTCAGATACATATAATCGCTTTATTTAAAAAAAAAATCTCTCCCTGCATTGCTCACAACGATTCTGCTCCTGTCATTTAAGATACTGCAAAATACTGCTTTGGCCTCCATAATCTTACCCTATTTTTCTTAGATTTAAAAAAAAGCTCTAAATATCTCTAAGGAGATTTCTTCATTCATAATTGATTGAGTACCATTTTGCCACTGTGCCACTTCAAAGTGGCTGAATTAAGGATGGAGGATGAAGATTGGAGCACTTAGGGATGGGTGCAGGTTTCAGGGAGGGTGGTAGGATGCAGGGTTCAGAGGACAAGCCCCCACGTGGGCAAATGAGAAGGAAGCATGAGGCTGATCCTGAAATGGTGGATAATTGGCTCTCTTAAAGCGTCTTGGTGAAGATGAAACAGCAAGCCAATGGTGAGTCTCCCTCAATACTTGGAGGTGGGACATTTATATATATATATATGTATTCAGCTTAGGTCAAGGGTGCTGACTGGAGACATTTTATATTTTAGGAGTAGTTAAACTACTTTCCAGATGTGTCACTGATTAGGGCTGATGTTTGATACCTTTAGAGATTTCCTCTTCCTCTGGAAGTTGACTGTAGTTTCATCCAACCACTGCGCCACTGACTGGCAACTTACTCATCATCAGTGCAGCATTAGGGTCCCTGGAATGTAATAGAGAATGATTTGGTTTGGTCTTTTAAAGAAAAAAAAAAGCCCCTTGAAAATAGAAAGGCGTTGTTGAACTTCAGGTGACAAAGGGTATGTTCCAATTTACCAAAGCATAACATTTGAACTCCAGTTGTACCTGAAAAAAGAAAAATCTGAATAATGCTAGACATGCTCAGCAGGGAACGTAATACATCCAAATCCCTGACTGTGCATTAATGGAGCAATTTAGTGTGTGAAGGCTCCTGGGTTGGGCTTATAAAGCACAGCTCACACCTCCACAGTCATCAGAACCAGCAACTGGATCCCACAATCTCTCCCACACAGAGCTGTGGATTAAGGGGTGCTGGATTTTGCCCCCCAATCCAACAGAAGCATCAGTGGAGTAAAGGGACCCCCACTGCCATCTCATCGCCCCTCAATACTGATATCAATACGGCCTCCATCCCCTTGGTCCTCATTAGGGTTAAACAGAGAGGGGCTATTGGGGGTAAAAATCCCACAAGCCATGAATGCTAAACAGCATATAGCAGTGATCGGTACTGAGTCTATGGGTCCTGACAGTGAGGAGGATCCTGGACCACTATCAGGCATGGCCCAGTACGGATCATAATCCTCTTAGCTCACTGCCTTATTAACCAATCGTAGCAATAGACATGAAAGGGGGTAAATCCTTCCCCTTGCCAAAAAAAAAAAAAAAATCAAGTCAGTACCATCCCTTCTCATATGGGACGTTTGTATTCCACATATTGAGTTTTATGGTTTTATGACAAGTGCGTCTAAATCGGTTGGTTTCCAGGGAGAGGACATCAACAGCTGTAAGCCTTTTCCAAATCACTCTCTTCTGAAATCCTCTGATTAATTGAATACTTATTAAGACATTTTTCTCTTTGAGGCTAGAATTCATGAGTAAGATCTTCTGTTAGAAGTTAGAAGATCATAACTCTATGCACAGATTTTTATTTAGAGTACACCAGAAGAATCCGTAGTGATAAAATATTTATTGGCTACAAGCAGAAAGTGACAAATGATTGTTTTAAATGACAGTGTTGTCTCCTCCCCAAATGTTCCCGGTGGCCTCGTCATCTCCTCCCCAAGCCCTCCCTCTCTGTTCCTTGGTGGTTCCCCACTCTCTATGCCTCTCAGGGGGCAGATTAACCCCAATCCCTCAGTTCCTCATTAATTGATTTATGTAATGGTGGCAGTGCTTGGTTTCCAACCTTTCCCTAGGAGAGCTGAACTCTCTCTCTCTCTCTCATGCACACATAGAGTGTCCCCTGAGCTCCCTGCCTTTCTTCTCTCTAAAGGTTTGAGAACCAAAGGAATGCCACAGTAGACCTGGATTTAGACTGCTTCTCTGGTCACAAGAACACCCAACTCATTTACATTTATTACACGTGTTCACCTGTAAAGCTATGAGTTGACTGGTCAAACTGGTGATGGCTTTAGAAAAGACACCTTTTGACTAGTGCATCTGTCATGGCTTTCCAGTCTATGAGTAAAAGAAGTATTTTAGCTCTTCCGTGCTGGCCTCCAACGATGGCTGTGTCTGTTCATTAGGTTCTGGCATCCCACTGATTTATTACTGTCATCCATAAATGCAAGTGCATTCAGTTATGTTTTTAGCATCGCCTGTATGTTTAGACAAGAACTGAATATTTACTGAGAGAAAAGTCGATTTTTTTTATTTTTCAAAATGTTTTCACTGATGAAGAGCAAAACTCCTAAACGCCTGTATGGCTGAGTCATGTTATGATTCCTTTTAGATAAACAAGATTGAATGATAAGACTTAGTAATGTGATGTTTTCTCTGGATAATCGCCGGATTAATCCTACCAAATGCGAGGAAATCTTGGGTATTAAAACTAACTAAGCCATAAATCCTGGTTTAGCTGGCAGCATTCACAAGTTTTTGAGGAGTATGATCCAAAAAAAAAAAAAAACAATCCCATGGTCTGTATTCTGATGACAGTTTTCTTCCAGATTTGCCCTTAGTACTGAATCTAATCATTTTAATTTTGTTCATTTAAGCTATTAGCTGATTCAGCACAATTCACAGGAGTATTTTTTGCTCAGATCATTCGGGTATTTGTACTCTTTGTGATTCCATAATGTTGTGTCATCACGCTGAAAAGAACAAGAGAGAAAAAACACAGTACAAGGTGCTAAAGCTATGTCAGAAGTCAGCCTGTGGTAAGGTAGGTAAAGTCTTCAAACCTGACTTTGTTCACAGTGCCAAGCTCCTCTGCTCACATGAGCTCAAATTCGTTCTCTGTGTTTGTTCTCCTCCTCGGTGGAGCGGCACAGTTCTCCTCTGAAACGGTTCAGACAGGAACAACATCACCACACTCAGCAAACTGTCAAAATCAACAGGTCGGTCAAAAGAGAGAAGAACTGAGAGGGCAGGGAGAGGGGGGGAGGGGGAGCAGATCAGAGAAGAGAGGAAGCAAAAGAACACTGAGGACACAGTAAACAAGTTTTGGGTAAATAGAAATCAGCATCGTGAGGTGGTTGCGTTCCATCAATACATATTCTTGTAGGCTTTCCTGCAGCTATTTTATACAGAATGTTTGCTGTCTCTGTATTTATCCACGTGTCTGAAAAAAAGGAACAGATTTCGCTATGCATATGAGTCTGTTAGTGAGTTATCAGTTTAATAGATATTGAAATGGATGACTGGTATGGTCTGGTACTACGAATGTGTTTTCTTACAGTCCCTCTTTTAAATTCCCCATGTACATCCTCTCAGTTGTGTGGTGTGTGTTGACTCTATTATCAAGACTGTGTCAAAAATGTGACACCGTCATTTTAAATACTTGAAATGAACTTGGCTTCACCGTCCATCCCTCTCAGGCAGACATACAAAGTGTATGTAAACTTCACACTTACTTCACCATGAAACTTTAGAAGAATTGAGTGAGATTTCACAGTGGTTTGAAACTATTATAAATACAGTGGAACACTTTGTGTGCTGTGAAAGTAGTCCTTTAAAAGGATTTGTGAGGAAATCTTTCATTTTGTCAGGAAATGTGACCATTGACATGTCTTTTGAAGTTTATCCTTAAGTCTTTTTTCACCAGTGCACTGGTTTCAGTACCAACGATGCACCTTTTCTTTTGACATGTTAGAGGAAAATAAAGAGAAGCAAAAAGAGCTTTGAAAACTTTTTTCACTTGCTTTGAAGTCTGTCTCATTATAGTTGTCTTCCACGCATCCGAGTTTGTTTGCTCAAATGTTTTGTCTGCTGAAACATGTAGATACAATATTTTAATAAACATTAATAGGATTTAATACATATGTTCCCAAGTTACTAAGACTTATTGAATGATTGAACTCAGACCAGGCTTTGTGTTGAATAAGCAGTTGTGATCTGATATTTATTACCTACTGGAGAATGAGAAGAAGAAGAACAACAACAACAATGGCAATGTCAATGGCAATGACCACAACAAAAACAACAAAGACAACATCAACTGCAGCAGCAACAACAACAACAAAAATACAACTACAACTACAGATAAAAAAGTGTAGGAATTAGATTAGGAACTTCATTTCTATAGCACGTTTCATACTTGAAATGAAACTAGAAGGGCTTCAGACATGAACAAAACACTAAAGCATAAAATACTAAATAGGGGTAATCAAAGAGTAGATTTAGTTTATTTTTCGCTATATTTTTATGTCCTGCAGTAACTGCCAATTAGATTTATTAGTGTGGTATTTGTGTGCTCATACTTTACATTATCAGAGGGGATAAAGCAAGACATGTTTGTTTTCATCCAAATGACGGCAAATCCAGAGGTTAACCGGGGGTCATGTAGAGTCTAGCCTGCGAGCAACGTCATTCTCGGAGCTCAGCAACACCCTGTTAAGTCCGTTTAAAAGAGGAATTTATGAGTGTGTGTGTGTATGTGTGTGTGTGTGTGTTTAGGTGAGGGGGGGAAAGCGTCTGTCAGACAAGAGCCTGACCATGTTTGTCTTTCAGAATCCCCAGTAGGTGTTGAGGGAGCATGTCATAAGGCTCCCACTTGGAAGTATTCTGGATAAGAAAGAGAGGAGAAAAAGGAGGCCTCTCACATTTCACCCTGTTAAGCTCCTCTGTTCTCCTCTCCTCTCCTTTCCTTTCCTCTCATCTCCTCGCTCCTCCCCCTCTGTAAACCTGAGAATGATCTCACAGGAGTGTGTCAGCATTTATGTTTACTCCTGCTTCTGAGCTGAGAGGTTCTCAAAACACCCATTCAGGCCTTCTGTTTGTGTCCTCCTTGGATTTAAGCCCTGCATTGATGATAAATGGTCTTTTTGGGGGTCTGGTGAGATGACAACATCTATATCTTCTCCCAGTCTTTTTTACAGTTATTTACAAACCACCTCCTTCCTGCGGTTTCACAAATTGACAGAACTGGCGAGGTTGTTGGAGATTTCTTCAGTTACACACATGATGTCACCATGGAAAGGACACATCTTAAAATGCCCACAACGTGTCAGTTAATGGGGTTGTTCTGTTTGTTAAGTGTCACTCAAGCATGTGTGTCACCATTTTTTGCCTCCCATTCTTGATGTTTCTCACCTAAGTGATGGTTAATCATTTAAGAGGAAGCACACTGTGTGGAACGAGCGCCCAAGGATTTCACTCGGCCTGGCAAATCAGTCTTGCCCACTTTAGTTTCTCTTCTCCAGATATCTAGATTTTTCTCCCCCCCCCCACCCCCCCTTCTAAGACCTGGGCTGCAATGTGGTCGCCGAGATATTCAAAGTGGGCTCCTCCCTGTCCCATTCTCAGGAGAGAGGGATTCCCCTGGCCTGCGCTGAAAGGAGATTAAGCGTGCTGTTGAGTGTTAAGCTCTTTAAAGAGGTATCGCCATGCTGCTAAGGTCCCCAGCCTGCTGGGTCACTGATCATGAACCCTGTACACTCAAAAGTGATGCCCGCACTTACACAGTCCATGGTCAGACTACTGGGCCAGCATACCTCTGGTCTTCCCTCTGGGAAAGAGATGCTGACTTCTATGCTCAATTCTAAGTGAGAGGGTTTTTTTTTTTATTTACAGTGGATAATATGAGATTTTATATTGTTACTTAATCATATCCCATTCATTTTCATGCCCGTTTATGAATTCCAAAAATAGATCTTAGTGGTCTTCAAACAGATCAGATGTTACTGATTTTTAATTTCAAGGTTATACATCCACGAGTCTAGCAATTTCTAAACACGTCCTAATAATAGCACTTTATTTGATGTTCCCAGTAATTATCTATGAGTATGTTTAACAATATTTAGTAAGCATAATCACTTTATACTACCGTACTTTATTGGTTGTGGAAAAATGCCCCAGCATATTGTCTCTGTGTACGCTAAGTGCATATTTTAGCTAGTTACATGTAGAGGTGAATATTGAGACCTACATACAGAAAGGCACTAACGCCTAAGAAATATCGCCACTTGTATGCTGCTTAAATCTTTTTTTCGTTGTTGCCCTTTTTGACTGAACAGATTCTTCTCTTTTTTTCTTCTGTGTGATCAAGTTTTTTGATCCAGCACGAAATGTCAGCAATTATCACTCTTGAAACCAGTAAGGAAACAACATCATTTCAAAGACAAAAAATGCTCAGATCAATCTGCTTTCACTCCATTCAAAGTGAAGTGACAAAAAAGAAAAGAGAAAAGAAAAAAAAAAAAAAAAGAAAATCACTCGACTAATTCTCGCTGTCAATTTAGAGCCGTGATGACTTGGTTAAACTGAAAATCAAATCCTTGGCTCAGCTCTAAGCCAGTGCTGAGAAAGACCTTACCGAGTCGATTCAAAAGGCTGCTCCTTCTCTAAAAGGGGGATAACAGCCCACGCTCGGGGAATATCGGCGGCTGCCAATTGCGGTAATGGCCTCTAATTCCAAATTAATTCAGTCTAAATGAAGTGTCAGGAGAAGATTGATCTGTTGTAGGGCCCGTCTTGATGAGCACTGTCTTGGGAGGGCCTGATTAGCCGCTGAGGCCTGCTCTCACCCCTGCACTGCCTCAGGCCGGTGTTTTGTTTAAAAAAGAAAAAAAAAAAAACGGGGCTACACGGCAGCTGCTTCTGAAATGGACAGAGGGAAGGGGGGGGGGCGGACACCGGGGGACGTATTCAAGGGGAGGAGGGTAACCTGGAAAACGAGGAGGGGGGAGGAGGAGGAAGACTTAGTGAACATTTAGATGGAGTGGAAGGGGAGAAAAAGAGTCGGGGAGGGTGGGAGGGGCTTCAGTTCAGCCCTTCCTGAGGGATAAGTTATCCATTTGGTGGATTTGTTGTATTTAAATATTCATTCTCATCAAGGTACAGTTGTTATCGAGATATCGTTTGCTACTGTCTCTGTCAGCTGTCTAAGAGAGCTCATTCTGTATGACATGCCTTCCCTCTGTAGTCTTCCTACAGAAGTTTCCAGGCAGCGTCTGAACGCTGCCCATGTTCGGTGACTGACATGTCTACAGGAGATAGCATGCTTTTGACATTTGATTCTCCTCACCTGATTTGTGCCTCTCATCAACCTCATCCCTGAGTTGCACTCATAGTTATTTCAGTGCCATGGTGGAATATTTACCCATGAGTTTTGTCCCTGACAGCTGGTTCATGCACACAGTCAGATTTGTAGTCACAGGTGTGTATTGAACCATTAGGCATTACAGAAGACATCCTTTCACAGGGCGATTTTCTTATTATGACAGTTTATTCTACCTGTGTGTGTTGAAGACTTCTATGTTCAAGGAGATGAATATTTATGCAGTCAACAATCACTGACATTACATTTAAATTTTGTTCAAAGGACTGCAACCTGCTCATGTTGCTCTCTCTCTCTCTCTCTCTCTCTCTCTCTCTCGTTCAGGTTTACAGAAACTAATTTCCTTAAATGTTTTGCTCTAATACTAATAAGGATGTTTATATATATCATATAGTGACCTTTCTTCCTCAGAGTTTGGCCATAACAAGTCTCAAGTAGAGGTCGTTATGGTAACTGTAGTACCGCGTGGCTCAGAACATAATTATGTTAATCTGGAGAGCAGGTTGGGAGCCAACTCTGACATCAGAACTTTTAAACCCAAAAGCATGAAAGAAGCCATCCTATAAGGCACTGTTTGATGTTTAAATCAATCTCTTTCAAAGTCTCCATTAACGCTGTGCCTTAAAGTATTGGACACACTCCAAAGTACTGCAATGGCATTAGATCTACTGTCATTAATTTGGACCTGCCCCCGAAAATATCAGAAGCCTCTCAAAAGCCAAAATAGTTAACCTTATTAGGGCAGCCATTTATTTAGAACGTTTGTTTGTTTATTTATTTATTTCTTAGCGCAAAGAGGAATTTTCTGCAATGGCGACGAGTGCATACGAATAAATATGGGCCATATAAATATTCTCATAACTGATCTTTACGCTGAAAAGCTCTTTAGCGTGCGGGGAGGGGGGAAATTATAGGACAGTACAGAAACGGCTCATATAAGTACCATTTTTATTTTAATAATATTTTTTAAAAGAAATCACCGTTCTAAATAGTTCAAAATTAACCGAAAGGTTACTTAAAGCCCATTGTATTTTAGTCTTGATTAAACAGCAATAAAAGGACTATAAAATATATGTATCGAATGATTTCAATAGCGTATTATTTTACGAACGATGCTATTTATTCTATTATTTATCCTCAGATGTTGTTGACATATAATATATGGCCGTCGATTGACTGGCGAGACTCACGTTGTTATGCAAGTGCTAAAATGTCATGTGAGCAAGTGATTTTACATGGGTGTTTTTCTCACTCTCGTATTTAATCTGCATAAAACCCCCTCCTCAATCCAGGCAAAACATCAACAGATGAGTGCTTTGCCTGACCAAGTCTCAGAGAAACATGTTTTCCTTATTGGTATTGACCACTGACCATCTGACCTTTTCCTATCTCGCCACAGGCTCACGACAGATCTTGGTAGCTCTGTCGTTGTTTTCTTTATCAGACGAATTAAGATGCTTAATCCGGACCGATGTCACAACTATGTTGTGCACTTTAGAGTTAAACTGTAAACAGCTGTGGTTTCAAAATATTTTTAACTAGGCATCAGCCCTGACTTCTGCTTCATAAATAAAATTATTAGTTTCAGTGAATATTAAAAAACATTCTCAGTTGGATACTGATTTTATCATTTTCGCTAAACCACCATGAGGAAATGAAACATCCCTATAATCAAAGAGAGAAAAGGCACAGTACAAATTTTCTATGGAGACTTCTCAAAAATAGCTTATTGGTCTTATTTACATAATCATTATCATGTGTTACGTTAATTATCGCCACACCCTCGTGGACCAGCTCCTCCGTACATGTGACCTGTACATCCTGTGAGAATCTGCTCTGTCCCTGTTTAATCTGCCTGGCTGTAAAGTAACTTTAGACCCATGATGCACCTCAGGATATGCGGAGCCCACTGTCTCATTTCCCTGATGGACCTCTTTCCTATTTGACATCGGAAAGATTTGACATCGATGAGATCATTAGCAACTTTACTCCCCCGGTCGCCCCGGGCGACTAACAGATAGACGGCGCAATCTCTATGGACTCTCCTCATTTCAGCTCCACGCCGTCCTCTTCCTTCTTCGCGTGTCATCCTCGCCTCTTTTCTCAGAGCTCCTTCTCTCTCACTTCGGAGTCATTTTCATCCAAGAGAAAGTAAAAAGAAAAAAAAAATTTAAATCAGCCTTCTCTCACTCCCCCTTCACTACTGCTCCATTTAGATCAATACACGGGGCGCGGTGACTGAACGCGTTCTGCGCCTCGGCAGATTAGTTTATCAATAGCATTTAAATACTCTTCATGGCCCCAGAAAGGTTGTGCATTATTTATCACTGCTTTGGTCAAGCCAAATGACCAGCTCGGGTTAACCCTGTAGATGATCTTCATTCACCTTTAACCCAACTCTCTAAAGCTGCTCTCTTTAAAATGATTGAAAGGAAGCATTTCTTCCTCTGTTAGATATGAGATTAGGATCCTTTGAGGAGATGTTGAAAAAGCGAGTTTGCATCGCCTCTAATCGGATCGTGTGACATACAAAATAAAACAAAAGAAAAATACATACATCGGCTTATAAAAATCCCCCCAGGTCCTTTTCCAGACCTTTACTTAGTAATTCTCTTTCCCACCCTGCAGTCTATCAATGATTACGTTTAAATTAAGCAAAATTTCCACCCTTAATTAAAACAATCTCAGTATGAGGTGCCTTTTACATACACAAGAGAAATTCATGCTTAAATTGTGTTTCATTTAACGCTAAATATTTCCCATCATCTGGGAGAAGTAAAATATTCATTAAGGAATAAATTAAATGAGGCATGGCTTAGACATGCCTGGAGTAGTAATCCAATTTACATTTATATTCAGCTAAGCAGTTCTGTGATCATTCCACAGAGTTTGGCAACTTAACATAATTTCTAGTTGTTGATAAACAGCTTACAAAATCAAAATATCACAGTCACATTATCTATTCAGTTATACAAATAACCACTTGCTACTTGATTGCAAGAATATGTATGGCATTAAGTGAATTTGTGGAACGTGAACTTAACAGAGATGTAGTTTACTGAACTCTAATGTCACAACAGGTTTATATAACTACCTATGTTGTATTCATCTAGCGTTAAAAACACAGGTGAGTGAAATATCGAATACAAAGTTTGAATAGGAATCATACTGTTTGCGTTCTTACTGTTGTTATAGTGTAGTGTATAGTGCAGCACGTGGGGGGGCTACCTCACTGGTCGTCACACATTAAACGCTCTGCCCAGTCTCGCTCATTTCACCTGAATGTTGGTTTAACTAATATGTAAAGTCAGGCAGAACTTCGAGAAGTGTGATGTGATTTTGAGGAGCATCGTTTCTTTAAAGGAGTCCTCTTAGAGCCTGAAACTGCCTCTCTTTCCTTGGTCCTCTCTGGTCTAAAGAGTCTACTCCATCTCCTTCTCCAAATCCTTCTGATTCCATGACAGTGTTTGTCTGTGTGTGTGTGTGTGTGTGTATGTGTGTGTGTGTGTGTGTGTGTGTATGCGTGTGTATGTGTGTGTGTGTACACGTATGGGAGGGGGGAATTGGGCTACTGAAGGCTAGTATCTCCTCTCATGGGGTTGGGTGGAGGAGGGTGTGATTTGTTTGTGCTATCCTTTAGAAAAAGAGCTTACGAGTTCAGCCGAAGAAACGCGGGGAGCTAATGTGAAGATTTGGGACTTTCTCTGAGGCTTGGCCTCTCCTAAGCTCTGTGTGCCTGAGCTGTTTGCTGAGGTCCTGCTCCCACTGAGCTTGGATTAATATTCTCCCACTCCAACAGGCCAAGGTCCCCCTCCTACACAAACACAAACACAAACACATAAACACACACACACACACACGCACGCACACACATACACACACACTAACACAAACACACATACACACTAACACACACATACACAAACACACACACACACACTCGCACACAACACTTTCATCGTGTGCTTATCACCCAAGTGCTCTAATCCAAGCCCCTTCTTTCTATTATCTCACTCTTTATCTTGCCTAAGTAAGTAAGCACCTTTCTCATGTTAGTTCCACTGTGCTGGTGTTTTGGGGCAGAAGAAAGCAGATAAATATGTTTTTCCACTTTCTCTCCTGCAAAGCCTCAAATCTGGGGCATTACTGAACTTGACAGGAAGCTTTTCATTTCTGCCACGAGGTCTCTATGGAACTGTTTGTTGATTTATAGATATTTGGCTTTAATCGCAAAAATTCAAAGCATTTTTTCTCTTTCATTTTCAATTATCATTTCAATAATGTTTTGTGATCTAATAAGCTGAATAAAAATGTGTATGTACAGTTTAGGAAAAAAGTAGTGGTCCCAATCATAGTAATTAGCGAGAATGAAACAATCATATTGTTTCATTCTGAGATATTGGCACGCACAGTCTATACACTGGTTTTTACATTAATTTTTCTTAACAGCTTCCAGAGGTCAGGTCTGATACCAACATTAACATTATGGTGCTACTTTTCCTCTCTATCCAAAGTCATCTCTCATTTTCACCACCTTACAGTTAAGTCCACTGTTTCCCTCAGGTACATACATTACTGCTTAAATACAACCAGTTATGTGAACTCTCTGTGAGGACCTCAGTATGTAAATGCCAACTGCAAACCACAATCCCATACAGTGGAAGAAGTGAATCCAACTCCTTAATATCTGTCAGTTTGTGTCTGAACCCCCCCAAAAAAACAAGTTCTGTGTATTCTGGCCTTTTCCATGAAATTTTAGCTTTTTCTTCACTGACTTTTAAAGCCTTCTCAGACTCTTTGCTAAGCCACATTCAAAACTGAAATTCTCACCCCACACCCCTTCATCCAAACCCTCTCAAAAGTAGCTGGCAAAAGAAAGAGAATAACAAACATATTTGGAGCAAAGCAAAAAGAAAGGGGATGAGAGAGGGGTTTTTTTCTATGCCAAAGAGGCTGTCAAAACCCATTACCTAAGTGTCTTTTATCTCCCCATATGCTTTTGTTGCCTAATCAGCTTTGTATCTCTCTAAATCCAGGATTGAGATAAAAAACAAATGGATCAGCCCATCCTGTGGGGGACTGGCTCTATTCCCTCCAGTCCCGGATACTGCAGGAGGTCGACTAGCACTGCCCGGTGGCCAGAGCAGGTACTGCAGGCAGAAACAGGCCAGCCAAGCACTAAGTCCCCTCCCCGACCGATCCTCTCCTCTGGCCCCATCTCTTCTCTGATCCTCTTGGATTTTTCTTTCTGTCTCTTTTTTTTTCTGCAGAAAGGAGGATTGCAGTTTATTCCTGGCAATCCACACCAGTTGAGGAGAAGAGGACATTTTGCAGGATCAAGGCCGGACTTCTGCGAGGAAATCGCCTCACAATAGCACTATTACTCTTATCAGATTTGTTTTAGAGGGTTGGCTTTTTCTTCTTTTTTTTTTCTTTTAAGGGATGTTCTATAAACTCATGACTGTGCTATCAGCTATAACTCCAGTACAGTTGTTAGTTATATGCGGCAGATATGCCTTTCGGTTTCTGTGGGACAGAATAGAGAGAAGAAAATAGAGTGGGTAACGGCAGTAGTAAACAGACACAACTCTGCCCCCCCCCCCTCCTTTTCTCTTTCAGATCAATGGGAGACAAATCACTAGCCAAACATTACACACATACACACACGCACACACACACACACACACACAAGCACAGACTTACACATACTGCTTACACTCCCCCACTAATCTATACTAGACAAATTAGCCTGGCAAACAGATTGGGAGAGAAAAGATTTACTCTGTGCCGGCTAATTACATCAGCTCATTAAGAGTCTTTAAGAGGCTGTGATTAGAGATGTTTGTTCACACTCTGCGTGGTGTGTTTAATGAGTGCCAGTTTATCACCAGTCTGTCCACAGGGGGAAAGAGGGAGGAGAGGAGGATGAAGGAGGAGGGGATGGGAAGAGGAGGCTGATCAGTGTATTGGAATTCATCAATATTTAAAGCAGCAGCTAAAGGGCCCTGTGACGGATGCCCGTGGTTCTCAGTGTTTTCAGACAGTGTCTGAACTTAATGGGCTGTTTTTCTGCATGGGCAGATGATATCAAGGATTTTTCTTACGAACATTTTAGGTTTTTGTAGAATTATATTGTCTATATTCCCCTAAAGATTAGGGACAAAGCCCTTTTTCACATAAAACAGTTCTGGGTTTTAGAGTACTTTTATATCCAGAAGGTTTAGATCTCCAGTCCAGATCTCAGGTGGGTGATCGGGTGCTGTGTCCTTAAGGAAGTGCTTAACCTGGATTTCCACACAGCCACAAATGGTGTTCGACTAGAAGGCCATCTTAACACGTCTCTCGTTTAAATGCCCTCAGCAGTCTGTGTGAGTGTGTGCGTGTGTGTGTGTGTGTGCGTATGTGTGTGTGTGTGCGTGCGCGCACATGTATGTGCACCTCTGACTCAATGTATGGAGCGTATCTTTTTTTTTTTGTCCTCACTTTTTCTGAACCAAGCAACCTTTTTTTTTTCTTTTTTTTTTGCATCGTAGGGCAGTGAGAGTAATGAGCATGTCTGTCAGTGAACTGCCAGAAATTGTACTGCTAATGGTGGAGTTTTTACATTTTTAAATAGTCAAAATATAACTAAGTACTCCTAACACATAAAGACTACAGCTTAATGAGCAAATGAATGAACAAGCTGAAGTATTCTTTGAAGCAAACACACACACACACACACACACAGTCTGAACGGTGAGGTTTCTTGACTGAGATCAGTATACCTGAGGTGTGTTTCCTGCGTGTCACTGTGTGCCCCCTGAGAAAACGAGCCCCTCTCTGCCCTCTCTACCCCCCACCCCCCCCCACCCCTCCTCGCCCCGCGGCGACGCGTTCCACAATGGAGAACGGAGCGGTTTGGGAAATGGAGGCCATTTATAACTGCCGCACACCCCCTACGCACCCCCCCCCCCCCTACACACACACACACACACACACACCTCATATCGTTCCCCAGTTCCGGCAAGTTCTGAGACAAAGCGTGGCCCCCTTCTCCATGCTAATGTCACACAATTACCTCTTAAACGCTCAGACAAACGACGCGCCGGCGAGGACTGACATCAAATCAAAACTGTCACAGGTGATCGAGTCCAGTCATTGAGTGAGCCCGCTCGCTCCGAGCCTGTCACACACGCTTATATGGGGTGCTAGAAGTTGAAGGTAGCGTCTGTGTGTGTGTGTGTGTGTGTGTGTGAGTGAGAGAGAGAGAGAGAGAGAGATCTGAATTGATAACAGGCCACTAATATCACATCAGCACGTCGTTCTCATCAGCCTTTAATGTCATCACACAGCCCAGCCTTCAGACTCAAAGCCATAAATCATCCCACCTTTACAATCTCTCACTCCACTCCCGGGTGCTGTCTCTTTCTTTCTTTCTTTCTTTCTTTCTTTCTTTCTTTCTTTCTTTCTTTCTTTCTTTCTTTCTTTCTGTCTTTCTTTCTGTCTTTCTTTCTCTCTTTCACTCTTTCTTTCTTTCTGTCTTTCTTCCCTTCACTCTTTCTTTCACTCTTTCTTTCTCCCCCTCCTCCTCTCTCTCTCTCTCTTTCTCTGTCTCCCTTTCTCTCTCCCTCTCTCTCTGTCTCTCTCGCTTCCACGCTCTCTCTAGGGCTTGCACTGGCAAGCATGGAAAATGGAATGCTCTTGACTAATGATATTCAGAAATGATAGAGAAGAGATTGAAAAAGGGCTCCCCTCTGAACCATGGCAGGATGTGTACCTACTAAAGCATTGCTCTTTTTAATGGAGTTTTAGGGGACACCCTTAAACTGCATCTACTGTCAATGTCAACTTATCTCCCCTTACTACCAGCCACTTAATCAACAATGGTTTTCATGAGCTAATGTTTTTAAGAGTGATTATATGAATTAGTGCTGTTTGTTTTGTTTTGATTACCAAAAGAAAAAAGAGTGAAATGTTATTTCACTGAACAGTTTCATGATAAATACTGGACTGAATGAGTTCAGCATTCTCTGATGATTCTTTGGACACTTGAGTATTTGTTCCCTGAAATAATACTTCTTGTATTGTTTGATTTGAGTATTTCTTGAAATTGTTTGATAATTAGATGGATAGAACAAAATAGAATTGACTTTATTATTTATTAGCTTCCTTTGCCATGAGGCATTTAAGGATGGACTGGCCCTTTGGGACAGTGGTGTTGTTATGACCCAGTGTTTTTGACGTGCTTGTAGGTTACAGCAGAATTTTTACACGACATGTTCCCATATACGCCAGAGAGAATCACTGATACAGAGTCCATTATAAACAAACATAACGTATTCATTTGCATTTTATACTGATAACAATCCCTCGTGAATGCATTTTCTCGGCTAGCCACCTCCAAGAAGTAAATATCAGTAAATAAATGCTTTTTGTCATTGAGGAGGAAAGAGGAAAGGCGTCTATCACTGATATGTGTGAGATTAGTGTTATCATTGTGGCCGCTACTGATAATAATTGTAGTGACACAGGGAGACTGGCGGTGCAAGAGAGACCACACAGTCATTCTTCTATTAATCAATCAGAGACTCCACTTGGCATGCTGAAAAGAGCCAGCGCTTGCATAGACATCAGTTAGTGGGAACCTTCTCTCTGACAGGGGCGGCTTCACACAGCGCTACACGAGCTGTCACACTTTTAATTGCTTATGTGACCCTACCATTTTCCCTGACAGCCTGCTAATTAGTGGGTGTGGGTGCATGTGTGTGTATGTGAGAGAGAGAGAAAGAGAGAGAGAGAAAGAGAGAGAGAGAGAGGGAGAGAGAGAGAGAGAGACCAGCCAAATGGCCCTAGTAACTTGTTTAATTAAAAGAAGACAAAATATTGGCCGTAGGCAAGAGACTGTAAGAAACCATTTTCAGAATACTGTGCAGCAATCTAATAATCAGAAGATGAGAAGACTTTGACACTTGTTCATTATTCTTGGTTTGATATATTAACTGACATGTTCACATGTGCTTATTCCAGAATTACTTACAGCAGAATCTTTTCAAACAGCTGATTTGAGCTGAATCTGTCTGGGGTTTTTTTTCAGGAGATGATTATTTATTAGAAAACTTATTAAAAGTCTCTCCAGCTTTTCCTTTCATTTTTTTAAACGATCTTTTAAACTGCCAATTAATCTACTCACTGCAGTGTAAATATAGGTTGACCAACTTCCAATGGCCGATTATTGAAACCGTGCTTGCAAGCCTAGAAAGCGTGTCTCACACTTTTTCTGCTCTCCAATGAGAACAAAAAAAAAAAATTAAAACAGACGAGGGAAGTTCTTCTAAAAAAGGACATGCAAATGACATGCTAATGGTATGCTAATGAGGGTGGCGGGAGGAGGCAGACTGGGGGTAAAGTTTGGTTAGAGAGCGAAGCAGCGAGAAAGCGGGAAATGGCTGGGTGAGCAGTGACTATGCTGGGTACCATGCTGAGTAGCGAAACATTTCGTTTGTGCCAAAGAGAGAGAGAGAGAGAGAGAAAGAGAGAAGGGGAGAGGGGAGAGAGAGAGAGAGAGAGAAACAGCGAGTGGATACCCTGCGGGCTAATGAATACTGATTGATTCCCAAATTAAATTTCACGACTGCTGTCTCCCTCTCTCTCTCTCTCTCTCTCTCTCTCTCTCTCTCTCTCTCTCTCTCTCTCTGTTTCCTCTTTTCTCTCTTCTATTTCTCTGACATCCTCACAGCTTTTAGCTTTAATTTGTTTGTTTGTTTGTTTGTTTGTTTACTCTCTTCCCTCCTGCTCTGTACAGCGTTCATACAGTGTAAGCGTCCTGTAAAGCGTTGCTATGCAAAGAGGCGTGAGTGAGAGCAGTGTTCACGCCGTACATGGTGCCGATTATGTTGTTATTCTCACTCTTGGTTTTAGGGACCATTCAGCCCTTGGGCCATTGTAATGAGGGCTTTCGGTGAACAACCCCAGACAAGAGAAACAGCCCCATCAAACTGCTGCCACGCACGCGTCCGTCTGCGAGCAGACTTTGGAGGGGCCTGAGCTACGCGCCTCACACAGACAGTCAGACTGAGTCTGGGCAGGAGACGCCTCATCAAGCTGTCAGCTCGTTCGACTCCGCACCTTTTTTTTTTTCCTTTTTTTTTTCTTTCTTTTTTTACAAATGATGCGTTGGGACGCGGCTTCATTTGTCAGGGTCCCCTAATGTCGTCGCACTGTCTGGTACAGTGACAAATCGGAAAGGGCTCTGTTTCACCGCTGGCTTCATTTCAATCTTAAAGACCTTTAACAGACTGAGGGAGAAGGATGTTGGGGGGAGGGGGGGGGGGGCGGTGTTGTTTCTAACAGTTTGGACATGCAGAAGCAGGACTGATCATTAGCCGACTGAGAAACAAATGCACAAGCGCCAGAAAAGGTGTAAAGAGCTGTGTGATGAGAAACACCATCGAAGGGAAAAAAAAAATAGCAATATGAAAATATGTGTGTGTGTTTTTTTAGAGGAAAAAAATACACACAAAATATTAATGATCTTTCATTTGGGTCTCATCACAAGGCGGGTAGAGGGAAATTGCATTCTATTTGGCAAAGCCGAAGAAAGCGCGGGCCTAGGTAATGGGTAATAGGTGTAGAGAGGAGAAGGGGGCGAGGGCTGTGGGGCGAAAAACAGAACGAATAAATTCCCTGAGAGAAAGGGGAGGTGGGGAGGGGGCCAGGAGAATCTGGTAGAGATGGGACTGAGGGGGGGGGGGGGGGGCGGGGAGAGAAGGGGAAAAAAAGCAGAGGGGGAAAAAAATGAAAGAGAAGAGATTGGAAATTGAAATTTATGACATTGAGAGTCACTATGACAGAGATGGACCCTTTTATTCTTTTTCCTTTTTTTTTTTTCCTTTTTTCCTTTTTTTTTTTGAAAATATCACTGCGGCCAACCTTGCAATGAGGGCAGATCAAGCTAAAATAGTCTGTTGAGTGCACAGAGAGAACAGGGTGAGGTGGGGTAGCGTGGAGAGGGGGGGGGGGGCAGTTGTAGATAGACAGGAGTGAAGAAGGACATTAGTGACTAGATGATGCTGTCAGTGACCGATGTAAATCGCAGCGCTACATAGTCAACAGACACACTCGGCTGGCTGCAAGAGGGCTACCGTCAAGACTCTGGCACTGACAAATGGAATATTTTCCGAGGACTTAATCAGAGGAAAATGGGGTTTCATCTGCACGCCTCCCCGCTCTGCTGCCCTCAAAGAGAGAAATGATTGCCTGTCTTTCTCTCCCTCGTTCTCCTCTCCTCTTCTTTCCCTCATTCTCTCTTTCTCACTCGCCGAGCATAGCTGCAGAACACGGGAAGGTTAAGGGGGGGTGGGGTGGGGTGGGGTGGGGGGTGTGTGTATCTGGTTTGACCTGATGTTTACCAAAAGAATGTGTAAGGTCCCTATACCCACTCGCTCACACACACACACACACACACTCACTCACACACACACACATGCAGTGACTGATAGACGTTGTTATCTCTGATGACAGAAAGGCCATCACTCCATCAGAGATATTCAGTGTTTTAAACAGTCCCTCAGCCACACTAGCTTTGATGAATGTGACATTATCTGTAAACATCCCAAATTACTTGTCAGTGTCTATTTTGTGAGGTAAATGTAGCAAGATCTAAAGTCATGTCAGTGAACACAATTTCAGGGTTAAATGACGTGAAAATATGTAGGAAACAGGTGAGTATTTCAAATGCTTGTCAAATTAAGATACTCTGTCCGACCTATTCCTAAAAATGTGAAGGTAATTTCAGTAAGTTACACTTAGAGTGGATTATAAATGCATCTATTACCCTATAAATCTCATTTTGAAGACTTACAATCACAAAAGACATAAGTGACTTTAAGGACTTACAAGTCAGACATGACTTCCCTCAGGTTGAGATGTGTCTCTCTTATCTTCTACTTTTTCCCTCCCTCATTTCTATGCTGTTCAAGTACACGCAGTATTCTACTGAAAGTTTGACACTTTGCCAATATCGGAACAGGAAAATTTTGAGGATTTCAGTGCATTTTTGGCATGAAGTTACATTGCCTGACTATTCTTTCTGGTTTGCTCTCAGTGCTCTCTGAGGGGATGCTGGGAGCCATCCCTGAAGTCCATCTGTGTCAAACCAATATCCTAGGCAACAATTATGGAGCACAACTACACCTGACTCCACTTAACCCATAATCAGAGTTTACGAGTGAGATTTGCGGACCGTCCGCTTGGAGCTGTAGGTCATTCTGTTGGGTTTCTGGATAAGAAGTCACCTCTATCAGGTTTTCCTTCAGTTTGCTTTTTCCTTATGGTGAGAAAGGCCATGGGGTTTAGCATGCCTAGGTATCAGAACAGCTGAAATGGGCAGGTGAAATTGGGGCTAAATGAAATGTACACCAGTCACACACAAACAGTAGTTTGTATGCATACACACACTCTCTCGGACCGGAATTTTCACATATAATCACACATGGTATAAATGGTTTGAAACATACATAAACAGTCACACACTCACACACACTCATACACACACACACACACACACACTCATAAACACTCACACACACACTCACACATAGACTGTGTGTCTGGTGGTGTATTGAGCTTGGGTCTGTAAGCCGCAGGTGACCACCGAGTGCTGGATAAACACTAATAAATCTTCCTGTGCACTCCAGCAATCAGTCATCTATCAAAACTCAGAGAGAGAGAGAGAGAGAGAGAGAGTGAGTGAGAGAGAGAGAGAGAGAGAGAGAGAGAGAGAGAGCAGTGAGTGGGTCTGAGTTAGAGCTGTAGTGTGTGTGTGTGTGTGTGAGTGTGTGTGTGTGTCTCCCTTGAAAACAGCCATGTCTCAGGTATGAGATGATTTTGGTTGTTTGATTTAAAAAATGGTTGCTCATAGTTTAGATTTGATGCAGTACATATGATTTAAATATCTGATGAGTGACCACTCAAAACAGGGCTGTCTCTGTGCTCTGTTAAACAGGTTTAAATGAGAGGGGAAAATTTCATAGGCATCGCAGCTGATACATTTTGTCAAAACACTCATAATTGTCGCTTTGGGTGTTTGAATACACCTATAAGCAGCCAAATAGATAGTGACACAAGATGAAATTCTGTAATTGAGTTCCTCTGAGTCTGCTAACTACTTCATTTGCATTCATTTCTCTACAGCTGCAAATTCACTCAGTTCTGTAAATACGTTTGGATGTAACTGGAATGAAAAGGGCCATTGCTCTAGAGGTAGAGCTCATTTATATTTAATGCATTTCCGTCTCATCAGCAGTAAAATGAATGAAGTTTTACCCAGCTTAATTAAAAGTAAAAGAGAAGTGTGAAAGGTGTTCTGCTGTAACTAGATGGTAAACAGCCTTTGATGACCTATTACCTCACTTCGCAAATAGCGATATGCCGTCTCAAACAACAAAACTTTAAATTACCGACCTTCTTAGACATTTGAAATTCATTCATTCAAATATTTACCTCAGTGATTCACAAATAACAGTCACCCCGAATATACAACTGTTATATCAGCCGTCGAGTATACGCAGACTTGTAAAGTCAATTGTTTTACAGTCAGGACACAGTGTCTTTTATGATCAAGAGGATATTAAATAGGATTGCGGGCTTAGTTTGTCCTTTTGGCCTCTACACCTTTAGCCCTGGCAGTAAGCGCTACAAGCCCTTGACGCCATCTATTCCTCTTATGATGAATGTGGCAATCTTCCAGCCTCCTGCCTTGTACAGCTCATTTGTTACAACGTGACGTCCTGACGGCTCTCTCTTCCCCCCCTGTTTGCCAGTAGCGACTCCGAGCTAAGTAGGATGAGAACTTTCAAGAGATTTTGACAAAGAGCCCTTTAGTTTTTGTCCAGTCAATCAAGGAAATGTGCTGCAGTTCTTAAATGAGAGTGTTTATCAGACGGAGAACAGCAGAGAAAAGAAACAGCATACAGATAAAGAGGACCCAGTGAGGTGACAAAAGTTTGTTTGTTTGTTTGTTTGTTTGTTTGTTTTTTAATAGAATGATTAAAAAAAATATGTGGTACACTTGGAGTTGGGATTGAGTAACTTATCCAATATGAATACTGGATATAACCAAGGCTGGTCTCAGTGAGAACCCTGTTCTCACATTCTTTTTCCAACATAAAACGTCACAAGAATGTAGGTAGCGTTACATTAAAGAGGTTTGTTATGGCTGCACCTTTTCCTGTTAGTCTCGCTCTGTAGCATGAATCACGTACCAGCGCGACAGCGAAATTTGTCACCTTTCCCAACAGATCAATGATAATTACCTCCCTGACACGCGTACAGTTATTACTTTACAGGATCAAGGACAGAAGGAAGGGAGGACTGCGGGCGAACGGGAGAGCCTGATCAATATCTACTGAAATATGGCTGCGCGGAGCCCTTAGGCCTGGCCTCAGCGACTCAACAAGCCATTACAGCCCCTTGCTCCCCACAGCTTAGCACTGGATCTGCTCTGTAAGCCTCCGAGTCCAACAGTCTCCCTCTCTTCCCTCACAGCTCTCCACTCTCACTCCTTCTGACTCCTCACTCACTCACTCACATCTGTCTCTGCAAAACCTTCACAAAGAAAGTTAGTCTGACATTATGATTTTCTGGGGGGTTTTAGGGAGGGGGTGTTGTTTTTGTTTTGTGTGTGTATATATATATATATATATATATATATATATATATATATATATATAAGTTTGTGTATGTGTGTGTGTGTGTGTGTGTGTGTGAGTGTGTTTGCGTGTGTGAAGTACATTATACATTTCCATTTCTCATCACTTTCATCATATTTATGTATATAGAAAATCTTTCTGAATTGTTTGATTTTTTTTCAGCTCAGTGCCATTGTTCTAATGAAAATGACAGGAAATGTATTTCAAGGATCACTAGCTTTTTTACCTTTCAGGGAACTAGTTATTGAAAGAGCAAGAAATGTTGATGTGATATCCATAAATAAAGCTTATTTCACTTGTATCAGTCTATACAAATAAAAGGTGTGTATGAAAAACAGAATTTTTGTTTTTTAAAAGTGTACAGTCATAAAGTACAAAGCAGATCATCCCTCTGTTGCCTCTCGTCGTTCTAATTACTGAATGAAAAGCGTTGGTGGTGTTAGCGATTACGAAGGGTCTTTTTTATTCATTCATATTGATTGTCTACTCTTTTTTTAAACCAACGGATCTACGGTAGAGGTTGGTCTTGGTCCATCTGCCAGTTCTTTTCAAAGAACTTTTATAATTCTGGGCAAGCATTCAGCTGGATGTGGAATTGAGTTTGATTTTAAGTATATTAAAGATTTCCATTTGGATCTAAAGATTTAAAAGTTTACAGCTTTTTCAGGCCTTTGTTTTTCTCCAGATGGTTGGGCTCCGATATCACAGATAACACAACCAAATGTAAATGTGACACGGCCATCACTGGATATCACTGCATTTGTCTTTCCATGTGTTAGAGTAGTGTTGTGTTCTATGCAAATGAGACTTTTGTGTTTAAGACCGATTGAACTTATGAGTCTACAATAATATATTTTGACAGAGTCATTTATTGTCATGATGCTATAATGCAAAACTATACAAATAACGATAAAATCCCTGAATATTGGTGGATAAAGATTGAAAATCATAGCATATGCCCAGTAAATGAGATAGGATGTTTATCTCTTCGGTATACTGCTTTTGAAAGTTTTGAAATTGCGGAAAGCTGAAAAAATTAGGCCAGATAACGATTTCTTGAAGTTGTTCAAATTTCCGCAGTATTCTGATGTGTGAGCTCATTGCAGGAGCATATGTTATTTTTAGTCTCTGCCGCTTTACACATTCGTACACACACACACACACACACACACACACATGCACGCACGCACACACAGGCACTCACGTACATTCACATAGAGTCCCTGTTCTCTCCCTCTCTCCACAGAGTAGGGTCTCTTTCCCTCTCTTTATTAAACGACCTGTCTGCCAGTGTGTGCTGTCTGTCCCTAGTGGCGCTGTATGTTAAATTCCATCATTAAAACCCATTACTGAGCTATCAAAACCCCCTGTAATTCCAGCTAATGACCTCATTTCCCTAAGTGTCACCCATGTCAGTCAGCACCAGGGCCGGATGTTCTGGCATGCGTCCAAGGGAGTCTAGCATGCTTACGGGACAGCCCACCCTCCTCTCCTCCTCCCTGGAAAAAAAAGAGAGAGAGAGTAGAGAAATCAATGGCAGGAGAAAATGACAAGGCTAGGTGGCTTGGGACTTGTGTATATGTGAAGCCGGTCTTATATTTCAATTGACCTCCACTCTAATAGCTGCAGTAGTCAAACACGGGACAGATTTGGACATGTTGGAAAAAGGGGTAGAGGAGAGCAGAGAGGAGATAAAAGGCACGCTGATATCATTTTAACCATGGATTGTCATGGATCTTCTCTGTGGGATGCCCATCGTTGTCCAGAATTTTCCAAGGACTCCTTGTGGTCTGAATTTATGTGAAAACTGGAAATGGAAAAGTCATGGAGCTGAGAAATGTTTGCTTCCATACTAAATCTTCATCTTCATCCTCATCCTCCTTTTCCTCTTTCTTGGTGCTCTTTCCTTCAACTCTCCAGAAATCATTCCTTCAATTGGAAAAAAAGGGCCCTGAGGCCACAAGAGCGCCGCCTGGCCCCCTCTTCTTTTTCCCTTTTTTTTTTCTTTTTTTTTTGGAGCGGGTAATTGACTCCTCTCACTTGGTAATTCATCGCTTGCATATGCCAGCTAATACATCAGCAGGCAAGAAGCTGCCGACCTCCTAACCTTGTCATGCAACCCCACCACCACAACTAAACACATATACACCATCCACCCACCCACCCACACACACACACACACACACACACACACACACACACACACTTATATAGATACATACTCCATCCCAACCCCCCCTACTATAAGGAGCCAGGAGCCTAGAAACGAATTGGAGAGGGAGTGAAAGAGCAGGGGAAAAATTGAGATGATAGATGGGCTGCATTGTGGCATTATGAATGAATTATGCCTTCCAAATACCTTGAGCAGTGCAGTCTGTCAGCCAGTATCTATACTAATCTTGGAGGAAATATGACTGTTTCCACATTAAAGAGTGCCGCACAGAACAAGCCACAGAATTAATTGAGCAATTGGGCCATTACAAAGACATATCTGAGCTGGCACTCTTCTGCTGCCTCCACATTTGTCAACCACAGCTGGCATTTCTATTCCTCTCTTTCTCTGATATTTTCTTTTCACTGGGTGCTTTCAATTGCTGTATAGATTAGGATTATCGCAGTGTCAGATCTTCCTAAATTTATCATTCCCATCACGGATTCACTCTTTCCAGTTTTACAAAACAGTCATGTCTTGCTTGTCATTTGATCATGTCACAGAAACCTTGAAACAAACTCTGTGAATCCTACTTTAAATGTACTATAACATATGCTTCATATATTTTGACATAACTCTCTCTAACTAGAGTGTTTAATATTGATTACCTGCAGCTCAGATGAAGCGTAACTGAAGGAAATGTTTCTTTCAGAGTTAATAAATGTGGCTTGAGGAGGTATGTTTTGATCAGCGACATTAAAATATCAGTGTGCTAAATCGTTCCCAAAGTGAGTCCTGTGCCCAGGTGTCAAAACTGGATTTCAGAGCCAAGCAGGAAGGGTTAGTCCACGATTATGATGAAATATTTAATTCACTGACAGTGCAGTTGTGTGAGAGTGAGAGTTTCCTCATATTCACTCAAATATAAAGAAACAGAACTCATACATTGTAAACTGTAATTATCTCATTGCCTTTAGATGGTAAAAATCTACACATAACTCCACATTAAACAAGATTATGGTCCTTTTTTTGTCTTAAATGCAAAAAGTTAAGGTAACACTTTAAAACTTGTAAAATGTGTGTAATTTACCTGTGGAAAACTAATTAGTAATTATTATTTAGTGTATTGCAAAAAAATGGTAATACAATGTCATTATCCACAATGAGGTATGTTGTTTAAGTAATAAATCTAATGAACTGGGTAGATGTTACCATTGAAAATCTTGTTCAGAAACACCCTTTCAGCTCTGTATTAAACTGTATTGTGTAATTATCAGTTTTTACAATGTGTAATTTGCCCTGAGATTTAAGGTCTGAGCCTAGTAAACGTTTACAATACTGGTCACACTGGGATATAACTTATATGAGAATTTTTTTAATTAGGTCCTGATATTCTTGGAGAATGGTATCTTTTCTACAGGGAATGGTACAGCTATAACAGACCAGCATCAACGGGTATTCTAATGGTTACATAATTTTTTAAATTTTTTTTTTTTAATGTTGGGAGGCACTTTTGTTCAGGGGGAGAACTAACAGTTGAGGTCTGAACTAACTAACAGGGAATGGTCAGTAACCACAGGGCTAAGTAATATAAAACTGACAGCTAAAACCCTGTGACTGAATCAGGCTACGATCTCATTACATATACCGAGAAGCACAGAGAAATATCTTCTGATATTTTGACAAATTATCAACATGAGTCTTCCTCTCAGTGTGTCTATCTTAGCAGGTATCTCTATAGACAGTTCAGTTTACTAAAATAATGTGATCTCATTGAAAAAAAGAAATTACATTACATTAACATTACTTTACAGTGGCTGCATAATTACAATTTACTTTTCAACAAAAGCCTACTTAATTTTTGACTGTGGTGTGTTAGTTTGATTTGGCATTTAACTGAGATATTCACAACAATGCTTAGCACTTCATAATATCTCTTATTTAAAATAAATGAACTGTCCCTTGATACAGTAATGGAGCGGTGACCAGATGGCTTCTTTCCTCACTTAGCAATCTTTTATTGCCATCTAGTGTCTTAATACAGTACTGCAGAATGGATGTAAGGTGTCATTAGCAAATCAATTAAAAAATAGAAGAAGAAGAAGAAGAAGAAGAAGAAGAAGAAGAAGAAGAAGAAAAAGAAGAAGAAGAAGAAGAGGAAGAAGAAGAAGAAGAGGAAGAAGAAGAAGTACTTTATTTGGCACATACACTCTGAGCAGTGAGCAGTGAAATGCAGCCTCTGCAATTAACCCATCCTAACACCAGTGAGCACACACACACTAGAGCAGTGAGCACACACACACACACTATGAACTAGGAGCAGCTCTGAGACCAACTCCCGGTCTTTTTGCCAGCGCCAAGGTCAAGGGCTTTGTACAGGAGAAGTCACCTCTCTTTCTCTTGAATCACTTTCAGAATGAACATTCTTGAGATAGACCTAACTAATCAGTTTGCAACACATCAGGAAGAGCTGTAGATTTTCTGCTCCATTCAGATAGTACGATTCTAATACAGTAGTGCACTTCTCTCCCTCTTGGGCACAGATATGTATGCGTATGTATACACACACACACACACACACTCATACACACACACACACACACACTCACGCACACAGGCACGCATGAACACACACACACTTACACACACTCACACACACAGTGCATTTAACATCCTCCGAAGTGGTATCACTCTGAACATTCTTAACTGCCTTTAAAAACTACCATGACTTGACATAACTGTTAGGTCAAAGCAGACAGACCTTCTGTATATGCCATTTCTAAGTTGAAGCATGTGCGTCCCATTTTAAGTAGAAGTGACAGATTTGCATAGCTACCGGTCTTGCCTAAATTTCATAAATGACAGCATTTGTTGGTCCAGCACATCCCACAGACGCTCAATAGGATTGAGATCAACACCTTGAACACTTCATCATGTTCTTCAAACCATTTCCGAACAATGTGTGGAGCGTGGCAGGGCACATTATCTTTCTGAAAGAGGTCACTGCTATCAGGGAATACCATTGCCATGAACAGGACTTGAAGGATCTGCTGCTAATGTTTTGGTGCCAGATACCACAGGACATTTCAGGGGTCTTGAAGAGTCCATGCCTCGGCGGGTCGGTGCTGTTTTGGTGGCACAAGGAGGACCATCAGCATCTTAGGCAGGTGGTCATAATATTTTGGCTCATCGGTGTATATATACTGTATATATACACATACATTCGTTATTCAGTCCCTGTCAGTTTTTCCACATTAAGTTATAGACTTAATTGAAAATAGATTAAATTCATTTTGGCCCTCAGTCAAATCACAACACCCCATAATGTCAAAGTGAAAACATTTTTAATTGCAAATTTATTAAAAATTTAATAAAGTCTGAGGTTGTGTGTGTTCTGGAGCAGGAGGAGGATGACTCTGTATTTGGCTCCATCTTTCCCTCAGACCTGACCAGTCTCCCAGTCCCTGCCACTGACAAGCATCCCCACAGCTTAATGCTGCCACCGTCATGCTTCACCACAGGGACAGTATAAGCCCAGTGATGAGCGGTACCTGGTTTTCACTAGACACGATATTTCACATTCAGGTCAAAGTGTTCAATTTTTCTCTCATCAGATAAGAGAATCTTTTTCCTCATGCTGCTAAAGTCCTTCAATTACCATTTCACAAACTCCAGGCCAATGGTCATGTGCCTTTTTATCAGCAGTGACTTCCGTCTAGCCATTCCACTGTAGAGACCTGATGGATTGACTGATCTCTATACAGGAGATCAATCCATCTCTACAGAGGAATTCTGAAGCCATTGGTTTCTTTGTCACCTGCCTGATCAAGGCCCTTCTTACCCAAAAAACAAATTGGACTAGACGGCCAGCTCTGGGTAAAGTTTTGGTAGTTCTAAACTTATTCCATGTGACTCTGTGCTCCTGGGAATGTTCAGTGCACTGGCAAGTTTTTATAGCCTTCTCCAGATCAAAGCATTGATGTGATGTGGATCTCAGAGCTCTACAGAGGGTTTCTTGGACTTGGTGGCTTGGTCTTTGCTCTTCCATGCACCGTGAACAGTGAAGCCTTATACAGACAGTTGTGGGCCTTTTTCAGTCATGTTTAATCAAGTGCACTTGCCACAGTTGGACACCAGTCAAGTTCCAGAGACGTCTCAAGGATGATCAAAAGAAAAAGGACACAGAAGGAGTGAAATCTGGAGTGTAATAATAAAGGATTTGGACACTTACGTAAATATATATATATCATAAATTAACAATGGTGACATGCAATTGTACAGCAGTCTACCCAAATATCTGATATACATATATCTGACAAACTGATGTAGAAGCTACGTGGCAAACAAAGCGTTAGTGAATGCCTTTATTTTAATGAAAATTCTTCTTTTTCTGTGGGCAATGTAATATCATAAAAAAATCTGATTTGGTGTAATTTCTATGTGGTTGGCCACAAGATTCTTGTCAGACTTTGGGGGTTTTCTGATTTATACTTCCTGACTGATCACACGTCAGTACTTCAAACCATGATGTAATTTCTTTTTATTTTGTGTAAAATTGATCATGTATTTCTTAAATGTTTAGAGATTATATTTGTGTAGATGAAAGGTATGGGTAACAACTGGCTATACTGTAAGTGGTACTCAGTTGTGTATACACTGAAACCCATTAAGATGATCTTTGCAGATGTGTTAATGTCACTCTCTCATCTTCTTGTCTTGCCCTCACAGCAATAACACTCAGGCTCAGGTTTTACCCTCACAAAATCTGTTACACTTTTAACTTAAATAAAATTTTACGTGTCATTAAGATTAATAAATATATGCAAGTACTTTAAAGTACTTTTTTTATAAGCATCAAATTAAAAATGATTGCCCACATGGATCTAATGCCACAATAAGCATGCCCGGACAAATCACCGATAGACATTCGGTTAGTAGGGCAAAGAGCAAAATGGAAAAAAATGATCTCGTGGCTGCTATCTCGTGACTCTGGAGTGAACAACTGGAAACAGACCACGCCTCTTCAAAACGAACGACCAATACAATTCGTTCCTATTTGTTGCTACTTCCTTGTCAACCATTTAGAACACGCATTTATTAACCACAATTAGCATGTCGCCAATGAACATCGGTATGCAAATATCCATTTTCGTACAGTGTCATTGTTCATGGGAAAACTTAATCCTGCACTGCTCTAAACTGTGTCATACTTGCATACTGACAGAGTGACAGAGGATCGTGAAGTATTTGTGAGAGTAGCAATTCAGAAGACTTGAGACCGTTTGAAACAACGTTGGAATATACTTTTATTCCGTGCTGGATTTAATGCACACTATGACCTTCGAAGAACTAAATGGAGATTATTCGAGTGAAAGGTATCTATCAACTATCAAATTTTAACACTTGTCGTAATATAGCGCGTGCTTACTCGGCAGGTTTACCTGCTTTTTTAGATTCTGTTATCTAAGAGATCACAGATATCAGCTGATGCTACTTTTCATTTTTGATCTAAAATAGATGGAAAAGGTCTGCTTGACCTTAGATTCTGCGTTAGATTCTGTTAATTTTATTTAATCGTCTACACTGTGGGGGAATATCGAATGGGTATAGCCCAACGTTATCAGATCACGAGGCTCAGTTTGAAAACCATTTTATTCGAAGTAGCTCTCCTACCTAAGGGAATTTTCTCCGCATACTTCAACATATCAGATTTCGCCCATTCAATTACTGAACCTGATGCAAAGTTGCAGGAAAGGTCTTGTGTAACTTCACTTTCGTAATTTTACGCAAGCTGCATCAAGTTGCTGTGCTGTAAAGCACTGTTCTGTAGCTTTGTATTAGTTTTGCATCTTCACATTGATACTGAAGGACTAACCTGTGCAAGGCAACAAGCCAACGTTCATATTACGCCAGTTAAGCTGTCGAACTTTAACGGCAAAGTTTGAAATGTCATACGTTTTGTTTCAGAATGGATTCTGTGTCAAAAGCACTGGAGGAGGTTTTGCGAACGGCATTACCTCGAGGATGCATCACAGTTGGAGTTTATGAAGCTGCAAAGTCACTGAATGTGTAAGTATATATATACCAAATTCACCGTTTTGTAAGGCGACAGTTGTCAGCATTGATTACTCACTGAGCCAGCTACTTTTGTATTTGGGGCCTCCAGGTTTAAACAACAGGTTGTTTCATTCAAAGACAAGCTCGCCACAACTTTGATACTTGGTGATAATCTACAATCTGTCATTTATGTTAGCAGGGACCCGGATAATGTGGTGTTATGCATCCTCGCCACTGACGACGAAGATGTGACAGACGTCGCCCTCCAAATTCACTTCACCTTGATACAGGCGTTCTGCTGTGAGAATGACATCAACATTCTGCGAGTGAACAACACGCAACGGCTGGCAGAGATTCTCGGTAGTGGAGTCAAACAAGGTGGAGAACCAATGGATTTACACTGCGTTTTAGTCACTGTGAGTATATTATTGCTGTCAAAAATATCAGTGTCTCCTTGTTCATAAGTACTTATCATGAGTTTGTGTTTAGAGGAAGGGAAGTTCAAAGGTAGTTCTGGTTGAGAGCAGCCTACAGGTCTTCACTCTGAACTGGTCAGAACATGTTCAAGAACCATCTACCCCCTACCCCAGTGTGTGCCCCATGAGGAAAAAAAACTGTCAGATATTTATTGAATATGAGTTTCTTATTGCTCTAATTATACCCAATACTTAATTCCACATGTCAGAAAAATATGCATGCAATCACACTTTTTCATTGACACATGGGTTAAAATTCCCAACCCTTTCAATCTACTACTCAGCAAAAAAGCAGCTTAATATTTTAAGTATTAATTATTTAACCTCCAGTGAGGTTACTGAAACAGGAGCCTTTTTCAGGAAACCTTGTGATTTCATACCTGTCGGGCAGAATTCCTACAGTGTTAGTCATCACAGTCAAAGTTCCTAACCCGCTCAAGGGTCATTATTCAAAAGCATTTGTGATTGAACAGTATTTAATGGTCATTTTGTCCTCCACAGAGCCCACATTCGTCGACATGGAAAGATCCAGCTCTGAGCAAACTGAACCGTTTCTGCAGAGAGAGCCGCTGTCTGGATCAGTGGGTTCCCATCATAAATCTCCCTGAACGATGAAGAGTCAGTGCCTTCAATGGACCTGCTTTGGATTAGTGTGATTACTAATGCACACCTCCTTAAGAAGGGAAAATTGAAAAAAAAAAAATTAAAAACTTCAAAAATCCAGCAAAAATGCACAAAATCTCGCTGCTCGTACGGGAACCAAGGCGACAGATTTCAGTTCGGAAGGAGGAAGTGCACAAACCTTTTGTCCTTGGCAAGCTAGTGACATGAGTCAGCAGTTTCAGTGTTTCCTCACTGGGGGGTCTGGAGAGGACTTGCGAGAGGAAAAAAATGAGGGTCAAAGAAAAGCAAAATCATGTAAGGAACTGAGCACCTTACCGACCTGTAAAAAAAAATGTGTGTGTGTGTGTGTGTGTGTTTGTGGAGGAGTCAGTTTGATTAAGCACCCGAGAAGCAGAGGGGCTTGGCACAAACCCAAGGACTCATCCCTCACTGTTAAGAGGCTGGAGATGTAATTAGCACTTGGAATTTTACTGTTTCAACTTTTACAACTATTCTTAATATTCTCACTGTTTATTATTATTATTATTATTACTATTACTATTACTATTATTATTATTATTATTATTATTATTATTATTATTATTATTATTAATATGGTTATTATTATTGTTGTTGTTGTTGCTGTTGTTGTTGTTTAAACTATTTAAAAAGGGAAGGGCTGTTCAACTGTTTTGAATAGAAGGAACTATGCATTCAGAATTTCCTGTGTTTTTTTTTATTTACATAAATTGTTAATTGTTCTTTTTACAACTTTCAAATTATTTTATTAATTTAAGTGTATTTATGGTAACATTTTATACTATTATCAACCAACCAGTGAATGGTACAGATGTGTTTTGTGTTTTAATAAAGCATTTTTTGGAACCTAAACTAAACTGATTGAGATGTGGATCATTCTGTGTGAGGATTCTGGAAATGCACAGAGAATAGGAGCTGATGCCTCTGCAACAGGCTCTCTCTCTCTCTCTCTCTCTCTCTCAGATCACAGAGGTCACTCTGTCCTCAGCGGCCTGAGTGACACCTCATTGCAGGCAGACAAAAGCTCCCCATCCCATTTCTTTGTCCTGCTTTGGTCAGCGTGACCGTTCTCATTCATTTCAATAGCTTCTCTTTTCACCAGAACCAAGCAGTTCAGCTCCAGCTTACTATTTTACCGTTCTGTTTCCCAATCATGCATTTCTCTGTAAATCCATCATTCTGTCTGCATGTAAGAGGAGAGAAGCTCAAATGTTCATGAGATGAGCCTGTTTGTTTTTCAACAGTAAGGGTCCTACTAATTTGTAAGAGAATTACTTCACATGTTTAAATGAGGCTTTGGGCCAGAGGTCATTATTAAAAATATGGCTGGAAAGCTGCAGAAGCACTGAGGTATGTAACATGTTACACAAGCTTTACTGTGCTGAGCTGAGAGTTGGAAGAGCCATGTGTGCACTTTAGTCTTTTGTACCAAGGGTGGGGCTGCCATTGCATGACTAGAAACCATTGACACTTTATACAGGAAAGCTACCAACAAAGAGGTTGTGAAACCACCTTCCTGCATGTATACAGGTGACGGTGGAAGGTGTGGATGATGTCAGAGTTGATGCAAGGCAGGTAATACCCTAGTCAATCTCACCATCACGAGAAGCAAGGTACCTTTGTACAGACAAACCCACTTAACTGATAAACTTCTGCTTCCCACACTGTGATGGTGAAATATTTATTTATGATTTACTTGTGGTAAATGCCATTGAATGGTAATGTCAAACCAGAATTCAAGTTTAACTTTCAGGCCAGTCATCCTAACAAAGCTTTTTTTTTTTATTACATAATTTTCAATTGCAGACACCACAGAATATTCAGCCAAGATGTTTTAATTCACATTAACAATGTTCTGTTGTAGTGAAATGACTCTCAATTCAGCAATCTCAAGTATCAAAATACACTGGGTTTATGGAGTTATTTAAAGACTCTGAAGCGAACAGAGTACAGGAATTTTGTTTCTGATGTCATTCATGGATTTCAAAGGTTTATTTTTAGACTATGAGAGTCACTGGAAAGACCTTGAGGTAAACCTGCTTTATCATGACCTGTACTCCAGATAGCCACACTCCCCTACAAGGCCAAGCCTTCAAATGCTCAAAAGAACAAACTCTACAAAGGTACAGAGCAAACAGTCAGTGCCTTTTTGTATATGCACTAAGTGATAAGGCAGCGGTGGTTTGACACTGTAGACAGAGCTCCCTGGCCCTGGGGACAGTGCACAGGGGACAGTGTAGTAGGATGTGCTAGCTTTGCAGAGGGCTCTGCTGGGATCAGCTCTGCTCCTGGTCCTCACATCAGCACATTCCAGTTCTCTGACACTGAACCGCTCCCTACATCACAGAGTTACTGTGTTACGCAGTGAATCATCAATGGTCTTGTTAATATTGCTAATATTTTGGGACATTATGTCCAGGGCCTCAAAAACGTAGTTCTGTGCAATTTAACACTTTTTTTGCTCTTGATTAAAAAGAATTGAATTCATCACATTTTATATATATATATGTATGTATGAAATGTGCTGAATTTTTAATAAACCATAACACTGTCAAAATGCCATTATCACCAAATGGCTTAAACAGACAATTGAATAAGCCAGTGCTGTAAATGTTGCCCATCATTTTCCAATTTGTATAGAGTTGCAACATACAGCTGTACATTGGTTTGGTAATTCTGTGACAACTATACTTTGCACAAATGTAAAACAACACGATTTACATGGTACTGTGAAGTGACAAAGTGCATTGAGGAGAGCACTATTTGCTTAACATTGCCCACAGCTACACAGATGTCTGACTGAAGTGACCATCACTGAGCAGTCAGAATGAAAGCAAGCCTGGCCAACACACCTGCTTACTGGAACATGGCCAGTTGTGCTCCCTCAGACTCCCAGCAACTGCAAGCAAGCGTATTTCCCAACTAATTTTATATAAGCTGCAGATACACACACATATATTCACACATACACAAATTAGATATGTATTTATATTATCATTATTGTTATAATAACAATATAAACATATATAAATGTTATAATAATATAATCATTATATTATAATGTTTATATAATATCGGCGTAATATTTATATTTAGGATAAGCGGCTTAGATAACGAGTGAGTGAGTGAGAGTGAGGTAATACAAAATGAGTGCAGAGACGTGAGATAAAAATTTGGGGGATTTAATTCATTCAGATAAATCATTTAAACACAGCAGACAAGCATCACCAAGACCTCAGGAAAAATAAAGAAAAAGACAGAAGAAGGTTAATATTAGAGAGATTCTTGTCAGCCATAAGGGCTACCAGTATTACAGGCCTTTGGTGTGGAGAGTGAAACGTAACTGCTGATAGATGCATGATAAGCTAAAGCCTTTCTAATGTTCCCAGAAAATGTCTCCATAGATCAGACAGGGAGGATGCACGGCTTATATTAATTTCAAAGCAAGCTGGGCTTCAGCAAAGACCCCTCGGGTTTACTATCAAATCATCACCCATCATAAAGAATTACATCCATCTCAACATCTAATCAAAAAAAAAAAAAATCTTTCTTTCCCTCAGTTGTCACATCTGGGTTTTTCAAAAGTCCACCCCTTGTTATAAAAGCAGTATAATCATTTCACTTTAGATCAGTACTGAGGCGCTGTTATGGATATTAGAGCATGAGGGGGAAGGTTTTAACATACAGCTGTCAAAGGTCTGCACCTGCTTTCGCTTTTCACTTCCCTCTAGTTTACTGACACTGAAGTTCTGACCAAAGGGGGAAACTAAAAGTAACCAGTGTTGTGATATAACTGTTACTGAGATAATAGATTACTTTCTTGAAACACCTAAAGTGGCCGTAACACCATAAAACAATTACAGGTCCATTAGCAGTGTTGTATGGCCCCCCCCCCCCCTCACCCCCCCCCCCCCCCCCCCAAAAAAATTCATCTCCTGGACAGCACTTTGTTTAGTGGTAGGTAGGTTCAACAAGCATTGATTTACATCTAGCTGGATGTAGCACAGATTTATCACAGGGTTTAACAGAAATGTTATGACCAAGGTTTAATTACAGGCCCCTCGGTCAAAAGATAAATAACAAATACGACAAAAAAACAGTCCAACTACAATATAGTGCAGGGCTTTTTGTCCTTGAAGGGGTTTTCTGAGGCGGGGATACCCATAAGAAGAGGGTCAAATTTGGCATGTTCTCCACAGTAGTGCATGAGGTCAGCACAGGCTTTAGACACCTGATAGAAAAGGTAGGAAAGACATAATGTTAGTGGCACTGAATTGAGGTCTGCATGTCCTAGATATTTTTCTCTCTCTTCAATTCATAATGACACAACAAATTAGTTAACCTCCATTGCTCAAGATGTGAGATCACTGGGTAAATGTATAAACTTTTTTAGACATGGTCGGAGCAAACTATGCAGCTCTGAACCTGGAGGACTCTTTCATATGGTTTAAAGCACACAGCGGGTTTAAACATTTATTGAGTAGCGTTTGATTTTGCTGCATTTTTCAGAGTCCATATTCTTGTGTGCAACCTCAAAAGTGTTCTGAAAAAGGACAAATTAAGAACAAGAGAAGAGGGCATGGGAACAGGTACCTTTATCCTCTCGATGCTGGCCTCTACTCTCAGCTGTTGCACTGTCCTCTTTGCTTGTGCTATGTTGTTTGAGGTTGCCATTTTGGAGGACATGACTGTTTGCATATGTCTCTGAAAAGCAATCACATAATAATGTTGTACAAACGTGTGCACACATGTACTGCCGTACATAAATGCTATACATTTATAAGTGTTCCCTTTGTATATTTTTCACTTTTACTTTTGAAATCACATTATATTTGTAAGTAAAAGAGAGACTGCAATGATCAGTGACAAAATAACACATGTATGATAACTGAAAGGTGGTTTCATCATCATCATCTCAAAGCAGACAATTAGACTAATCATTTGACTTTGTGACAGGCTGACAGACCAAAACATATGAGTGGATTTATTGGACGTAGGAGATCAAAGCATTAAATGTTTTGTACAGAGTTTAGTCAGATGAATGGCTAAGAAGGTGTGGAGTACAAGAATGATCTTTGACGAAATCTGAAGCTGACCTACATCCTGTTTCTGACGTCCAAGAACAGATCATTTTGACACACTAGAGGTAGTTATGACATAAAACTCAAGATGCAACAAATCCATCCTTAGCTCTCAATGGGGGTTTTTTGTTGTTGCTGTTGTGGTTTAAGTTTACTCATAACATCAAACTAGCTTTCATTACACACTCTTTCAGCACTGAGCTGCTACATTACGTCACTGACTGACTACATTTGAGAGCCTGCCTTAACTGCGCAGTTCTCAGCTTTTCTGTTTTTCTTTTTCTGTAGCTGCTAATTGATCCCTGTGTGTTTTACATTATTTAAAGCCCACACGTTTTCAGCTGTATCATCAGCTTAAGTTATCTTCACAGTTTTCAATTTGGAATTCACTCTTTTTTTTTTCTTTTCGTAGCCGCTAATTGTTTTCTGTGTATTTTACAGTATTAACAAACCATGATTCATTCAGTTGTATCATCAGCTTAAGTTATCTTCACACATTTTAATTTGGAAATTCACTCAGTTTTTTTTCTGTTTTTGTAGCTCCTAATTGATTTCTGAGTATTTGACATTATTAAAAGACCACAATTTACTCGGCTGTATCGTCAGCATAATTTACGTCACGTTTGTTGTCATTTGACACGTCACAGGAGCAACTGTGCCAGCTTTAATGCAAATGTCAATAGTTCAGATAATCCTCTGTACTCAGTGAATGATGTGAATATTTTAATTACCTGAAATTATATAATGTGTTTTTGTTATGTGCGAAGAGACTGACTAAGTGAAACCGGCACTTTGTCCTTGTTTTCAAGCATAGCGAGAAAAACAGGTTGGCTGTGATGCTTCCAAAATGACACAGTACTTTTTGATGCGCTGTACATAAGCAGTAGTTCCAAAAACAATTTCAGACATGCCCCTTCCAACAGGATTCACGGTAAAAAAAATAAAAAAAATAATCTCATATCAGGAATACAAAAGGTGGCCCTTCCAGTTCTAAAAACATACTCTTTCAGCTAGATTCTCTGAAGTCTTTCTTTTGCAAGCAGTAAAATTCGCTACTTGGTACTGATGCAATAACATGGCCGATTACTTCTGTATGCGCTGAGGGCTTTGGAAAATCTTGCAAAGTTCAAAGCCTATGAGAGTCCTACGGTCTGCTTTCTGTTAATAATTTACATGATAAAGGTGACATGCCTCGACATATACTTCAATCTCCAAACTGCTTAGCTACTGTGGAAATGGTACATCTCCACCTCCTCCCCAGTTCTCTCCAAGAGTACACACAGCTTTCACAATGACCTTGAACTCATTCTGTATGCAATAGTTACAGGAATTTAAATCATTGCCGAGACAGAAACAAACACTTCATTGGACACGTGACATTAACTTTCCCTGGAAATCAAAACTAAGGGAAAGGACCGATATTCAAATTCTCTGAAATTGGACAACAGTTGTTCTCTGAGTCCGTGTACCTAAAAATGTTTGTGTTTACAATGGGCCCCCTGACTGGTCCACCCAGCTATGTCCCTGGAAGTAGATGTGCTTCTCTACCTAGGATCAAATCACAACTATGCCACTGAACTTAGGGTTCCATAAGTCTGGTCTTGGGGTTCCATAAGTCTGTTGCCTTGGATGATGCAACATATCGTCAAACACAGTAGAGCTGAACACTCTTTGCCAGAAGAGTATTTCATAAAAATAGATGTGTGTGTCCTATTTTCAGTCTTTTTCATTTTTAAATGATTTTTTTAATCTAATGAAACAGCCTCAACTCCCCTTTTTGATCTATGCATTTGCCCGAGTGTGAATGTCTTGAAGCCTTGTAATAAGTCTGTAACCTTAATGTGTTTTTTTTTTTGGAGGAAAACTTTTTCTGGAGAAGCTAGACTGGATGAGCAACATTTGTGTGACTATCTTACTTTTTTTAAAACTGCTACTAACAGTTCTCATTGCACAGGAAGACGTAACTGTAGCCGATTTCACTTTTCATCTTTCTCACAGCGGTTTGTGACAAAACCCTTCCTATTCCTTGTCCTAGTAACATGGGGAGTCCCCGCTTTCTTCCACTTGTTACGAGCAGAAAGAAAGGACGCAGGAACTAACAACAGAATTGGCAAAAGTGTTAATGTATTCTTTGATTCATGAAGTCGGACTCTTTCGATGAATTACCTTATCTAATTAACACTGGAAAGACTGGAAAGTAAACAGAAGAACAGCGGTATAAGGTAACATGGCTGTGGTAGACTGCTGTTTTCCACTTCTGTCTGGTGATATAGACACATGTCAGTCCAGAGCAGTAAAGCTCCTGGTTTGCACTTCAGTCCAGCCAGTTTGGGGCCTAACAAAATGGCTTTACCTCATCGCTTGTGTGGCTATGGAGTAATACTCGTAAGTGTCCTCACATGCATTGCACAATGAAAGGTAAAGAAACATGACATGCTAAATTTGGTAATACTAAACAGAAAAATGCATTTTAGAGGTGAATCCACCGTTTACTGTAAACACTGTCAGCGGTTCACATGCATACGCTAACAGGTTGATCAAACAGATTACGGAGGGGGTCAAACCGAGAAGTCCGCTCTACGGTAGCTTAACAGGAGGAGAAGCTGCTGACGCCGTGGTCTTGTCCTTTTGCTCGCGGTAAGAAGCGTAACCATGCAGAAGATTACGGTATGGTACAGAGCCTTCCTTAAACACCCCCTGCCCCCCACCCCCATCGGTCCCCTGATTGCTTCGAGCTGTTGCTTAGGTGTGCTGCTTCAGCAGATGTTATCTCCCACTTAGTCACCTCGACTCATTCAGTGTAGGATCCCACAGCTCCAGCATGCCCTCCAGGCATCTGAACAACTGATACAGACAATATAGTAATACAGCTCAGGCGTGCTCAGCTGTTGATGGCTTTTTCAACACTAGTGGCAAAGGTAAAACACTAACTGTATTTCTGTCTGAATAATTGGACATATGAAGTTATACACATATGTACACTCTACACACACATTTCCGTCATTGAGGATGCAAAGGCACCTTGACTCCAGGTGGTTTGATACAGAGACATCTCCGTGTGATTAGTCAACAAACAATAACTATTTTTATTTAATGAAGGTTTAGAAAATTTGATTAGATATAGGGGTTATTGAACCAATTAAGTTCAAAATTATCTTTGGTGGAGGGTTTAGTGTTGTATCTGTACACTCCTCTGACAAAATGAACAGCACTAAATAACCACAAAGTTACTGTTTGACAGTGCTATCATCATCCCTAGTCTTCTGCAAAATTTTAAAAAATTCTGTTTTGAGTAATATGTTCCCCAGTCCAAAAACACTGCTAAGACTGACATAATAGGCCTAATATTACATGATGGCATATAATTGTTTTCAAACAGAACAAAACTCTGGACAGAGACAATAAAAACAAAACAATAAGAGCACAAAATCAAAAAGCAAATAAAAAAAAGTAATGATCATGAACAAATTTCCACTGCTGGAGAGACATTGCTACGATGTCTTTAGACACAGCACATATTTAAAGGACACATGTAATGACTAGAAAATGTCTAATATCTATTATTACATTAATCTGGGTGCCAGAGACATTTAGTAAAAAAAAAACTTATAAGAAATAATTTTGGTCTCTTCTCCACACTCCTAACACTAGCCCCTTTTGTTTTCCACATAAAGATTATAGAATTTAAGAGTTAAAATACTGGACTCTACCACTATGAAAACAAAGATGTTTTACAATATAGTTTCGTACTTTCTTCTCTCCCTGTTCATCAAAGGTGTGGATAATGCCACAGGTTGGTTATGTCCATTCACCACCAAAAACCTGGTGTGACCACTTTAAGAATCTTAAAAATTCCTTCATAATGATAGACAAGCACCATCCCGTACTCCTGCTGGTTAGCCTGAAAGAATAATACAACACTCAAAAAATTCAGCCTCACTTTTCACTTAAGCACCATTTGTTTGTACAGCGTATTTTACACCCCAGACACCTTGCTTTTGTTTCACACATTTGAACAGCAAAGAACTCGTGGTGTCTCTCTGACTGACCAACACATAGCCTCCAGGTTGTATAGCCACACAAAGTTTTCCACGATGGATAACTGGTGTTATATCATTTTTACGCACATGACCTCTCAGATGTTTTCAAAATACCACACAGAGTTTTAAGGCTTCTGTTCCAAAAGCAACTTTAGTTTCATTAGTCCCGAAAGTTTAATGTTAATTTTGAGGTAAAAAAAAAAAAATTGGAAAGAAAGAGGAATGATAATGTAGATCTGATACCCTCGGGGTCCAGTTTCAGTTGGTTATTTGCACAATCTAATTAGTTGTGAAAACTGTCTACTCACACAAGCAGTTCTGTGGAAGAGGCCGCTGAACCCCCTTAGTGTGAAACAGCTCGTATTTCTCATTGGCTCATTACAGTCACATGTTTGGAAATACTCCAGAATTACTAAAAAAAATTTCCACTGATGAATGTAAGGAATTGCACATAAGTGTGAGTGGGGATAAACATATCATACCAACACTATTCTGTAATGCTCACTGGTATTTGAGAGATAGTTGAATTTCCATAAACCCAGAGGTTTCATCCTGAACTCTGGATCTTGAGTGTATAAGTCTCAAGTTCTCAGGGCACTAGAGACCTCAAGATACAGACACGACCTCAGTGAGTCCACAGTCATGGGAACAGGTCTTCAGGGCATGCTAGAAATGGGAGTGAGCATACAGTTCTTAGAAAAAAAAAAGTACCATTTCACAAGAATCCTCAGAAAACACAAATGGAAATAACGTCTTACGACTCACTAGGGACAGACTAGAAACCAAAAAGAACATACAAAAAGGTGAAACAGGCTATTACACCATTGTCAGCAGTCTAATTTCACTGGACTCTGTAAAGAATCTCCACAAATTTATGGTTGTTCTGTGAAAGGACAAGAAGCGGCCAGCAAGCTATACAGCACTTTTAGCACCACAAGTTTACCAAGAAGATTCACTGTCAAATCTTAATTCTAACCACTTCATAAAAAGCCTTGTTTTATAATGCCTTGTTTTTGTAAAGCCCAGAATTACACAGTTACGATGATGTCATGAAGCTGCCCAGCGTCATGCAGCGTTAACGGTGGAGCCAAAAATACCCTACAAGCTGGCAGATGGGGATCTGTGGAAAAAAAAAAAAAAGGCTACTAAGAGGGAGCCTGTCTACACAGAAATAACAAGGGGCCAGGCATAGAATAATGGACCATTATCAGTCAGAGCCCCTGCTCAAAACAAACACCAGCTTCTGGAGATAATGTCTCATGTACGTCAGCATGGACGCAGCCTGACAGCCAAGAGCCATGAGTCGAGCTTTCACCCTTTTTACAACAAAAGCCATTGTGATGAGGGAGGAGAATGGTGAAGCAAATTGCTCTCAAAGTCGACAAAACTGGAAAACCCCTGGCCTTCAGGAATAATAATAAAAATGCTATGGGAGAAAGACACAGAGAGAGTAGATGGAGGAGACCTGTATTCACTGAGAGAGAGAGAGAGAGAGAGAGAGAGAGAGGGAGAGAGAGAGGGGGGAAAGGGAAAGAGAGGGGGATAGAGAGGGATAGGAAGGGAGAGAGAGAGAGAGAGAGAGAGAGAGTGCAGCTGTGAGGCTGTGAACATGTCTATGGGCATGATGCCAGCTCTGCTGCTGGTGTAACAGGCGCAATAAAACTCTGCTGCTATTGTGTCCTCTGTTTGCCAGGCCTCTCTAAATGGTGCTATTCAGCTAACCAGCTGAGAAATGCACAGCTATTCAACTCAAACAACAGTTTCTTCCAAACAGTCCTCTGCATTTTACAACTGCTAAACAGAGTCTTCTTCATAAACTCATGGGCATGGTTGAGCTGCCTGAATATCATTGTTAATCAGAGTTGGTCTACAAGGCACTTTCAGGACAGAGGTCCACACTAAGTTCCTCTCTCTTAAAGGAGAGGTTCACCTTTCTTGACACTCCAAAGTCCATTTAAACTCCAATTAACTCCTTGTAATAAAATTGTCAATGCAATGTTCTCGGAGTAGACAAATATTATCAAAATGTTTGCATAGAGGCAGTCATGACTGTTAATAGCATGTTACATCAATGTAATTTTTTGAGAGCATTGTAGGCTGGTGCAGAAATATTTGGCAAAAAAGTCCAAGTGATGTAAAAAAAAAAAATGCACTGGGTACTGTTAACCTCCAAGGTAAAAGTTATACTGAACACACAAGAGTTGTGAATTTCCCTTTTAACTTACTGGTAGGCACAGCAGTGAAAAAGCAAGCGAGTCTCTGTGAAACCACGACACAAACAGATTACAGATTTCGATCTGTAGTCTCAAAAAATAACAACGAATGGAACTGGACAAACATGCATATGTCGGCAAACACGCAAATATGCAATATCCAGGTGTTATGAGGTCTCATACACAGTGCACTGGGTTCCAAAAAAAAAAAAATTCAATCACTAAAATAGGGCCCCACCAGCCCACCTGATACACTCCAACGTACAACCGCTTCCCATGACTTTAAAACTGATAACCCAGCAAAGCAGACTGTGAGAAAAGATCGTGAATAAAATGCTTATGGGGCAGATATTTCCATTCCATGGAATTGGTGTTGGTGTGGGGGGGGGGGGGGGGGGGGGGGGGGGGGGGTTTGGACTAAGAGAACAGAAGAGCTCAGCAACACTGAAACATCTCATGTGACTTTGATAGTTGACAGAGCACAGAGTGACACAGCACGGTTAATATGTCAAGTAAAACCACTACAGCCACCGACCCACAGCAGCCCTGTACAGCAGAGGAAAGCAAAATGATTCTGAACTGTGACACGGGCTGGTCAGACAAACATTTTGCTCTTTTTTTTTTCTTTATGTACTACAGACAACCGTAACACCGGGCTTCTCTTTGGTAAAAAAAAAAAATCACACTGAAAAATGCGAAGCATGCTTTTGACGGAAAGAATTCCACGAATGAACATGCCCCCGACTTCTGTAACAGCACGTAGGAACGGAAATGCCATCCAGCGATTGCAGTTAAGGAGCCGTTTCCAATTACTCATCTGCACATGACCCTGTTCATATGATACAATAAACAGCCAGAGTCAGAATCCAGACACAGCGGTGGGAAAAGGTAAACTTCAGCCTAGCCTATGTAATCAATGAATCTGAGAGTGGAGTAAAGCAATAGCAATGCAGATTTAGATGTTGGCACTGAGCATGCCTTTGGCATGACATTCTAAGTTTACATAACCCTTAGAACAAGGAGGAAAGAAAATGGGCCTTAATGCACGGTATTTAAAGTTCAAGGACAGCTTCAAATAAAGCATGTGATTGGGGGAGGAGTCAACGGCACAATGAGGTCAGAGGAAGTACTCAGACAGCATGACAGGTGGGGAAGCAGAAAGGAACATAAACACAAGAGAGAAAACTAAGGGATTTTCTAAAGATAGTCAATACTGGGAAATGACTAAGGCAATATGCTAAAAAGTACATTAAAGAGGCATGGAAGAATTATACCAAAAGTCAACAGATCTCGTACTCAGGACTACATATGGGGCACAGATAAATCAGATTATGGGCCGCACACACACAGTTTAAGCCTACAGAAGAACACAGGTTAATCCTTGTCAAGAACTTAATTTCAGGGTAGCCTCCATTAATAATCATTTTAAGTCGTTGACTTGGCTTAATCTGTGCTCAGCAAAACAGCCCTTGAAACAGACCAGCACCATATGATCGTTATGTCTGATGCAGACAGGTGAGTTTCCACTGCCCGTAAAACCAAATGACACTGTGTTCGAACACTCAGTAGCCTTATGAAACATCCATAACCAAGCTGCATTATGGGAAAGAGGATACGCTAGGACACGGGTAGCACTGTGTGTCTCAAACTGAAGTACCCATGGGAGGAACTAACGCAAAACCCACCCTGATCATCCTATTCTGCCTGTTTAGATAAATGACCTTCCTTCCCAATGCCGCTCCACACACTGTGTCCTCCACAACTAAATGAAATACTCTCTTTAAAACGTAGTGCGCATTATAACAGCAATATATTTGTACCACTTATCAATGAACAAACTGTCTCTTTTTCTCTTCTCAGCACTGTTCAGGGATTATCACAAATCAGCACAAACACAAGGAATTTAAGATAAAAAGGCTTTCAAAACATCCTTGCTTTAAAACCTGAATGTACCTAAAAGTCTGAATGTACAGGAGCGTGAGAGAGCAGGAAGTACAATTGTTAGCTGTTTTGGGCACAGGAGGTGGTTTGTGGGGCACTCCGCCACCTGCACACTCTATTCGTCCCACTGAGCTGAAAGAGGACAAAATACTTTGGGGGTGGCCCCACGCGAGTCATGGCTGTGGGGGTTTCAAAACAGTCCAAAAACTCTCTCACCCTCACAAAACCCCATCACAGGTGTCCTGCTCGTTACGCCACCCACAGAGGCCACAAACGTGACCCCAGCTCTTCCGAGGAACTTTCCAGAGCTGAACACAGTCCCTTCTTTGTCTCGACCCTTCCTTAGAACTGATTAGAACAAACAAGTTTGCATCTGCATTGTGGTAGAGCGGTGGCAAAGCCACCTGATGCCCGGACAAACCAACCCAACTCAGTCTCACGGTACAGAACTGAAGAACAACAGGCTGGTGCCATAAATGTTTCAACCAATAACTCACTCCAGATACTAGCCCCAGTTTACATAGTTTTGCCAATCCCTGTTCTTAAAGGAGGGGAATTTCTCCCTACCTGTCCTACAGGAAGCTGATAGGATCATATAAAGAAAAGGAAGTTGTGACCATATTAGTGCTGGCAGCTTATGAAACACTGTAGAGTGACAATAGATAAGACACACCTTGAACACCACCCCCACATTATAAGGTGAAAAAGTCTTTTTTCAGAAACTGTTTCCAGAAATAAAACCAGTATATTCAAAGAAGTTTAGCATTATGGAGGACATTACACAGGATCAGGCAAATAAAAGACTTTTCTGTTGATGCGTAACATGCCTATCGACAAACACAAACAATACTTTGAACACTGAGAACACTAGCTGTCTAATTATAAACTCCAGGAAAAGCGCCTTTTGAAAACGAACAGCTCTAATAACGGGACACCTCCAATGCAACATCACACCAGGTTACAGTCCATGGTGTAGAAATTGCAGCTGTTACCTCATGTTCCAGGATGAGGTAACAGCTGTTCCCGTACTCAATTTTGATTCAGGCACGATTAATCAGCTTTAATTTTGGAAAGAGCAAACAAAATATTTTTGAAGTCATTTAACAGGCTAAGCAGATAAATAAAGAAACAGCTTCCAAGAGACAAACATATTTAACAGAAAGGAAAAGCCACTCTTTACTCTTCATTGTTACGCGAAGGCCGTGATGTCGGTGCCAGGCAGCGGAAACACAGGGCACGAATGCAAACTTTAGTTACCTGGTCTCAGGACAACTAAGAGATCACAATTCATCCTGCCATCTGTCTGCACCAATTCGTGACCTGACCCACCTTTCCAATCAGAAGCAGAGTGCAGTGGGAGAAAGGGTAGCTTTACCTAATATCTGGAGTGCTACGCAATACATAACAATCTCCATGGCCTTTCAGCGTATGTTTCAGCTCTTTGCATGACAGTACACATCCTGCAAAACTGTGTTATTTCACTTAGAATGCAAACCAACATCATTTCAAAGTTATTCCATACCAAATCACATTCTACCCCTTTTTGTGTCTGTAAAATAGTAACAGGCATGGCAGAATTACCGTCCAAGCATTAACCTCTAAGATAATCTCCAATGAATTATCACATCAGATGATGCAGAGTCTCGTGTACTGATTACCCAACGTTATATGACTGAGATTACAAATTCCGGGCACAATTCAAACTCAGTGTAAGGGTTCAGTCTTCTCAGACACCTACGCTGAAATACAGGACCTGAGACAGAGAGCACTCAGATGGCGCCACAGTCTGGTCAGAAAGAGGAAGTGCAAATCTTTTTTTTTGTCTGCAAGTTAAAATATTCATAGATTGATTCAATAGTTACAGCACAGTTGCAGCACATTACACATACATGTCATCTGTACTTCTGAATTTTGAAGCACAGGCAGTTATCAGAGAAAACTGCGTGCCTACTTTCATCTTATATAGGGAGTATATTGAGACTAACTTCTATTCCTACTCAAAAGTGAAAACTTTACTAAGTGTTTGATGTGTTCACATTTATAAGCCCTTGTATAACAGGAGCTGGTTTACAACAATAAAAACATTTCCAGAAAAAAATGTTGTGAATGCAATTCTTCGGTATCACCAACAGAGGGCAACCTCATTCCCAGGAAGAAACCATACTGTACTATTACACCTTTCAGGGTAACAGAGGAAACAAGGTTTTAAGGGTTGTGAAAGAGAACAGTGAGAGCGTCAGAGTGTTGAGCAGTTTTGTTTCAGAAAGGTAAAACAAAATCTGAGAATAACATGTCCATGCACCTTCTTGTGTCTAGACAGAGAAAGATAAACTGTGAGACTCTCATGAGGGGAAAAAGAGGGCGAAAAAACAACATTGTCAGACACTACAACTAAAATTGAGCAGCTACTGTTAGCCAGCACGCCAAACAAAAATCATTCCTTTACCTTTTCATTTTTTGACATATTGTATCCCAACCATGTATTTTAGCGTTCAGTTCACCTCTCCCCTGTCTCTTACTCATACCTTAATTATTTAATAAGTAAAATTCAGAAGTCTAGTTTGATAGGCATAACAATTAAGCATGAGCTAAAAAGTCCCAATTTCATCCATTTTTCAATATATCCAAAATTCTCTACAATAACTCACACAGCTGCTTATAAATTCAGCTTAACTGATAAGTGGAGGATGAAATCTGGAATAAAAATTGTAATGAGGCCAACATATCTAACATAAAGTCGTACTTTACACAGCTGTGTGTACACTACATGTATACTGTGCTGACAGGAGCTAACATAGCAGTCATAGTTTGTCAGACAGTAGTCCTGCTGATTCATGCCTATGTGGTAAATTGAGAAATTTAAGAAGAGTTAAGAAATGCTTCACTTTTAAATGAAAAAGAGAGAGTCATTCCATGTTCTCTCATCAGTATATTACAACGTTCACACATATCATTGCCATTCAACACTGAGCTGACACTAATGAATAAAGCCTGTCAGTTGTCTCTCCACACTGTCAATCAAGAACCAAGACCGCTGTTTCTCAATTCAGTTTTATAAAGATCATTAGTCTGAGAGTTTTTATTACACCCTAACAGCAGCACATCCCATTTCCAATATCAGTCAATAATCAAGTGCCCGTATAAGGTGCATAAAGGTTGAAAGGCCAGTGGCCCCTGTAGGAATCCACAGAGACAAAGCTGGAACGCCGCAGACCATACCCCTACAGACACTCCTCCTGTCTAACTAAGCCCCGCCTTCCGCCTGTGCATCCCACTTCATTCTTCCATCGAGAGAAATAATGGGACGAACTCACTGATTAGTCCATGATGAGTACAGCCTGTGTGAGTATTACCACATACTTCACTCATGAGTCAGTGACAAATCAAATGAAGGGGGGGGGGGGGGGGGGGGGGGGGGGGGGGGGGGCTTAAGAACTACACCAACAGTTCGACCCATTTCTGATAGTAACCATGACAATCCTCTGTGACGTCAAACCACGAGTGCACATGTGGGTGCAGACCCAATAAAATCACATTAAACATTGGCCTTGCGAGAGCACCGCTTCCTCTCCAGAGCACCGCTGAGGGGAGGAAATGTGGTAATCATCTGCTATATGTTATTTCCTGTCAATGAGCAAGAAAAGAAAAGTGAAGGCTTATTTTAGAAACCTTGCATCATCGATGTTTAGACTTTTTTTTTTTTTTGCCTAATATTTAAATTTCATACAGAATTTCACCTGTTGCTATAAATCAGGGAGTGAAAGAAAGCAAGAGAACAATGCAAGAGGATAATGATATACAGGAGGACAGGTTATTCAGAATGCCACAAATGTTTGTTGATGCTGCTATTGTCATTGATGTTGTTGTTTGCCTGTTGAGTGGAATGGGTCTAATATCTTAACTATCCACTGAAATTACACTCTCTTCATAACTGAACCCACACAAAGTTCTTCAAGAAAATTTTGTTTGTAATGCAAAAAAGAAACTATATGGTATTGATGAAATGTATCACCTTTCAGTAATGGAATCTTTTGACTTTTGATAATAGCCGAACGTCACAGAGGTCACAAATGCAGCCTGGATTGCTTTTATTAAAATTGAATTTTCACTCTTTCAGTCACATGCTCTGACTACTAGACGTCACACATAGCAGCCGATTTATCAAAGTGTTAAATTAGTCATCATTCTCAGAGAGTGGCAGAGGTGGACTGATGAGGGGGAGAGCCTGATCTTTCCTCTATGATCAGGTCAGGGACAATCCAGCAAAATTCACACACACACACACACACACACACACACATAAAACAGTCAATTTTATCACATCACAGCGACAAACTGAATAAATTCTTTTCTTCAACTCAGTTCATCTCACTAATATTGTAAATTCAAGTACAAACAGAAAGCCGAGCAAAAATGGAAAGTAGTTTTCCAGGAAATTCTGAGAATGTGCTATTATGGGAAAATAGTCGGACGGCTATGCTGCAAAGAAAACTTGACAACACAGTTCCAGGGAACAGGCTTTGCAGTGTGTTGACCAGACCAGGCAAGTACAAAGACACTCCATAAGGATGAGTTTTCATTTTGTCATGCTGGTTGGTCATGATGACATCATCAGATAATTAAGCTCACAAGAGTTGAGAAAGGTTGAGAAGTAGTCAAAGTAAAGGATCTATCCAACCCACACAGCTTCAGGAACACCAAATAATGTAGTGCTCAAATGCTGTGAAGTTGTTAAGGAGAACTGCACTAGCACTTTGACAATGCTTTGTTACAGCTGCTAGGGCTTTGTAATGTCCCTAAATCCTGAAGTAGTGCTAATTGCTAAAGTGCTAATGTTTAGATTAAAACAAGTCATTCAGAAGGCAAAGGCCCCCCAGTCTGAGAAGGTGACAAGGGGTCTGGTTTCCATCTAGATATTTCCATAGCATTCATTTCGAGGTAGTGTGCTTAGTAGCATCACTGGTATTCATACTGTCTTCAGGCACTTTCACATTTTCTAAGGAAAGTTTATTCAATTGTCATAAAAAAGCACGCCCGTCCAACTGCAAATCTTTCATCAAAATCACAAACTGATAACCGTTTCAGACCACAGCCTGTGGCAACCCATTTATTTATCGTGTCTTACAGAAGGCTCTGGGTCCAGAACCGAACATTTGGAATAATTCTCTGTACACTAGTTGAACTACAAGTCATCCCAAGACATGGCTGGAGCTCACTTATTCATGAGGTCAAATATTTTTTTAGCTTTGCCATAACCACCGGAGATCTCCGTTTCTTCAATGTTATAAGTTTACCAAAAGGAACATAAAGCAAGATGTTAGTTAGAAATAAGCTGACATCAACGCCTTATCATTTTGTTATGTTCGGGGCTAATTTCCAACTTTTCAACATGCAGTGAACAGTGACTGAAACACTGAAGAAGGTGCACATTTTACTGAATTGATTTATTTTTCGGTAGCCTAATACTGTTAGTGGAGGGTTGCAAGTTACAACCCTGTTGACCGGTGATAACATTAAATCTAATGTTAGAAGGTGGAAATATACTTAATATGGATGGTCTAACTGGCGCATGCTCTAGCAGACAGCTGAAAGAATTCGCATCAGTCTTGGAAGTAACTTACCTGTCAAATCTTGATCTTGAGGTCTTTCTGTAACTCACATCCGCAGATGAAGAAGTAGTTCAGAATAGCTTGTTCTTAACACATGTGTGAAATATCTTGTGAATCTTCGGACTGTCAAATACCCTGTTGCATTATTTTCTGAAATTCAGTGATATCTGATTCGTTTACTTTGTAAATAACCTAGTTTGATAGAACTTCCACCTATTTTGCTCAACCTCGCTTTGCGCAGCCGTACAAAGGGAAAATGGGGAATGTGTTTTTCTCCTCCCTCGATTCAATTTACGCCCCCTTTCTGTAACTGCTGGTACACTTATTTCAACATCATTAGAAAAATTATTTGCCGAAATTTCAGTGGGATAACAATCCTCTGAATTTCTTGTGTGAAACTGTAAATGCGTTTCATGAAACACTGAAGTTTGGTGAATAATGAACAGTAGCCGATTACAGATTTGTAAATTTCCTAGAAAATTTCACGAAGGAAAGTTTGCTAACTAATCGACGTAGGCTGAATATACGTATTTCTCTGAATATATAAATTTCTCTGATTGCTTATATGCTCGTATACAATTTTGAACACAAGCGTTAGTAAATTTTCTTTTAGAATTAAGAGAAACCAAAAGGACCAAATCAAAAGAAGTCAAATTTGGCATATTTGATTGGTCCACAACAGATGTTCAGTTACTTTAAGAGCCATCAATTTAAGGCCACGCCCATAAAATGTAATTGCCTTTACCTTCGTATAAAGAGGGAAAGAGACGTCTTTGTTTTGGTCGTAAGGGTGAGTTGCGTTTAGTTTGTGATCAGTAATGTACAAAATCAGTGAGTGGTCCTCCTGTCTTCATTACCTTTGAAAATTACTTTTTGTTTAATGGTTGCAGGATTTTGGGCCTCAACATTTCCCTTCCTTCTTGTCAGCTCACCACAATGGTAATAAATTGATGGTTTTCATGTTAACAGATTCTTTTACATCTAAAGGTTTATGCTGATCTTTCCAGAGATGTAAGCGCATGATTATGGATTGTGGGATAACTGAACTCTCATTCCTTGTAGAGGGAGTGCATTTCTGTTCACATTGGCCAAGCAGGTGTCCAAATGGGCAATTCATGCTGGGAGTTATATTGCCTGGAACATGGAATCCGACCAGATGGAACTGTTCTTGGTGATACCTCTGCTTTAACGGACTCTTCTTTTGGCACGTTCTTCAGTGAAACTGGTGCTGGACGATATGTTCCAAGGGCTGTCTTCATAGACCTAGAGCCATCAGTTGTAGGTAAACATTCATTCATATGGGTTTCTGGTCTTCTGGCAGCATTTATTGGATAGCTTCTGAGTGATCTTGATTTCACTTTGTCAACGTACAATCTCTTATTCTGTCTCATAGAAGGAATCAGGTTAGCAGGTACCTTTTGGTCATTATAAAGCACTGTCACAAATGCATTCCTTTTCACCTCACTTATAAATATGTTCCTCTTAACTTGCAGATGAGATTCGTAATGGGGAGTACCGTCAACTTTACCACCCTGACCAACTGATCAGTGGCAAAGAAGATGCAGCCAACAACTATGCCCGTGGTCACTACACTGTTGGAAAGGAGATCGTAGACTCTGTGCTTGATCGAATGCGGAAGATGGTGAGTCTAATACATTTAAGAAAACGGCAACAAAGAGACTCTTGTGGGGAAAAAAATAAGGCAAAAAGAAAACAACATTATCAAACACTGTAACTCAAAATGAGCAGCTACAGTCAGCACACCAGAGAAAAACATCCTTTTAGGTTTTCATTTTTTGACAATTTATTCTCACTATGTGTTTCAGCATTTATTGGTTTACATTAGATTCATTCCCTCGGGGAAATTCAGGTGTCCAGTAGCTCACACAATGTAGATCAGAGGTAGTGTACAACAAACACACAACAACAACAACAAAAAACAAAATAGGTAGTGCAGAGATGAAACGCTAACAGGCACTATGGTCTATTGAATTCATTTGCTTTTAATCCTGTTCCCAGGCTGACCAGTGCACTGGACTGCAAGGTTTCTTGATCTTCCACAGTTTTGGTGGTGGGACTGGATCAGGTTTTACTCCTCTGTTGATGGAACGATTATCTGTCGATTATGGCAAGAAGTCCAAACTGGAATTTTCAGTCTACCCAGCACCTCAGGTTTCCACTGCTGTGGTGGAACCCTACAATTCCATTCTGACCACACATACCACCCTAGAGCATTCTGATTGTTCTTTCATGGTTGACAATGAGGCAATTTTTGACATATGCATGCGCAACCTTCAAATTGAGCGTCCTTCCTACACCAACCTCAACAGGCTAATTGCCCAAATAGTGTCCTCTATTACCGCCTCCCTGCGCTTTGATGGAGCCCTTAATGTAGACCTCACCGAATTCCAGACCAACCTTGTGCCATACCCTCGTATCCACTTTCCCCTGGTTACTTACTCTCCCATCATCTCCGCTGAAAAGGCATACCACGAGCAGCTTTCTGTTCCTGAGATTACCAAGGCTTGCTTTGAGCCAGCCAACCAGATGGTGAAGTGTGATCCACGCCTCGGCAAGTACATGGCTTGCTGTTTGCTGTACCGTGGCGATGTGGTGCCCAAAGACGTTAATGCTGCTATAGCTAACATCAAGACCCGCCGTAGCATCCAGTTTGTGGACTGGTGTCCCACGGGGTTCAAGGTTGGCATCAACTACCAGCCACCCACTGTGGTGCCTGGTGGCGATCTAGCCAAAGTCCAGAGAGCCGTGTGCATGTTGAGCAATACCACTGCTATTGCAGAAGCCTGGAGTCGCCTAGATCACAAGTTTGACCTGATGTATGCAAAGCGCGCCTTCGTTCATTGGTATGTAGGTGAGGGAATGGAAGAGGGGGAGTTCACTGAGGCCAGAGAAGACATTGCTGCTTTGGAGAAGGACTATGAGGAGGTAGGGGCAGAGTCTGATGATGGCTGTGTGGAGGAAGAGGAGGATGAGTACTAAAGTTGGACCTGTTTTGTGTACCTCTTTGAGCTGTGGTGATGTCAACTATATTTACAAATTAAAGCATTTGAAAAACAAGATTGCTCATCCAACCTATGCTTTACTTTCGTAACTCTCATGCAGCTGAACATCAGTTTAAGATGTAGCCGTAATTGTGTACATGCTCAGTTACCTACATAAATGAGTAAGTCCCTAAGAGACTTCAGTGCATGGACTCTTGAGGCTGAACTGATGCTATTCAGATTGTTATGAGTTCCACAGGTATGTTTATTTTGAGAGGGAGTGTTTCAGGAAGTGAGGACTGGAACAGTGAAAGAAGGCCAGAGTGTTGTCATATCACAAATGAAAAATATGGACACAGCTACAGTAACCTCAACTAGATCTAAACAAGAACTAAAATTAGAAACGCTCTGCAAGATGTACACATATTGAAATACCTCCACTTACTCAAAAGATCATTCAAATTTGACAATGCTGAAGTAAGGCAAGTATTAGCTACCAAATCAATTCTTTCTTATGTATTTCTTCTCAGCATTACAAAGTACTTGGTAGTGCTCCCTTTGATTGCATGGACCAGTAAGGCATTGTTGCATTGAAAGCCATCAGAAAGCCAAGTTAAAATTTCTAGCACCTTCAACTGTCCACCAGGTGGCGTGCTAGTTCATTCATATGCCCAACCAAAGGCCGTTTCTCCTAGAACGACCTCCAGTAGCAAAGTACAGCCGTGGTGACCTCAACTTGAGTGCCCTAAATAAGTTGGTACGAGGCAGAGTTTGCAAGAAGGAGTCTGTGATTGTAATAATGGGTAGGTACCATTTAGCATGTTGGAACACTACAGGGATGCAAGCAGAAGGAAGACCGTGAGTTTGATGGGTTCAGGGATGGTCGGGGCAGGCGTTGAGGCTACTCTTACGACGTTTTTCCAGTCATTTTGAAGATCTCTGTAGGACCATCCACATGGGTAATAGTGGTAGTCAGCTGAATGTCTTTGTCACCACTGGCGCTCTGGTCATGTGTATAGAGCAGGGATAAAAACATAATATTAGTTTCTCTCAATAAACAAAAATGCTCTGTTATAAAGTTTGTATCTGCATTCAGGTAGAGCAACCTAATGCTTGGGCTAATCAATCAAACTGTGTCTCACGACACAGAACTGAGAGACTGGCTGGTGCCGTAAATGTTTCAACTAATAACTCACTCCAGCTTTTCCTTTTCACTGCCTTCCAGCAAAGAGAACTAGCTCCAGTTTACACAATGTTGCAAACAGCTGTTCTTAAATGAGGTGAATCTCTTCCTACCTGTCCTGCAAGAAGCTGATAGGATCATATAAAGAAAAGAAAGTTGGGACCATATTAGTCCAGGCAGCTTATGATACACTGTAGAGTCACAACAGATCAGTCACACCTTGAACACCACCCCCACATTATAAGGTGAAGTAATGTCTGCCATTTTTTAGAAGCTGTTTCCAGAAATAAAACCAGCATATTCAAAGGAGTTTCACATTATGCAGGACATTATACAGAATAGACTAAGTAAAGGACATCTCTATTGATGTGTCACATGCCCATCTACTAACACACAATACTTTGAACACTAATTGTGTAATTATGAACTCCGGGTAAATTGCCTTTTAAAGATAAATAACTCTAATAAGAAGATAACACCTGTGCAATTATATACCAGGTAAAAGACTGAAAAAAAGAAGAGCAAAGCAGTCAGGATGAGGTAACAGCTGCTCCCATACCTACTTTTGATAGACATGACTAATCAGCTTCGATTCTGGAAAAAGCAAATAAAATATTTTTGAAGTAATTTACCAGGCAAAATAGACAGCAAAAAATCTGAGTCTGAACCAGTTGATATCTCGACCCACCTTTCCAATCAGAAGCAGAGTGCAGTGGGAGACACAGTCGCTCAATATCGGTCAATATCTGGAGTGCCGTGCAGCACACAAAAATCTCCATGGCATTTCAGCATATGCTGCAGTTCTTCTCATGACAGTACACCTCCTATAAAAATGTGCTATTTCTTTTAAAATGCAAACCAACATCATTTCAGAATTATTCCATGTTTAAGTACATTCTAACTCCTTTGTGTCTATAAAATAGTAACAGGCATGGCAGGATTACTGTCCAAGCGTTAATTCATTGGAAATCTTCCCAGAGGTTATCACATAAGATGATGCAGAGTCTTGTGTACTGATTATCCAAAGTTTTAGGACTGAGATAACAAATTTCAAACTCAGTGTAAAAGTTCATTGTGCTCAAATTGTTACACTGAAATAAAGTTTAGCAAAGGGAACTGCATTCTGAATCTTGCTATTCCTACTCAGAGGTGAAAAAATTCCAATGTGTTTGACATGCTCTCATATATAACGACCTCCACAAGAATAGCTGGTTTCAAAAAATCAATATCTGAATGTGATTATGGAAATGATTGGTGAGACATAAGGAGAAAAGCATTAATAATGCAGTTCTTCAGTTTTACCGAGTAAGGGTAACATCATTCCCAGGAAGAAATCATACTGTACTATTAGACTTAGACTCAGACAACTTTAATGTCCTCCAAGAGGCAATATGTGGTACAGCACAGAACATATAGACACATTAAAAGCACATCAAATAAACAGAAACAACAATAATCCAAATCATCTATAGCATCCATCATAAATGCCATCACAGTCAAGGCAGACATTTAAAGTGCATAAAACACATCCTCTGGTCTATGTATTGCCCCAGACTCCCTGTGGCTACCACATCTTGCTTAACTGAGTTATTGCCATGGGAATAAATGGATTTTTTTGCTTGGTTGGTTCTGATATTGAGGTATCTATACCTCCGACCAGAAGGGAGTGGCCCAAACTCTGCTGAAAGTGGATGAAATGTATCCATGCAGACCTTGTCTCTGCCTTCTCAGTCAGCCTGGCCAGGTACAGATAGTGCAGGTCAGCCTGCTGCACCCCCATGATTTTCCCACAGGTCTCTTCAATTTTCCCCAATTCATTCTTATGAGTAATTTTGGAATGTCCATACCTTTCAGAGTAACGGAGGAAACAAGGTTTTAAGGGTCGTGAAAGAGAGCCAGAACAGTTTGTGTCCTAGTGTTGAGTAGTTGCGTCTGAGATTGGTCAAACAAAATCTGAGAAGAACATGGCCATGCATAACTTTGCATCATAAGAGAGAGAGAGAGACAGAGATCAGAGAGGGAGAGAGAGAGACAGACTCTAATGCACGAAAAAGGGAAAAAGAAAACATTGTCAAACACTATAACTCAAGATCAGAAGCTACAGTCAGTACCCCCACTATATATGTCATTACTTATCTCATCTCTCCCCTGTCTCTAACTTACTCTAACTTACTTTCTCAAAACATACAAAACAAACAAACAAACAATGCAAGGTGGGACTTAAGCACTTAACAAAATATTTAGAGGTCCTTTCCAACTTTATAGGCATTTCTGGATATTGATATGATTGAGCATCTGCTGAAAATTTGCCAATATCATCCATTTTTCAATATAGCCAACATTCTCTACAAAAACTCACACAGTAGATTCAGTTTGAGAGATGACAGGATTTGTTTGTATTGAAATAACAGTTACGATGAGGCCATCATATCTAACATGAATTCATACACAGCTACGTGTACACAACATGTGTACTGTGCTGAAAACAACTAACATAGCAGACATAGGGGGTATTCCAACTATGTGGTTTAGTGACGCACCCAGATAAATTAACTAAGTAGTAAGTAGTAAACCTAATAGAGGAGCCCTATGACTTCATTCTCCTAACAAAACAAAGACCTAGGGTTTTTCCAATAGGAGGTTTACTACTTTGAGTTAACTTATCCGGGTTAGTCACGAAACCATGTACTTGGAACACCCCCATAGTCTGTCAGGCAGTAGCCCTGCTGAATCATGCCTATGTGGTAAATTAAGAAATTTAAGAGGAATTAAGAAATGCTCCACTTTTACTAAAAAAGCCAGAGTCACTCCATGTTCTTTAGTATTTTAAAAAGATCAAACATGTCATTACTATTCAACACTGAGCTGGCACAAATGAATAAAGCCTGTCAGTTGGTCCTACATATTGTCAGTCAAGAACCCAGGCCATTGTTTCTTGATCCACTTTCACAAAGATCACTCGCCTGTGCGTTTTCAATACAGCCTAGAATTCCCGATGTCGGTAATCAACTGAAAAAGGAATAGGGGAAAAGCCAAGGATCAATCCAGCCCGCTCTGCGCAGGACCACCAACGTAGTGAACAAACGCTGTAAAGTCGTAGTGGTGAACTGAACTATCACCGTGACGTTGGCTCAGTTAGCAAAATTATTTTCTGACACCAGGGTAGAGTGACAAGCTTCCTAATTTCTTACATGAGCTTGTCAGAGGCGGCTGTGATCACTTTAAAGTAAATTCTTACGGTTTAATGAATAAAACAGAGCAGCCGAAAAATCCTGTTACAAATTTACACTTTGTCTACAAATTTTCCGATAATGATTTCTCAAAGTTAAGGAAATCTGCGTATATGTTTTGTATCTCGCTCATTGCCTATGATTTATATGTTCATATACGCATCGGCACACAGCTGTTGTCATTCAAACCCCTCAAATTTTATTTTTTTTTTTTAGAACTGGTTGAAACCCAGAGAGAAACCAACCCATTTGTCATATTTGATTGGTCCACAACAGATTCGCAATTCCGTTAAGAGACATCAATTTAAAACCACGCCCATAATATGTAATTGCCTTTACCTTCGTATAAAGAGGGAAAGAAACGTCTTTGTTGTGGTTGTAAAGGTGAGTTACGTTTATCTCGTTGATCAGTAATGCACAAAAATCAGTGAGTGGTCTTTCCGTCTTAATTACCTTTGAAAATTATTTTTTGTTTAATGGTTGCAGGATTTTGGGCCTCAACGTTTCCCTTCCTTCTTGTCAGCTCACTACAATGGTAATAAATAGACGGTTTTCATGTTGACATTCTTCTACAACTAAAGGCTTATGCTGATCTCTCCAGAGATGTAAGCACATGATTATGGATTGTGGGATAACTGAACTCTCATTCCTTGTAGAGGGAGTGCATTTCTGTTCACATTGGCCAAGCAGGTGTCCAAATGGGCAATTCATGCTGGGAGTTATATTGCCTGGAACATGGAATCCGACCAGATGGGACTGTTCTTGGCGATACCTCTGCTTTAACGGACTCTTCTTTTGGCACGTTCTTCAGTGAAACTGGTGCTGGAAAATATGTTCCAAGGGCTGTCTTCATAGACCTAGAGCCATCAGTTGTAGGTAAACATTCATTCATATGGGTTTCTGGTGGTCTGGCAGCATTTATTGGATTGCTTTTGAATGATCTTGGTTTCACTTGTCTTACAAGCAAGAGTTTCTGGTTCTGTTGCTCGTACACGGATTGAGGTTCGTGGGTACGTTTTTGGTCAATAATAAAGCACTGTCACAAATGTTCCTCTTAACTTGCAGATGAGATTCGTAATGGGGAGTACCGTCAACTTTACCACCCTGACCAACTGATCAGTGGCAAAGAAGATGCAGCCAACAACTATGCCCGTGGTCACTACACCATTGGCAAAGAGATCGTGGACTCTGTGCTTGATCGAATGCGGAAGATGGTGAGTCTGATGCATTTGATTAAGAAAAAGCCGACCTTGGTTTGGATTGGACAGAAGGCTAAAAAGCACCATGGTGCTTTCTGTACTAAGTGGTGTTTAGTCTGTTGAATTCATTTGCTTCTAATCCTGTTCCCAGGCTGACCAGTGCACTGGACTGCAAGGTTTCTTGATCTTCCACAGTTTTGGTGGTGGGACTGGATCAGGTTTTACTTCTCTGTTGATGGAACGATTATCTGTCGATTATGGCAAGAAGTCCAAACTGGAATTTTCAGTCTACCCAGCACCTCAGGTTTCTACTGCTGTGGTGGAACCCTACAATTCCATTCTGACCACACATACCACCCTAGAGCATTCTGATTGTTCTTTCATGGTTGACAATGAGGCAATTTTTGACATATGCATGCGCAACCTTCAAATTGAGCGTCCTTCCTACACCAACCTCAACAGGCTAATTGCCCAAATAGTGTCCTCTATTACCGCCTCTCTGCGCTTTGATGGAGCCCTTAATGTAGACCTCACCGAATTCCAGACCAACCTTGTGCCATACCCTCGTATCCACTTTCCCCTGGTTACTTACTCTCCCATCATCTCTGCTGAAAAGGCATACCATGAGCAGCTTTCTGTTCCTGAGATTACCAATGCTTGCTTTGAGCCAGCCAACCAGATGGTGAAGTGTGATCCACGCCGTGGCAAGTACATGGCTTGCTGTTTGCTGTACCGTGGCGATGTGGTGCCCAAAGACGTTAATGCTGCTATAGCTAACATCAAGACCCGCCGTAGCATCCAGTTTGTGGACTGGTGTCCCACGGGGTTCAAGGTTGGCATCAACTACCAGCCACCCACTGTGGTGCCTGGTGGCGATCTAGCCAAAGTCCAGAGAGCCGTGTGCATGTTGAGCAATACCACTGCTATTGCAGAAGCCTGGAGTCGCCTAGATCACAAGTTTGACCTGATGTATGCAAAGCGCGCCTTCGTTCATTGGTATGTAGGTGAGGGAATGGAAGAGGGGGAGTTCACTGAGGCCAGAGAAGACATTGCTGCTTTGGAGAAGGACTATGAGGAGGTAGGGGCAGAGTCTGATGATGGCTGTGTGGAGGAAGAGGAGGATGAGTACTAAAGTTGGACCTGTTTTTTGTGTACCTCTGAGCTGTGGTGATGTCAACTATATTCACAAATTAAAGCATTTGAAAAACAAGATTGCTCTTGCGTTTTGTGGTTGGGGTTTTTTTTTTTTTTTTTGTCTTAAATGCCAGATTAAAATGGGCGGCATGGTGGAGCAATGGGTAGCGCTGGTGCCTCAGGAAGGTCTTGGGTTCAATTCCCTGCGGGGCAGCCAGGGGCCTTTCTGTGCGGATTTCCTCCGGGAGCTCCAGTTTCCTCCCACAGTCCAAAGCCATGCAGGTTAGGTGACTTGGAGACACTAAATTGCCCCTAGGTATGCGTGTGTTTGTCTGTCCCGTGATGGACTGGTGACCTGAGCGCTGGGATAGGCTCCAGCACCCCCTGCAACCCTAATTAGAATAAGTGAGATTAAAATGGTATGCCAAAATGAGAATGTGCAATGTGTATTGTTTCAACTCTCACAATGGCCAGTTTGAATGAGGGGGGAGTATAATCTTCAAGATATCTGTGACAACTGTGTCTTGAGCCCAGGGTCTGCTTTTGGTTAAAGGAAGGTATTTGCCATCACATGGAAAACAAATGGCATAGCAGAAATGGAGGTTGTGTCCCAAAATACCTACGACAGTATTTGTAAAAGCTCAGTTTTGTAAATTAAAGGGTTCATTTCAATAAACAAACCACCACACAATTATAGATCCAGACATAATGAGATATGAAGTACAAGTTTTATTTAAATTAGCATAAAAAAAGCATGGAGAAAAACTAAATATCCACATGTGATAGCTGTTCTGAAAACCTCAAGATATTGTGTATAGACAGTTATACAACTAATGAATGTATTCCATACAGTTGAATATAAGCACTTTATAAAAATATATATCTACACCATATCAGTGTTGGCAATTCAAGCCCAGTGGACCATGCGTTTCTTCAGTCCAACAACACAGATCTCTTATACCATCTTGGTGACAAATGGCTGAAATCAGGAAAAACTTGGTCGTTTACAATGTTATGAGTTTACTTTTGAAAGGGAGTGTTTCAGGAAGTGAGAACTGGAACAGTGAAAGGAAGCCAGTGTTGTAATACCACAAATGAAAAACATGGACACAGCTATAGTAAATTCAACTAGATCTTCAACAAAATTAGAAACACTGTGCAAGATGTACACATATTGAAATACCTCTACTGACTAGAAAGGTCACTCAAATTTGATGAAATGCTGAAGGCAGGCAAATGTCAAACACTAACTGTAAGACAATACTGTCCTCTTGTATGTATTTCTCCTCAGAATTGCAAAGTACTTGGTAGTGCTCCCTTTGATTGCATGGACCAGTAAAGCCATAAAACGGCGCATTGAAAGCCATCAGTGCAAGTTAAAATTTCTAGCACCTTCAACTGTCCACCAGGTGTCGTGCTAGTTCATTCATATGTCCAACCAAAGGCCGTTTCTCCTAGAACGACCTCCAGTAGCAAAGTACAGCCGTGGTGACCTCAACTTGAGCGCCCTAAATAAGTTGGTACGAGGCAGAGTTTGCAAGAAGGAGTCTGTGATTGTAATGATGGGTAGGTACCATTTGAGCATGTTGGAACACTACAGGGATGCAAGCAGAAGGAAGACCGTGAGTTTGATGGGTTCAGGGATGGTCGGGGCAGGCGTTGAGGCTACTCTTGCGACGTTTTTCCAGTCATTTTGAAGATCTCTGTAGGACCATCCACATGGGTAATAGTGGTAGTCAGCTGAATGTCTTCTCCACTGTTGGCTCCTTGGTCACCTTTACGGAGCAGGGACAGAAACATGAGTTTCTCTCAGTCTCATGTACCAAACAAATGAAACTGAGGTTTCAATGGTCAATAGAAAACCTTATATTTTCAAAATCCACTGTGCTAGAGAAAGGATCGTCAATGGTTCAGACCAAACACCAGTTCCTTCCCTAATTTCCGCATCATTCTTCATGTTAACATTGTTCTCTATATCACTGTAATACTTTGACACCTTTCTTCAATAGTTTTTGAATCAACTGAATTTGCTGAATAGATAAAACTACTCAGAAGAAAAACGCACACATCTAAACAGTTATTTGGTTTGGAGATGTGGTTTCAATTATAAAAATGCTAAGGTGCTTTGTAAAATTCTCATAAAACGAGCAACTCTATTGCTCTGGTAAAATCTGGCTGTGTGTCACATCTACTTAATTAATTTTTGTGCCCCCAAACTGTAATATGCGGTTATCTGTGATTTTGTATATCACCCGTCTCACAGCAAGAACATTACTCAAGGATAATGAAGCTTGCACATGCTTTCCAAAACACATGTGAAGCCACTCACTATTTTTTTCACACTCTTACTCACATAGCCTTCAAGAGAAAAATAAGGCTATTTTCTGAACTGTCCCAACATAAGGAGTCTGATCATCTCTGACAACTGCTGAGTAGCAGGAAGAATGACTACTACTCACCGACTCCCAAAAGAACTCTACTGCATTCAAACAACTGAGGAAAACGGTGAATCCACAAAAAAAAAAAAAAAAAAAAAACACGATTCTTGATTGACACCTCTTGGAACATACGAAAGCATAGCCAAACCATGTACTTAATGTGGTCGGGACAAATATCAAGAAAGATCCCGAATGACTCTTAGTTGGACACAATCAAAGGCCACCAGAAAAGAGACTGGACCCTCTGCTGCTCTGCAAATGTCACAGACAGGTTTTGGGCGTCTCCAACATCCAAAGAAAAGCTTTCACTGTTTAGTTCTCAGTGTTTACTGCTTGGCTCTCTGTAACTTCACATCAAAGCTCTTATTCTGCTCGTAAAAAGCAGGGAAGAAGGCCCAGAAGTCGACTGACTTCGGTCTCAAAAGTGGAGGATTACTGTTTGAAGAGTCATCTGTAAAGTGTGTTTGCTATCTGACACACTCAAATTCTAGACTGAGACCAAAGAAAGGGAGGAGAAAAATGCTGTAATTCTCACATCAAGAGATGGATGGTTCTCATTTTGCCGTCCCTGGAAGGAAGTCTGGTCTCCATTAGAAACACCCATTCCAGCCAAAGAGGCCCCATTTCCCCATGGGAAAAAAACACAAGCCTCACCCATTCCTGGCCAATGAGATATGTAGTTAAAAAAAAAAAAAGAAATGAGGAGCTTTGACTGCTGTTTGAATTTGTACATCCGAACTGACTTGTCAGGGACTTGCTGCAGCAGCTGCATGTACATTATACATTATCTTCTCTTTCTTAGCAGAATTTGTATACTACATTTGAAACCAGAATCCTGCCTTTAGTCTCCCTTCAGAAATTACAATTTGTATTGCAAAGACCATAGCGTGTGTGAGTGGGCTACTTCAAGGATTTTTTACACTTAAAAGGCTTAGTCTCACAACACTTTCAAATTAAAGGATTTAAGCGCGCGTCATTTGTTTATAGTTCCCACCACGGTCTTTATGCTACTAATAACCTGTCTAAATTAACACGATTAAAGACTTGATCATGTTCCCGTTCTGATTCGTTATCCTTCAGCGCTTGATTTTAAATATTATAATATTCATTGGATTTCACTAGGGAGTAAACATGATATGGGGCAAAACAATTTTGACTTTTTAGTTTAGTCACCCATAAAAAGACTAAGAGGCTTACCGCTGGAATGCTCATCTCCATAACGTTTGTGTGACGGTGCATACAGGAACATGATGGCAAACACGTATAGGTTCCACATGCCATAGATCCCAGTGAAGAAAGCACTGTTCACTTGCACCGTGTAGTCTCCCCAGTGCCAATGGCCCTCATTCACCTGTGTTCAAATATGCACAGACAATCACATATACTTTTCAGTGTTTTGGTGCCTATCACCAAAGAGATATGACAGTCTAAGTGACCTAATCATTGGCTTTGTTTGTCAGGGATTTCAAATCCTGATCACAAATGCACATGTTCTTTCAACACACAAGCACAGGACAATCCGAAAAGAAATGAATGAAATTAAGATGAAACTTGAACAAATGGAAATATTTAACACTCTGACCTGGCTGATGATGAAAAAAATTACAGTCATGGCAGCACAAGCCAACGTAACCAACATCAGGAACTTAAACCGGAAGATGAGGCCCTGTGGAAATCAAAAAGAGTGTTTTTTTTTTTATTAATGATTTTTGATTATCAGTGACCATTCTACTGTGCCTGTATTGGCACTCCAGTCTGTAGTGCTCATTAACTGATGATGTACTTCTGCAGCAAACTTCAACTACTGTGGAATTATCATGACTAATTTTACCTCATAATGAAGTCGGCGGGCTTTGGTCATGGCAGGCAGAGCTGATCTCTTCCCACTGATGTTTCGGAATACTTGGAAAACCATGAAGCACAGGAAGAGGAAGTAGAGGCAGGCACAGATACCAGCCACTATGATGAAAGCCATCTGTATGGTTCTCAATCAAGGACACAGACAATTTTGGAATAAAGCTGGTATACACCATGAATCCAGCAGAGAGCATGTGATGAGCTGACAAATAATATGTAATAATTAACTCTTAACTACGCATACATTTACATTAAACCACCAGAATGCCTAACCTGAGTGCTTTCTCCCAATAACATTAATGTGTTGCTTTTGAGAAATGAACCCTAACCATTCTGGCCATCTCAAGAGAAAGAGATCTTTCAGAGGTGCTAAGACTTGAAAAACAGTCCACCCTGTCCATAAACAGTTAACAGCTGTGATATGTCCCACTCATCTTTTACTCTTATCTCACAGAGTGAGTGAGAGACAGAGGAAAAGGGAGGAGGCAGTTGGCTCAGTCAAGCCAGAGAGATCCTGCTGTGTGAAACAGGAAGTCACAATTCAGACGGGAATCCCGCGACTGAGACACTGCACAATATATGCAAATATGGACAGAAACCTCTTAGATAAGAAAAAAATCAACCTCTCCATTTTACGCAAGTGACAAATTAGCCCAGTTCAGCATGTGGATCTGTATTAGTGCCGTGTGGGCAGTGACAAACCTATGGGGAGGTGGGGGAACCCTGCAGATTGTTTGTAATACAGACCTTTTCAACTGAGAATGACACCATAACCATAAAATGATCAAAAGGATACAGCTAGTTCTGTCCCAACATCCGTAGCCCAAATACTGTAGAAAGGATTTGTCAACTGCACCCCTCTAGAACAGAGGGAAACATTATTTGAAGAATTACAATCATTCATGCATCAGTGCCAATCTAACAGCAGCTACAGTTTAAATTGATCTTCAACTCATGATTAAGATCAGCGGCCAAGGTAGAAAAGAAAAAAATTATATCTCATGAGTAATTACAGCTTTGATGTCACCTCACCTCTCACACATATCAAAGATGAAAAGGCAGAAGGAGCCAAAGACAATAGGGCCGACTTGCTTCCAGTACATAGAGAAACGATTCCTCTCAGTTTGGTCCTGATAGATAAACCAGTCAAGGACATACACAGAATAAGCTCGGCTAAAAGTAAAACTGTCCGACATTACAGTCATGTTAAAGTATTTTCCACCATGACTGGAATATTACAACTGCTGAACATCTGGATTGTTTTCACAGAAAGTCAACTGAGCAGATTATCACAGACATAAACAACACCTAATTATGATTTCATTAGCAAGGCCTAGTTCTGGATAATCTTTTGCTAAAGAACATAGTGACTATGGATTGATCTGATCAAAAATGACAGACACTTTCTCTAACCAAAATTATAATGACATAAAACTTCAACTTCCATTTGAGACAGTTTAAGTTCCTGACCATGAGATGTTCTCCACAGAAGATGATCCAGAATGACAGAAGCATGGCATAGAAGATTCCCTGACGGATGTCCCCAAACAGCAGCATCCAGGTCCAGTTGAAACCCACTGAGAACCATTCCACTGGAATATTGATGAAAGTCATGGAGATTCCCAAAGCAAAGATCACCCTGTTTGGGAAAAATCATTCATCAGCGTGGATGCGCAATAGCACCGATATGAGCAAAGCCCTCTTGTTTAATGTACATTCCTAGGACTTTTAACAAAACCACAACATTGCTCTGTAACAAAACTTTTAAGCATTAAAGAACACTTTATCTAAATGTCTAAAATACGTACTTGACAAGAATAGTTATGAATTAGTAACAATACGAGTTGCTCCTCTTTTTTTGCTCTGTACTTGCAGAGACATACATGCTGGGACAAGATAAAAGGCTAATTGGGAAGGGTGCAGGGAGATGGGGGCTGAAATTGACTCAAAACATGAATTGCATTCCAGTTCGCTCAAAAGCCAGAACAGTCTCAGCATGTTCAACCAAGCCAACACAGAGAGAGTCCACATTGTGTTGGTATGCTAAGAATGTCCTGTGCTAGCAAATGTAAACCAGTGGTAAGAAGCATGCAGTTGTGCAAGTGTGCGTGCATGCATTTTGGATTAAAAGATTGTTTTAACGGTGTAAAATTACAGCAGAACTATGTTCAGCACTTAAACCTGCAGGAACAAGGAAGTTAGCATTCCAATAATTGACTACTAAGGCTGATTTTACATATAAACACACTTCCTACAGCATAAACTTCAAACTCTCTGAACAAAAAGGTTCAGTAAGACTTTGTGGTACTTTCAAACTATCTAAGTTTATTCTCAATGTGCTTTTTGAAGAGAGCATGATAAGGCTCAGAACTGATAATACCGCAGGATAAAAATCTGTGAACAAGTCACGCATGAAAAGAGGGAAGGCATCGTCTGTGATAGCTTTAAACTTGCATTTTCAGTGTAACAGCTGACTCTGGCTCCACTAGAGCAGAGTGTTATCTTGGCACGGCTCCTACAATAAGACAGACAGCGGGAAGTCCATGTTATGCATTCTCTAGCTTCTCCTCTTTTAAGACATTAAAAGGGCTCCAATTTCTGTCTTGACGCCTCAGTGGAATAGCATGCAAGTCAGCTCGCCAAAGCTTTTACAGCATGAAAAAATCATCCCCCTGCCCAGGAATGACATACGGGTGTGACGACTTGAGAGCTTCTGGTCTTTGGGGATGGACCAACTGTGGCAAGCCCAAGCGTAGGAGGAACAGAGCGCTTAGAGCAAGAGCTTGGAGCAGCAAAACTCTCGCAGCAACTCTCTCTTTTTTTTTTTTTACCCTGGCTACATTTCAAGAAGAAAACCGACAAACAACTTGCACGAACTCCATGTTACATTAACTGTACATTTCACATACAGTGAATAACACTGTAGTTCTCATTGTTTAGGACAAAAAAGAAAAAAAAATGAAAAAGGGGAAGAAAAAAAAAACCACACGACAAGACTTCTGAAGGAGGTAATACATAGGGAAGTGAAAATACAGAATCACTGAAAAAGTCACAGCACTCTGAACAAACATTCCTCAGTTGAAGCAGTGCTCTGAATTAGTCATCCAAGTAGAGGTTCACATTTTCTATGGTACCATCATTTGCTCATTTGCTATGTAAATGCGCATTTGTCGTTACCTCCTACACTTGGCCAGTAAATGAATAAAAGCCCAGTCAAATTTACACCCTGCAGGATATATGCTGAAAGTGCCAACCTAGTACCACAGCTGCATGCATTGTTGAAGGAATATTCCTCCCTGTTCAAGGTATTAAACCCTGTACTCATGATCTTACTTTTCCAGCAGCACAGGAGGTCTGGTCATCAGGGTGATTCTCCTCCAGTACCATATCATGATGATGAGGATGCTTGGAGTGAGGAAGGTCTTCATGGCAAACCACACCTTGGTAAAGCCACCGTTCTGGTGGATACCCTAAAATAGGAGAAGTGAGTATTAAACAGAAACAAATTTCACACAAATTTAGCTCTGGTATTTTTCTAGATTACAAGTAACAGGAATGCCTTTCTACATTTACGGGAAATCTGAGCTGGTCATTACGTAATAAAGCATATAGGCGAGGCAAGGCAAGTTTATTTATAGAGCACATTTCGGACTCAAGGCCATCCAATGTGCTTCACACAAGGCATATAAAACATCAGATAAGAAATATAAAATAAGATAAATAAAAAGAAATAAAGAGATAATACAATGTATAAGGGAAAATGAACAAAAATTTGAACTTAGAAGGAAGAGAAAACATAAAAAGAATACAGGTCAGGCAGTGCAGAACAAAAACATTAGATAAGAAATGCAGAGTAAGATAAGCAAAAACAAATTAAAAAAATGATAATACAATGCATAAGGGAAAATAACAGAATTAAAATTGACAAACAAGAGAATGCATAAAAAAAATAAAGGTCAAGGTGTATAGACAGTGTAGAACAAAAAAGTTAAGTCTAGATTTAAAAGTGGGACGCTTCTGAGGTCCTCTGGAACTTTGTTCCAGCTGTGTGCAGCACAGTAACTAAACACAATCTCACCGTGTTTAGCTCTAATATATAGAATAGTTAGCTGAGATGTAATAGTAAGTCAGAGATGTATTTTGGCCATAAACCACTGAGCGATTTGTAAACAACCAACAGTCAATCCTTCGACTAACTGGAAGCCAGTGCAGAGATCTGAGAACTGGTGTAATGTGTTCAGCTTTCTTGGTTTTAGATAGAGCTCTAGCAGCAGTGTTCTGGATAAGCTGTAGGTGTCTGAGAGCTTTTTCCGCTAGCCCTGAGAAAAGACCATTACAGTAATCTAACCTACTAGAGATAAAGGCATCCATGAGCTTTTCTAAGTCTTGTTTGGGGATGAATCCTCTAATTCTCGCTATATTTTTGAGATGATAATGGGTTGATTTTGTTATTAAGTTGATGTGGCTATTAAAATTTAGATCCGAGTCCAAGTGCTGAGTCCAACTGTATAGAAAACATGATCTACACAGTACCATAAGGACACAACTGTTTTTACAGGCATGTATTGAAAGCTCTCTCCTAATCTCCATAATTTTTCTGATTAACCAGACATGCTACAGTCCGATTCACACTCACCACCAGCCGAATGTCCTTGACCTCTCCAATACCGATGTTCACTTTCTTGCGTTCACTGACCGGCAGGCGGATGTTGAGCAGGTAGTACTTGTGTGCCACGCTGCCCACTTCCATGAAGGGCAGCAGGTCACACTCATAATAACGTCCCTCATTCTCAAAAGTCTGAAGATGCAAGATAGCAGTTACATTCATGAGATTTCACCAAAGCTTACTTGATCAGAGAGTCACTATCAGTTTATTCACAAATAACCAAAAAGAGGTTTCAAAAATCGATTAAATATACTTAAGGAAAAACGTTGAATGCTGGAACATGGTTATTGTTTATGGTTGCTGACATGTGGGCGTTTAGACATCTGGTATGTGAACATTTGAGAGACCGGTAAACCCATGTTTACCTTGGCTGTGGTGAAATTGCAGTTGAGCTTCCTCTGTTCCACAGAATGAGCCATCTCAGTCCATTCACTCACTGTGTCATCTCTGTAAGCCAAGCCAACATCTATGGTAACCATAGCCCCATCCTCTGAAAAAAACAAACAAACAAAAAAATCCACATCAGCTTTACCAGCTTTCCTTTTTAACACAGTACTGAGATACTTATAATATCTTCTATTCACTTTTAGAGGTTCAACAATCAGCATGCAAAATAAGCACATTAAAATATGTATTTTAAAAGAAAACTATACCAATAGTATTTCAAAAAGTACTTTACAGATTGCTTTGTTAAGTTATTTCAATATATGGCGATACCCAGTTGCATTTTTATGTGACAAAAAATTAGTTCCTGATGAGCGATGAGCAGATGTGCCCTTCTGGGAAAAGGCCAGAGCATGAGCAATAAAAGAATACATTCAGAACAAACCACTCACAGCCTGCATTATCTCCCCTCAGATCAGAGCAAAGCAGGGAATACCTCAAGGTTCTCCAGTACCCATTTACTCTCAGCATACTGACTCTTCATACCCCCACCTCAAATGTCATGACATCACTTAACTCAAACATCACTTCACCGATACCGACTTTTATAAACCCAGAGCAAAAGAATGTGTCTCTCTTCTCTAAACATTTCAAATGATGCATTCCATCACACTACCTCAAATATTGCTGAATCTTTAGGTACACAGACTACGCACAAACTTGAGGGTTGCCACAAATAGCAAATGACATCCTCTAATCGAGTGGTCAGGCAGCTTAACGGTCCCCACAATGCATTCTGATGCTGCCCAGCCTTGGGAAAGCAGCAGCTATCTGAGTGTGGCCCCTGGTTTAGATCGCATTGCACAGCTTAGTGTGCTCTACTTCACCCCTTTAAAGAGACCCTTGTGCTGTTATGAAACAAGCTGGAGAGCACAGAAAGGAATTCTGTGGCTGAACTTAGAGAGGCAACGCTAGAAGGGGGAGTGCTAGGAGTGGGGATGGGGGAGGGGACGAGAGAGAGAGGGAGAGAGAGAGAGGGAGAGAGAGATGTGTTATTGGCAGCGCCCTCCTCTCCTCCTGTGTCTGCAGTGGCCCCCCTGCTGTAGCCTGTGCCAGAGAGTCTGAATGTCAGCTTAGCACACACAAACATTCCGCCCGAGCGCAGCGCCCATCACCCGGGCGACTAAGCCGTTTCAACAGCTGTGTTATTGCTGGAACCCTGCCAGGCTGCTCAATGCTGGGGGCATTCAGCCCAGCTAACCAGTTTTATTACACCAGAGGGAGACGTGGGACAGAGGTGGAGTCAGTGTCATGTGACTATAATGTAGGCCGGACTTTTCCCACCTTGGAGGTATTTAGGTCACAGGAGAGTTACCAAGGTGATTTCTCATCCATGTTTGAAAGGCAAACATTATCTACTCCAGGAGTGGAAGCAAGTTTTTCACGTGTTTTCCTGCCCCTGTGCACCAGCCTCAAACTGACTGACTTATTCTTAAAGGAAATATACAGCTATTGCTAGCTTCATAAAAGAATTGGAACTGAACTTGTGATACAATTGTGTGCATTACAACGACTGAAATAGTATAATATATTCTTTAAAGAAACTTAGCTGGGAACCCACTTCAAGCACATTAAATTATTTTCAAAGTAACAGTAACCGAATATTAGTTATTAACTAATCTAGTTTTCAGTGAAAATGACTATTTCAAAGAGTTTTTGGCATCACCATGAAAGCCATGACTTGACTCAGGTGGTCCTTCAAAAAGGGGGGAAATGCTAAGGTAAACTTATGACCGCCACAGTGTTTATGTTAGTCTGTACTGAGCAGTCCTATTTAATGTCAACAGATGCCATGGTCATAATTAAAAGCAAATACATTGCTGAATTATTTAAAGAATAAAAAGAACATTTTACCAGGACCTTAGCATTCTCATTAGGTGAGAGAGGCTGATGAGGTGAGGTACAGTATCTCCAGCCCCGTCATATTCACACGGTCAGAGGAGTAAAATCTGTTGTGGATCTGATTTATGTTCATTGCACTGTGCCACATCCAAAACACACTGGAACACCAGACACTCTGCTTTCACGTATCTAAAAATATCTCAAAATTCACTGAGGCCAGTTCCCCCAACTCACAACACACTCTGATGTCTATACAGCAATTCAGACCCCATCATGTCCTCCTCATGAATAGCAATCATGTAATATTCAGCCTTTACAGAAATCATGCATTCTGTGAAAGATAATAAAAAAAAAACATAACTATGCAGAGGTCTTGTGTCAGTGTTTGACAGAAACATGCACTGAATTCTAGTATCCCAATTAACCAAGGCAACCAGTTAACCTTACTGAGAGGAAGCTGCTGACATCAACAGCAGCTTTGCTCAGATGCTAGGGGCCACACCAGGGGATGAGGCTGGCAGACGATCAGAGGTTCTGTGCCACATCAGCTCTTAGATAAATGATAAACAGCAACATCTGGCTGTGTAGGAGTCCTCGGAAAGGATGATTCAGAGTGAGCAAGAAGAGGAAGCTGCTACGAAACTCTGAAACTGTGTTCTGTTATTGTCGAAAAACTCAGCTACATTTTAACTATATCACACATACAGCAAATAATGTCAACAGTATATGGTTCGTGGAAATACAGGCATGTGGCACAAAGGTCAACATGAGGAGTGGGACGGCTTTAACAAAATAATAGAAAGGTTTCGAGATGTTAGGAATGTCTCTCAAACTATTCTTTGAAAGAGTTTTATATGTGTTTGAAGAGGGGGAGGTTATGCCATTGGAAATATGGCAAATCTTAGGAGGCACCCTATTGGCTGGTAATGCGCTGAAGAACTACAGAGGCCCCTCCTCCAACTCTCAAGATGTGAATAGATAGAGAGGGAGCTCCTGCCGCTTAAAGGACCCCGTGTTCCGATCATTTTCCCAGACTGCCTCGGTGCAACAATGGCTCTTCATTAGTTGCCTGTGTTATCCTCTTAATCCTCTCTTTCAAAGAGCAGACTTGGACTGGCGCCAAGGTCCAACCCTCCCAGAGTTGTGAGATTTCAAATGGCTACAGTACCAAGGAGGTCTACTGAGAGGAAATGGCCAGTCATGATACTAGAAAGAAAGATTTAGTTTTTTGACAATGCAACACAAAGATGAGGGATCCTATCAAAAATATGAGGTATTTCACCGACATAAAGATGTGATTTAACTTATAGGTGAAAAAAGGAAACCAAGAGAATGAAAATCCACATGAAATCTCACATCTATAAATGTATGTCCACCACAATTGTTCCGAACACTGGTGAATGGGGAGATGTAAAGGTCAATTTGATCATGTGGTAAGAACAGTATTCCTTGAGATTAAGTCTCAGTGGAACAGGCAACAGCTTTGAGAATACCCCGCCCACACACACCCTCCCGATCCACGGATAAAAAGCCTTTAGGTATCCCAGAGTAAGAAAATAGCACATCCATCATTGTTAAGTCTTCCTTCAGCAAATCAGAAATTCAATCTACTTTGGAGGAACAGAACTGCTTTGGGTGCATGCTCCATTCCTTTGGACTTACACAACAGAGGACGGCTATGTTCTGCCCTTAGGTACAGTGATACTGACATGGGAGAAAAACAAAGACACAACCATCACTCACACAAATGATTGAGAACTAGAGGCCTGACACCGAGTTCTTTATATCTCACCAAACTGAGGGAGGTCATGGACACACTGAGGAATACAGAGGCAGAGAAACAAGTTGATTTGACTCACCGATCTGGTTATACATTTTGAAGGCAATATCAAACTGGAGGATCACCAGCATAAACTGAAACCAGGGACTCATCTCTTTTTGGGGAAGAGGGATGTGGACGGCAAAGACAATGTTATTGGCTTCAATCCTCCGAGCCATGGCCTCATCAAAGGTCCGGATCTTCTCACACTGGTTGGGGCCCCAGGGCATGAACCATTTTTTGGGCTGATGACTCTTCACAGAGTCCACACATTTAGCAGCCAAATAGTGGACAGCAGAGGTAGGACTGGGAGCTGTAGACAGAGAGAAGAGAAAATAGTAGATGAGACTGCAAGTAGGACCAGACCTACAGGAATATACAGGAGCATGTGTTATCACCACATACATAATAAAAGGTCCTTATTCAGAATATTACTTTCTACGCATTAAAATTCAGAGATCAACAAGGTCTTCCAAGAAAAACCTAGAGACTGTGCACTGCTTGAAACACTGTGCATAATCCACCCACTGGTACGAAAAAGCCCATTAACATCAGAAAGTGAGTGTCAATGCCCCTGAGGTGCTCATGGAGCAGGGGATGGGGGAAGTGTGTTAAACATCAGTTAAGAGAACTCTTCCTAGGTCACTAAGGACACCTGAAGTCTATAAATGTCCAGGAAGCGGAAGATAATGCAAAACAGTTTGTCGCCTTGAGGGAACTAGCTAAAGCAGAAGACAAGAGTTTGGTCTGCAGCAGGAATCACACTTGCCTGCGGGGAATTTTCCTGAATATTCAGCAGGTTGCTGCCGATTTACAATAAAGATAATCCCCTCCAACCCCATTCAAAACAACAGACTTCAAAGAAACACCATCACAAAAAAGGCAATTACAAATTACAGGGAAGTAACGTTTGCATGGACAGCTGCTGGACATAAAAAAAGATTTAGTCATACACTAGCTTTACTGCCACACAACAACTTTATTTATCCACCTTTCACCTCTGCACATTTACAGAGTGTACTCCTGCATGTACTTCAATGACATCACCCTCAAGCTATAGCAGAGACAGTATTAGAATGGTATTAAGTACATCTGCTTCTCAAGGGTGGCCTGGCAGATTACTCTCTACTGGCATCTGTGGGGTGCAGGAGTGTATAAACCAATGCATAAAAAACTAAGCAAACTAAATTAGCAATTGTGAACCACTCGGAGTTCAATTATTCATTGACCCGCAATCCTGGGAGCAAACACTCTTCAAGTCTCCACCCCAAACTGTCCAAAATAATGGTAGCCTTTGGTCCCAGTGACCTCATGCCATGTTGAGGCTGTCCAATAACAGGAGAAGCAGAGCGCCTTTCTACTCAATTACCCTGGCTGCCATCGGCCAACGAGCAAACACAAAGGAATCCGGCTTCATTAAATCAATCTCAGGCAAGAATGGCCCAAACAAGCTAATTTATGACCAGTCATCCATCTCTTCCCGGGGAGACTTAGAACAGTTTCCCAAAAATCTATAAAAGAGACACCGCCAATGGGGGGTGGCAGCAATAGCCTGTTCTCCAAAGGACAAGAATGATGCAAGCAAAACTTGCATCTCTAACTGAAATTCACCCCTGTGCAATAACTCTATTGTCTGTTTCAAGCATCAGTTCTGTTGTGGTTTAATCTCAGTGTGGAAGGCAGTGAAAAGATGGTGAAGAGTGAACATTTGACTGCATTAAGCTAAAGGAAATCAAAGCTATGATAACAAGACTGGTGAGTAAGAGGACAAAAACTGCCGGAGAGAGAAAAGAGAAGAAAGGAGAAGGATCCGGGAGACAAAAGTGCCACAGGCACAGCGAGACAAGTCAAAAGAAACAGAGGGGCTCCTTTTTCTCTGACAGAAGGAAGATCAAAGACACGAAGTTCTACAGAATAGATGTACCTTGTTTAACCATTTACTGACTGAATGCTTGGACAGCCCTTATTCTTAGAAGTATAAACGCACAGAGGCCAAAATGATGTTATTATTGATAACAAATTAACAGCTCACAAACCCTGAATGCCCAGGGAAAACAACACAAAAAAAATACAATCCGTATGAGATCAACAACGTTGGTGTTTAACTGTTTCACAGCAGTTCTAAATGAAACTGTGCCACGCATATTTACCATGGATGATGAAATTCCGATAGATTTCTGGTAGGAAACCTACGGGGTTTTTGTTTTGGTTTTTTTAATCAAGGCTACTTAGGATGTAGCAAAATGCTTCACTTTAGAAGCGGTGCAAAACTTTGTTTTACCAAGGATTGACGAACTGAACAATTTAGAAATATAATTTAGAGCATTACTGCCTTCCTGCAGTGATCGAGCACCTTTAAAAACACGAATAACCAGACAGTGTGAATAACTCACGAGTACTAAAAAAGGACCACGCCAGAATAGCTTGTGGAAATCAAAGCTGCGACAAAGCCGTTCCTTTGTATTCCATCTGATTTGCAGACACAGGAAAAAACTTTTCAATGTTCCACACCTGAAATACTAACGATACAAAAGCTGTGATCGTACCGCTCTAAAAAACGAGTGCTTATCTTGGATAATGTGCGACAAACAAATTCCGAGACTTTTCACTCCGTTCCAGAAAGATCTGCTTTTAGTAAGACAAGTATGTCAGTTGTTTTTGAGTCGGCTCACTTTCCGTACAGCCTATGTTGCATAGGATCCGAGGCTAAAGGATTGCTGCTCACTTCCAAACAAAAGATGAAAAAGCATAATGAAGGAAAAAACTTCATTGTTTGTTTTTTTACCAGGCTACTTACCAATCAATCCACCGACCATAAAGGAAAATACTTGGAATAAAAGAAGAATAATTCCCACAATCACCAACTTTTTCGTGCTCATATTTTCAATAATTGCCCCGGCCATTTTTGAAAAGTTTGTGCCTCTCGAGTCGTGGAAGTAAACTTAGCTAGGTGAAACGGAATGATAGAGCCCGCATCCAGGTAGCTGTTCTTGCGCCCCGAGATTGAGTGTGGGAGAGAAAGGCAGAGTGCTGTCTGCTTTAGCGCTGTTTCAAGGGGAACTATAGGGGGAAAGAACTATCACATGACTACACTCTGCATCCTGCACTGAAATTTGTAGAGCGCCGCATTGCCAGAGAAGACCTCAAGGCAGTTCTATTTATTGATCTATGACAGCATATTAGACATATATGACACAGAGTACATAGGTGGAGAACCAGTGCTTTCGTAGTTTACATTCCCATACGATAACCAATTCTCTCTCTCTCTCTCTCTCTCACTCTCTCACTCTCTCTCTCCCTCGTTTAAATTTAAATCAGAGTTTCATTTGAATTTGGATTTCCAACATCTGCGGGGGAGTATATCTTTCCCATTCTTAGCTACATCTTCAAATTGTCTTATTCTATTTACTTAGAATAAGAAAATTAAAGATATTGATAAGAAGATTTCAAAATAAGATGTTTGAAAATGTTTATGGAAAGTAGTTTGAAGCGATAAAATCAGAAAGAAGAAGCAGTTCATGTTAAATGTAACAGTCTATACATTATGTTTACCTTGTGTATTAGGGCTCCATGTCCCTTTTTATCTGTCCCAGCCTTACCTCATCAGTGTTTCAGAAAAAAAGGCCTGTACCCACCACGAAAGGACTCCCAGGCACATGTGGCTAAAATTATATGCTGTACTATTAATTTTTCAGAGTGTCCTCCAGGCTAGTAGATGTTCATACCCAATCTGACTGATTTGCTGGTTGGCACCAGTTGTGAGTGACAGAGAGGGACCCACTCATGGGGTTAAGTGTGGTATAAAGCAGTTCTGTAGGCTCTGCCATGCATTATGCTATTAGAAGGACACAGTCATTTGCACAGTTATACGCTTCACTGGACAATCAGGTGGCACTCACTGAGATATAAGAATACGGGATGAAAGAAAGTTGATTCTTTAGGAGGAACCATCTTTCATTAAAATAAAATGTAACTAAAAATCAAATATTTTGACCTGACTGGAGCATTGTTTAATACAATCTATCTAGTATAACTGTGGGCACAGAAACAAAAGTACTCTGCTGTGTCATCATTCTGCTGGAGTGACATTATGTAAAAGAAGTGGTGAAAACATCAGTTATTATGACAGACATAAACTACCATATATTTTTCAGTACGAGCACATGCTAAAAGCAAATAAAAGGAGAAAAGCATGAAACAGTGGTTGAAGATTTAATAACAGTTCCATTACATCTTCTTTTTCATTCAAGCTTTCATTCAATCAGTGTCTAAACCAAAGCTTGTGCTGATGACGGTGGTCAGTATGTTAACAGTATGTATCATGTTCTCAGCTATGCATGTCCTCAAGGTTTAATCAAAATCCCTGATCGTCATTTCTCATTTGGTGAAAGTTCCCCTTTGTACACATTTATCGTCTTCAGTGTCAGGACTCATCTCTAAAGTGTTCAAAGTTTGTCTCTGCCAGATAAAAAATGTGTTTGCTTTGTCATACTGTGATTCCCCTGATAGCGTTATTGTATTAACACCGCTGGACTTGCTAATGGAACACCATTTTGGTTAATGCATGAACGTACAGTACTTGGCCCAGTTACTACAGCAAGCTCAGGCAGATCTCCACTCAGTGCTATTTGATTGAGATCTGTGGAGACAAATGGGGGAAAAAAATAGAATATTGTTCAGTGTTATTAAGCACACATTAAATAGATGCAAGTGATCTACATATACTTATCTTGTTGACGTATTTGTTAATTAGGGATACATGTTTGTCTTAATCACATGGTATGAAAGATGACATGACTGCTGCAATTTCTTTTTTCTTTTTTTTTTGATCTTTCATTACTGTTGTCAGCAATCTAGACTGATGGTTTCAAAGGCATACTACCTTAGCTTTTCACAGGGCTTTTCTTCTTTCATCCAGGCTGTGTGGGGGTTGATACGTGTTCAGATTACAGGGTGCTTAACCCTGGGTGTGTTATAACTTGTTTCAGGGCCTCTTGCACTGCTTGAAAGATAAAGAGGCAACATTAGGTTGTGCTTATCAACAGATACATTCCTGAGTTAGTTCCAACCATAAAAACCTGAAAACGGTGACAAACAATGAGACAAAAATGTTCTACAATCTACAGCCTAAGCCATGTACCATTACTGAATATATTTCAGAACATGGTAATTCTTGGTATGTTGAAAAGAACACACACTTTAAGTTTTCTGCTTGGCTTTCCCAAAGCTCTACTCAGTGGTTTTCAACCCTAGTGGACTATTGCAACCATGTTGGGTTAAGCTATGTGTCACCTCCCCTGATCATCAAAGAGCAGCCACAAAACACATTTCCAGCCTTCTAGTCAGAGTGAAAGGGAGTGAGCAGCCTCTGGAGAGTAACTGGTGACGGGTTCAGACCAGGAGAGCCATCAATCATGCAGCAGATCCACAGCTCAAGGGATCTGAGAGTTTTAGCGGTGTCCCCTGATGATTACTGGCCTTATGGCGCTAACACATCATGTCATGGGTGTGCCACGCATAACATGTTCAATATAACACACTAATGTCTCCTGTATCAGGCCCTCTCATCAGTAAGATGTATAACAGGTAAAAATAAGTGTTGTGATGGGTAATGTAGCACTTTATTATTGTGTTGTTTTTTTAATCTAATGTTGGTTGCTCTTTACTGCAAGCATTGTTAATAGCATGTTTCAACAGCTCTGCGTTTTACACTTTACAAAGAACTCAGGGTAGTTGAGTCATAGTGTCATCAGTAAAATTTGCATTGCAGAAAAGCTTGAACAGTCAGTGAATCCCTTAATCCTCTAAGTGTATTAATAAGTATACGGTGATTATGTCTACAAAACACTAGCCAGATATATGTCTTTTACGGGATATGGAGAGCAAAAGTAAATACGTATTTTTGTTTGAGGGACATGAAGAGAAAAGGTGAATAAGGTCAGAATTCCTACTACGATGGCAAAAACTGCAGTTTGAGTATGAAAGCAGTGCCACCATGTGGCCTTAAAGGGTGGTGTACGCTTCTGTTACACAACACTGACATCATGGAAAATGCCAAATGATAATATTTATTGTACCAAACAAGAGAAATGAGGCATCCAACATGTGGGTTTCCAACAAACATTTTAAAGAAAAGGTCATAATTCCAATCCTGTTACAGTTATTTTGGAGACAGTTTCCCTTTAATTTGCAACTTGAAATATGTTCTCAATCCTTTTATGAACAAACTGATTTCTTTTCAATACTACTGCTAGGGACAGCGCTGCCCATGCTTCAGTGAAGGAATGAATCCATGAAAAATACTGATCATTAAACATGTCAAGCACTGAAAATGTAAAAAATGTACTCCTCTGACACATCCAGGAACAAGCAATAAAGGTCTTTAAAATTTTGACACAAAATGCAAAGGGGAAATTATGGCAACACTGTTCTTTGGAGACCTGTGTATGCGATTTAAAAAATGCACAAAACCTTTTCTCACTACTGGTCTAAAAATCAAACCTGCTGTATTTCATACTCTAATGATGGTCCAGTACAGTGACAGTACAGTATGAGGGAGTATTGGTTGGAACACATAACCCATCTTGGACTGTACGACAGTTTAACAACATATTTAATCAGCAACATGGATATTTGTGTATGTACGTTAGTGCTGTAACAGTTCATGGGACTGAAGAGTTAGCTGTGATCTAGAGGAAAGAGGAAAAACAAAGCTGCCTTGGGTATATTGTTTTGTGAAAAGCAAGCCTTGGAAAAGGCTGAGAATATAGCAGAACAACAGCAGCCTGCCATGTCAGAGACAGGAGTGAGGAGAAGGTCCCCGCTTTTAAAAACTGGCTCGGATGCGCTCCAGAGGGTCTGTGTCCCACATTTTGGGGTCCCAGGCCTGAAACCACCCAGTAAAAGTTGGTGGCTCTGCTCCTTGTTTGATAATCGTAATGGGCAGCCCACGACGTCCTGATGGGTCGGTGTCCACATAGTCTTTGGCTGTGGAGCACAAACATAGTCAATACACCAAAAAAGTATCCTTAGTTATTTTTACAAGACAAAGCTGTTTGTTGGGACTGAATGTAGGAAACGATTCATGTGCTACATAAATACATGTTCTACATATATCAAAATAAAAGAAAAACTATTATAAAAGAGAGTTTAAAAGAGTTTCGGTAAAGATTCAAATGATCTTGCATTGGATGTCTTTCTTTTCTTTCTTCAGTGCCTTTATCTTACATGTGAAGTTGACCGTTTTTTTACATATAAGCTCATTACAAACCTTTCTTTGACATTTATGGGTACTTCAGAATGACTTTTTTTGGATTTTGACTGTTTCATAATTTTCTTCAAAAATGATCATTTTCCACCTTGATCTGAAGTGCATTCACAATTTTTTTGCCAGTGAACACCCTTCTATATGGTGTTGAATCTCACTGAAATTGTTCTCTGTCATTATCACAGGAGATGTGACAGAACAGCAATTTTACCATCTGAAGAAATGGGTCCAAACATCAGTGCCCCTTAAGAATTTCTGATGACAGTGACAAATGACATCTACTGAAATGTTAGGCACAGATAATATGTTAGTTGAACTGTCACCTATTTTTGGTGATCCAGTCCTCTCCTCCTCATTGGCCTCGTTGCCAACCCAAAGGAAGATCTAAAAGGAGAGAAGGAGAGAGTTTGTTAGCTCTTTAATATACTTTTTAATATGACACAGTACACTGTATTCTGCACCACTGTTAACTATCGGCAAGGGACACCTCAGCATACCTGGTCCCAGGTGTCTAGCAACATGACATCATCAGTGGCCAGGTCAGCCTGAGTGAAGTCACCAGGAACCTCTTCAACCTGTGAGACAAAAAGACATAAACCACATTACTCTCTATTAGTGTATGAATAAGCTGCACTGTTTTCTTCAGCCAGTCATCAGCATCCCATCATAGCTTTTCTGACCATTAATTAAAAAAATGACAGTCTCCCTCATCACTCACTATAAGGCGTCCAGTCTTGTTGGAGCAGCCAAACAGACGGGGTGGTTTGACCATATTCTGCAGGCTTTCTGAGGTCTGGTACTCCTTCTTTCCCCCGAGAGCAGACCAGAATCCATCTACAAACAGAGACCACACCATCAACCAACAATATTATCGCTGCAGAAAGCATTAGCAAGTCTACACTTCAACACTATATCCATATGTGTTGAGAAAACCATTACTTTTCCATAGCTAATGCGCAAATAAGTCAAACCACTTTCAGAGACATTAGAAACTGACTAATGAAAGTATGGAAACCATTAAGTGGAGATGAAAGATTAGAGACATCAGTTTCCGGTATGTTGTGGTAGATAGCGTATGGTAACACAAACCTGGCTCTTTGCCCTCAGTTACATCACTGGCACTTCCACCCAGGATGCTGACCACATACTTGGCAGCAACCATTTCTTCCTCGCTGGCGCCAACTCCTCTCCATATGAACATGGAATTAGGAGTCTTGAGCACAAACACATCATTGGTATTCAAGTAAGAAGCAGAGGGCTCAACCTGGTGAAAGAGAGAGAGAGCATTTTGCACCATGGATAACCTGTAAAAGGTTCATAGGCACTCATATTACAGACATAGATGCCACTACATCCACGCGCTCACCTCAACAGCACGGGTGGCTTTGGTGGAACTCTGACGGATGTGGAAGAGGCGAGTGCTACCAGGTTTGGTTTGGCCGCCCCCCCGTGACGTTCCACCACTGTGGACAATCATGGGCTTACCCTTGAACAGGCTCATCAGGTGAGGAGGCTCCTGTCCCTGTGTCACACGCACCTGTACAGAGACACATATCACAGACTCAGGGAGCTGGGCAAATAACGGTGGTATTCTCGCAATGTCATTGGTTTCAGTCACAAAAGCACATTCAAATCAACACTGCCCTCTAGTGGTAATTTCACATAGTAATATTTTCAAGTAGCTACCCAACAACAGCCTGTGGGTAAATATCACTAAATGTCAATAGATATGAGACCCACACAGACACATACTCCTATCACAGATTCAGTTTGGCTGTTCTGACATACCTATAGGAACTGCTGATTCTGACAAACCTCATCAGATACAACAAAGAAAACACAAAAACACACGACAAACCCAGACTCACCTGGACTGGAGCTCCACCCATGGAATCATCCAGTTTGACAGTGAGGAAAGCAGAGGCCACAAGCTCATCCTGAGAGCACTTTAGGCCCTGCCTGAAACACAGTGCCACACACTTCTGATTATAACGCAGCACACAGTCAATGGAACCTGCACATGTGTTTGTAATGAGGATCATAATATCAGTCTGTATCAGGGGTTAAACTTATCTTACACTGCCGCCCTGAGGAGGCACTTGAACAAGAGATGACAAAAGCCCCACTGACCAGGTATAGATGATATGCTGCTCCCTGGCTCCTCGACTATAGCTGTACAGGATGAGGTAACAGTCTCCTCCATAGAAGTTGCCATAAGTGGAGGGATCCACTGGAACCTTATCACCACCCTCCACACGCCAGATCTGACAATAGAGAGGACATAGACATCACCTTACAATTCAGTGACAAATACATAATTGAGGTGAGATTCAGTGTTTCAAGAGTCAGAGTCGAGAGTCTGTTGTTTACCTGGACCTTTCCGGAGCCGTCGTCAACCATGTTGTGTTGGGCTGCCATGGTACTGTTGGAGTGGAGAGTAGAGGCATCAAAGGGCACCTGCTCTACGTGGGCTATGCGGCCAATGGTGTACGGCTTGGTGGGGCCCGTTGTCTGGTCTTTATCTTTCCAATCAGAGAAGAACTGCTTGAAGAGGGTGGTCTCAGCCCCTGCTGGGAGCACTTGAATCTGCAGGGAAAAGAGTGGAGGGGTTTTAGTTCACAATGGTATCTTGTCTGGAAAGAACATACTGGATGTTTTACTCTACAGACAGTAAAGTCAACGATCATGTGTTTTACTCTGATCAATTAGTAGAGGGATGGTGTTGAAGTCAGAACATTTCAAAAGTGTCAGAAAGAGCTGGGTTAAATAAGGAGTTCAGTTATTTGAATGACTCCATTTTGACTCATATTTGTATTAGGCTCCTTTGCCTAGTGCCCATTTCCATAAAAGTTACAAAACTTCTGAGATTTAAGTGGCTTACAGAACCCTCATCACAAGACTCAGTCCTGAATTTAGGGGGAGCTCCATTATTTAAATATTTCCCAAAAATTAATAGAGCAAGACAAACACAACCAATTCAAGTCCCTGGCCAAAAAAAAACCCCAACAACAGTTTTAAAAGCCAGGTGTAGTGAACACAATTTCTTTATGTATCACCCGTTTCTGATGCTAACATTGACTATGACAAGCTCTCCGCATCTGTACCTGTGTCTTATTGGAGTAATTCTTCTCTTTGATGAACTGCTCTGCAGCCTTCATGGCTGCTTTGCGTTCTGCTTTGTTAGCATTTGGACCTGTGAGTAGGAAACACAGCAGTACGTAAGGGTGTTAATATTAACTGATAGAAAATACCAACAATGCAACATCTCAAGGTTCTCAATTAATTACTGTGTTACAAGCGGCAAAAATGAATTAAAAGGAAAAAACACAGCAACAGGGCCTTATGCAAAACTGTATCACTCGCCCGGTGTGTTATTCGGACTGAGAGAAAAGAAATTAAGTATGAAGAAACTCCACTACAGGGCAAAAGAGTGATACAAAGAGGGAGGTAAGCAGAATGGGTAGAGAGCAGAATTCAGGACCCTGTCCCTTTTGAAGCACAACCTTTCCACACAAACACGTTCCTGTCCACGCCGTTGTCCAGGATGTAGCATTCATCAGGCGAGAGCATGGCCTGTTTGAATGGACTGACCTGAGCCACCAAAGAGGTCTTCATGGAGCCAGAGGCATCAGAGATCTACAGCAGCATACAAAACAAATAAGAGAATCAGTGCAGGTTTGCTGCTGTAGGACTGACTATGGTACCATCCAGGAGAGAATGATCCCTTGAGGAAACTGTATTGTGAGTGTACCAGAATAGAGATATAGTAGAGAGATCTATGAGGCTTTGGAACAGTCAATGGTTCTGCGGTAGGCCATTTCAGAGATATCTCTTGCAGGTTAGCGTATATGCTATTGAGATTTTCACAACAGTTACCATATACAGTGCTCCTTTTTTCTTGTTGGCTGTGTCCACTTTCTCATCATCAGGAGTGCCAGGGGCAATAGTGGTCTTGGGTCCCAGAGCCTGTGAAATGCACCAATACAGGATTAGTGCACATACACATACAGGCCTGTGCCAAGTGTTTCAAACTCTACTACTCATTTTGAATCTCTTTTCAAAGCAATGTGTGATCGTTATGCAAAACCAGACTCGCACTGCCAGCTCATTAACATTTCTCTCCAGTCTTGTTCAGTGTTTTTCTCTCTCTCTCATTAAGACCCTCGTTGCTTCGCTCTCATTAGTGAAGTAGCCCAGTGTCCACTCTGAGATTGAACCTTATGCCAGAGCAGAGAACAAGGGTGCTATTGTTTGTATTCCCTGCAATGAACGAGGGAATCATCAACACCAGAGGGAGGTTTCTGTGTCAGTTTAAAATCATCTCAATGTCTTTTTAGCAGCAATTTTCTAGTATCATGAAAGAGAGTAACACTCTTTTTAAGAGGGCTTACAGAATGATGTGTGTGTGTGTGTGTGTGTATTTTAAATTTGTACTGTGTGTATGTACGTCTTGAAGCCTTTGTGTGTGTTTGTGTGTGTGTGTGTGTGTGTGTGTGTGTGTGTGTGTGTGTGTGTGTGTGCATAAGTGTGTGTTTAAGCTTCTCACTCACATCAGTCAATGCACTTGGTTCAGCTCCTTCTTCCACCATGTGCACTTTGGCACGGCCATTCCTCTCGTTGTCACGGATATCAATGGCCACCTGGGAGGCCTTTAGCCTCTCAAAGCGATTACACTCACTGCCACACCACTGGAAGATATCCTGAGAAAGAGAAATCAGGAGAAGGTTTCAATATTAATTTGGAAAGCAAAAAATTAAAGACAACAAAGAGCACAGTAAGACATTCAGTAATTCTCATGTCTACAAAAGGAAGTCCAAATAGCATAAGGCACACTGAACTAATGTGCAAACAAAGAGGCAACTGGAGCACACAAATGTAACCTGAGTTTTAGACACTAGGGGCGCTCTACAAATGAGAAGTCATACCTTTCCCAGATCTACTATAAAGCAGTCACCCCTGTTGAAGCTGCCCCAGGAAAAGTCCACCTCTGTAGCTCTGATGGCTCTCCTACCCTTAATGTGGAGCAGTCGCTTCATGCTCACATCATTGGTCACCACATGTTGGAAGCCAGAGGCCACGCCCCCTTGCTGTATAAAAAAAAACCAAAGAAAACAAGCCATAAAGGTTGCATTCACACACCCATAAATCACCATAAACCACTTCTGATCATACACAAAACAAGATGACCCCTTCAAAACGCACGCTCTTCAGCTGATGACACACCATCGTGGTGACACTGTTAAGGACACATGACTCAGTGAGGTCATATGTTATGGCCTGAGAGAGAGCAGGGCTGCCTGAGCAAATACGTTCTGTACTCTCATAAAAAAAGAGCAAAATTAAGCCATGCAGGAACTCTTTCATGTCAGTGAGACTCAAACTTGCCTGACCGACATTGGCCCTTAGGAAAAAGCAACACTGTAAGAGAGATGCTATCGTTACTCTGGCAAAAGGAAACATTTGAAACATATCTGGCCACAAAACTGAATCCTCCTTATCTTAAAAATGAGAGTCAGCTCTTCTCAGCAATTAGGGTTTTCCATTTGATGGAAGGAATCTTGAGTAACTCAGAAATAACCAGAATCAGAGAGATAATCGACTCATCATATGGCCTGTAGTAGAAGAACACTGCGAGAAATATAAGACTGGCAAGAGGACTATATTTCTAAACTCTAACTGCCAGATTTTAAACAGAACTGCAGACTTCAACTCAAACCTCACGCATAAGTTTTTTGGGAAATGAGAAACAGATGTTCCATGTCCTTTTGGACAGAAGCATAGAGATCAGGGCTGCAGATGCTGTGGTGTTGCTGGTAGAACCTAAAATGGCAGCCTGTTTGGTAACAGTGGCAGACCTTCCTATGAAAGTAAACATATTCCACATAGAAAAATAAGACCATATTGGTGTTGCTGAACTTAAGCCTCATTTACCATTTGTCAAAGTTCAAGTGTTCTGGCTGATCATTAACCTAATTTTAAGGTTACTACCTTACAGACTGAATTCAAACAGAATTCACATGCTCCTGCTTTGAACCACTGCTGTCGTTTCTAGCTGCTCTTTTCCCATTAACTCACTGTTTTAACTATTACTGTAGTACTCTCTTCAGCCCCATCTCCCCCTGCTGTTTATTTGAAACCATGAAGTTTCAGAGATGGGGACTATGTGCCAACCTGGTACTTGATCCCAGATTTGAAGTAACCCAGGAAGGTGAGAGACTCGTTGTTCTGAACCTCACGGAACTGCACGGGGCTGCCACCCAGGAAGTCATCCAACTGTGTGGCAAAGATCGCAGCAGCACCGCTCTCATCTTGGGAGCACTCAGCACCTAAGAAAGAGGAAGAGGAAAAAAACAAAACAACAGAGGAAGGGCACAAAAAACAAAAGTCACAAACACGCATAATCTAAAATACAGAAAGTGAGTAACAAAGCAAATATTTTGATTTTTTTTGTTGTTGTTCATTTGTTTGTTATACAATGAGCTCACTAATTGTCTCTGGACTACAGGTTTGCTGAATTGTACATTAACAAATTACCAGAAAGAACAGAAAACTAGAGAAGAGAGAGAGAGAGAGAGAGAGAGAGCGACACAGAGAGGGGGGGGGGGAGAGAGAGCAGACGTTGGCCGACTTATTATCTGAAAAAAAAAAAAGTTTGGCTAAATCGGTTAAATAACAGCATTGAAAAAACACTGAATGGAAAATCCCGGTTTTCTACATGGGGCAAGCTCTTCCAATCTGGGTCCTCAAATGACCCCAAACATTTTGATCATTTTTCCAACAAACCTCTAAAAATACTCCAACACACTGTGAGAACTTGTTTGACCTTTACGGTTGCATGTGGTTTTACTTAAACTAAGACCAGTTAAATGGGTTTTGACCAATATAACTACCCTGATGGCTGGTTATATGGGTTAAAACCACAGACTGAGTCACGCAAACTTTCTCAGTGATTTTTCCAAGAGCCTCATCACAAAAAAAAAACCTAACTATCCCAAGTCACTGGTTGGCAGGATGCCAGAAACTGCACTGTACTCTGCTTTACAAGTTTATAATGACAAGACTTCAGGATTATGCTCAGTACAGGAGACAGGCCTTAAATCACTCTGACTCTGCAGAATGGTCACAGACTGCAGAATGTTTTTTTGCGGTTTTTTGCAGTTTTTTGCAGAATGAGGAAAGAGGGACCCAAAAGTCGTACAGTGGTCTTCTATTTACAGCACGGACAAAACGCTGTAAAGACAAAAGATGGGTAAAAGAGATGTGCAAATAGAAGCACACAAAGAGCTGTGGTCACAAACTGATCATTTTCACTTTGACGAGGAAGTGCAATGCAAACTAGCTTTTAAGTCTAAAGGAACATACAGGCAGTTGTGGTGTGTGATCTACAGATAACTGAAAGGCCTTGAATTTAGAATTATTTTTATATCTTTTATGTATGATAATCTTTCTGATAAAGGAGAGTACAGTGCATTTTCACTGTTCAAAATGATATGCACGACAAAACAATCCAGGTAGTCATGTTATTAGTACAAAACATTGCCTATTTTAATATATGGATATGTTAAACGAATATGTGCTTAAAACATAAGGGATGAGGACATTAGATAACCTGGCTACTGTTGAGATCACTCACCCATCCACATGTGTATGTAATAGGATGGTGCAGAAGTGGTGTACAGAAGCAGGTAGGCATCTCCTGTGTAGAAATTTCCATAAAGGTTTTTGGGAACAGGCTTGAGGTCCATGTTCTCGATGCGCCATACCTGCAGGCCTGGCTGCTTCCCTGCAGTCTCAAATTCTTTGTGGGACACCATGATATCTGAAACAGTCCAATATCGAGCTAGTTTTTTTATTGTTGTTCCTCATTTTTAACCAGTTTGAAATGGAATGGACTGTTAGTTTTCCTCTCAGTTTGTAATAGGTACTTTAGCCTGTGAGGGAAGCCACATACTTCTTCCTATACATGTGAAACCAAAGCTGGTTTATCTAGTTAGATATGACTGAAAACAATGAAAAACAATGAAAAATGACCTGAACACATGTAAAAAAAGATTGTATTAAATAGTGGTGTCTAAATGGTTGAATTCCTATTCTAATGATTGAAATCCTAAATGGAGTACTTGAAAAAGATTGAGTTTCTAATAGTCCAAGCTTGAGAAAGCAAGAATCAACAACTCCTAGAGGATCAAAGGGCTGCTGATGTGGCCCAATTCCAAGCATGACACACAAAGGAACTTTGCGATCATAATGACAGGTGAAGGTGATATTAAAAGAAAAACAAATGACAAAATTAGTGGCACTGCCTCTAAAGAATTGAAAATGAACCTCTTTCTTACAGAAACTGATGACACCTATCAATAACAATATCAGAAGCATTTAGACATTATGCTTTGTACAAGAAATATGTCAACTTTTCAGTTGTATATAATCTAAGTGTAATATAGAGATGTACATATTAGCAGCTGTTCCTCTCTTTGTCATGTCTGCGTTAAACAGAGCACTGAAATATTGTTTCCCGTTCTTGCAATGTTAATGCAACCTCCTATAACATTACAAGCACTAAACTATTTCAGCAATTGCATTAAACCGCAGGCGTTCTGTTGACTCCTTCTCCTACTGTTCAGATCAAGTTCTGCAACTCACTCAAGGAAAGTAAGCCCTGTACATACATAGAGAATTCTGCAGGTCGTGTTCACAGAAGTGACCTTGTAATGGCTGATTATCCCTCCATCAGTAAAACACCGAGAATGCGTGTTAGGAGAATGTACATCAGTGTGTGTTACGGCTTAACTGAAGAAATTCTAGAATATTTAGAGCAGCTGAGCGCAACAACAGTTACAAACTTAAAAACATTTTATGTTTTCATGGTCATAACTAATACTGAACAATTTTATAAGTCACGTCGCATAAACCCATGGCAGTTAAGTTAATGACAACAACAGGCATGTAATGTTTAAATACAGGGAAAATCTTGGAGAATGTAAAGGCCTGTAAAGTTACAAAAATACAAACAAACATTTTCTATTGATTTTAGTACAGAGCTCCGCACGCGTCCTGTAGGAATATAACTGACTTCAAACTGTTATGTAACAAGCTGTGCAGTGCTCTCATTCACGGCAACTCATAGATTTACGGTTAAAGATCGAGGAAATCATTCCCGGGGAAAAAAATGGTTTGTCTTTCGTTGAATAGAGATAGGAGAGTTCAGGATATGCAATCGCAACCTCTTATGCATAAAGACATTTAATTTAAGGGAAGGTACAGAAACTAGTGAAATCCAGGATGGAGTCGCTTCTGCACAGAAAACATGAAAACCATCACACACAGCCCATTTAGACACAGTTATGTGTTTCATAGCATGAACAGGAGCAGGAATTTTACTGCATCTTCAAAACTGCTCGTAAAGTAAATGTTTTGGCTTCAGACAATAAAGCGCTTTTAAGAATGACAAAGGAATAAATACTACTAACGTCGCAAGACCAAACGCACAGTAACAGTTTACCTACGATTAAATGACATCAAATTTAATCAAACGAACTTACAGGTGAAGTATGAACGTTGTAAAAAATAAATAAATAAAAAGATTTCTCTTGTTCAATGAGAGAAAAAGTGCGCTGGTATCCCCTCAGTGCCTCAAAGCGGTAGTCTGAGTATTATCCGCAAACTCATCGAGGAGGCGTGTTTCAGTACGTTTACGAGATACAATAGTACAGGCTTGGACCACCATGAACAATCTTTTAAGGCTAACTACTTCAGATAATTATATACGTGGCACTGCTTTACTGCTTTACTTAATGATTAAAATGTTGTGGAAAAAATGACTTATTATGATTTTTTTTATTATTATTGTTCAAAAGGAGAACCTGTATTTGTGATGTTTTAAGAGATCTCGTATTTGAATGTACGTTGTGGGCTATTGATGGAAAGGTGAACTAAACGTTCATTAAGATTAAGTTGTTGCCTGAAGACACAATGAACTAAGCAGTGTCATCCTCTCTCACGCACAGGTAAAGCCAATATAATGACACACAATCACTCGGTCCAGTTGTTTCATCTACATATGCCCACTCGAGCACAAGCAAGTATAGCCTAAATAACGTTCTCTATCTGTCTATTTTTCACGCATCAAATCTGTCTCATAGACTCACACGCACAGACAGTTAAGCCTGCACAAGCACAAAATTCCACACAGTAACACAAGAAGTGAGAAATTCAGATGAAATGCGTGACTTGGGGGGAAAAAAAAGGGGGGGGGGGTGTGACCGCTGTAACGGATGATCACCCCAATACATGGATTACATTCACAAAACTGAACCTGTTTGCCACGAACACTCAGGGTTTACACTTTGCCCGCAGGACCAAACACCCACCATAAAAACTGAACGTGACGTTCAGTGTGTTTTCCCCTTGAAGCCAAGCCCAACCCGTGAGCAGAGCAATGAATCTACACAATGCGCAGTGTGGGACAGATGCCAGGGTAATAAAGCGAAAGCAGTTCTATAAAGGCCTCCTCTCTTTCCTTTTATCGTCTCCTGGCACCATGTACAAACCCAGGCCTGTCAGACATTTTAAAACGGTATCAGATGTCAAGAACTAAGGATGGCACAATCAGGATTTTGTCCTGTTTTCACTTAGCTCTAAACTTAATTACTTTTATGAAGAATGTGGGGTTTTTTTTCAGCACAGAAAAGGACATGGTCACACTTTTTTGAGTCATATGCAAAGGTTAACTCTTTAACTAAATAAAGCTGCATTGTTTCATTTTGATCTAGTTTGCTCCAATAAATCATACATTCAAAACATAATATATACACAAAGCATCTCTGATGTATGCTCAGACATTAGTCCATGCAATTTTATCAAGACGCCATCTAATTATGTTTGCTTCTAAAAGGAAGCTTTGTCAATGCAGCACTGCTTTCATCACATTTCCAAAGACAGGGGGAAAAAAATTGCTTTTGACATCATTTCTCCTAATGATTTTGGCAGATCTCATTCTTGGTACATGCATGATTACTTTCATGGACAAACACACACAATAGCTAACTCCTTGTCACCAAACCCTAACACATAAAATTCAAAACAAAATGGTGAACAGTGAAGGGGAAATGTCTGTCATCTTGCCAAACAATGTGTTTTTTTGTCTCAGTTATCTCAGGGTGATAATGACCACTGTGGGAGCAGACAGACTCTAACTGCAGAATGAGAAAAGTGATGTTCTTCCGTGTTTCAGGACCAACAAAGCACTACTGCAGATAATCTTTAGGCCACACAGACACAAATTCTCTTCCTCTGTTCCATACACTGGACTCCTATAACAGCGTAGGATTTACTGGATCAGACTACAGTAATAATGCCATCCTCCCAAAAAACTCTTGCATAGTCATTGCATTCACAGTCATTCACCTAAAATCATGAACAGTATCATGGTAAATTTACCCTGTGTGTGGGGAGAGGCGTGTTCCTAACGAGAAGCTTCAAAAACACACTGATGGTGTTGTCCTCACCTAGGGACTTGTTTTCTCAAACGGAAATGTGTCTCAGCCACTAGATTAGAAAGCTTGGACCAAAATGCCCCTCTCACATCTCATTAAGACAGAAGTAATGGAAAGAGAGTCTCAGAGATAAAGAGGCTAAAGATTGCAGTGACTTCATAGGACAGTGAAGATTACAGGGACATAAACCAGAAGGGACATAGGTGCAGCTGAAAGGAAAGCTTGGGCTCCAATAAATCTTCTCATGGTAAATTCTTGCCATTGATGACGGCTGCGACAAGGTCACTCTTTCGTCAAACAGAACAAGACAAACCACTGCAGCCCTTCAGAGCACCATGGGAACAGTTGCTGGGACACAAAGAGGGGAAGCTTTACATTTCAAATGTCAGTTTACTGGGGGAGTTTAATAGCAAAGGGCTGCAGCTGGGAGATTTCAGAGGCTCAAACACTGATATCTTCCACAACTATAGTGGGACAATAACCAAGAACAAGTGATGGATTCAGGACTGTTGTGAAAGCTTATGGTGTGAGCAATAACACAATGTAACTAAATAACATCTGTATATACATTAAATGAATAGAACTTCCTAAATGAGCAATGAAAAAAAGTACATGCCAAGTGTTTAGCTCTTCAAATATGATGATGAAATATGATGTACTAGTCCTGGTGGTCAAATCAGCTTTACAAGGGATTGGCTATGGCTGTGGAAATGGCTTTGACAGTAATCAGTGTAGATCGGACTGAAGCTCACCAACACAAATGCATGGAAACGGACGTGTCGTTAAAATCACACATTAACTCAAGTCATGGATGTGTCATCTAATGGAAACCATACTGGAAGGAATAACCTCCGGAGTGTTTGATGTTTCACAGTCCATTTCCAACACAAAAGCAATGCATAATCCAGGCAAAGCATGTGATGTATTTATGTGATCAGCCATTGAGAGAGGGACTGTTCTGTGTACTAAAATGACAAAAACACATGACAATGTCTCAGTTCTACCATGTAGAATCAAGCTGGGCCAAAAAAAACCCTCTGTGGTAAAATTTGTACCTCACAGCCACATGCCAAGGAACACCATCACTTCCTGAGGCAACAGAACTCGTGTGGCAGGCGTGATGTTCTTGAACAACAAATTTTATGAGAGAGACTGTAGATGTAGAAGTTGATGATAATGATGATGAACAAGAACAAAAGCAAGAACAAGAACAAAAGCAAGAACAAGAACAAGAAAACTTCAGTCCACTGTAGAACAAGGTTATTCAGTTTCTCAAATTCACAACCAGATATTCACTTTATTTGTAAACAGGTACATTGTGAACGGCCACCTTTAAATAATGCAAAAACAACAGAACAACCACAAAAAAATACATGCACACACAGTCACACAAAATCAAACTCAAGGACAAAATCATTCAAAATCTTTTGGGGAGCTAAATGTGCATTTTTAATATGAACAACCAAACAGAAGTAGTCCATGTACCCTGAGTTTAAAGAAGTGGAGCATTTGAGAAGCATAACCTCAACTCTTTGTGTGTGTAGTGTGTCTTTCCGGCAATGGCTCAGTATAACTACTACCACATCCTCTGTAACGAGGGCAGAAGCCTCAAACTCAGTAAGCCTCTCTGTGGGGGGTGTTCTATTAGAAGAAGAAGAAGAAGAAGAAGAAGAAGAAGAGGAAGAAGAAGAATTAGTAGTAGTAGTAGTGGTGGTATTCATACTGCTGTGTATTTGACTGGGCAGGCTCCGGATATTGGTTCATTTCTGATCTTTTCATTAATGACAAAGAATGACTGAAAATGTTCCCAATGGTCTATTAATATTTTCTGAATGATCAAAGAGTAAAACCTTCAGGGAATTTGTAACAAGCAGTGAAAAACATTGTTTGAGTGTTGTTTATTCCTAGAAGAAGTCCCTTAGGAACAGATGCACCATTTTGTATTTAAAGGCCAGCCGTTGTAAAGATCAATAAACATTGCAAACATCTACGCCTATTAACAAACCTCACTTTATAACAGTGACAGTACTGCCCTGTCAGCCTTCATTCAAAAAACAAACACTCCCTTTTCACTGTAAACATGGCTTCCTACGACCTTCAGAGACAACAACGCAAAGAAAATGATCCTGAGTAAACATCACACGCAGGCACACGTTAATTACCTTCATCAAAGGCAGCAGGAGTGTCTGTCTTTCCACACAACTCCATGCATTTCAGTGGAATGACCTGTGATAGAACCAACCCCCCCCCCCCCATTACAGTTCAAGCAAACTCGCCTATCTTCATTTCAGTTCCTCACAAACAGATTTTTCTCCAGAATTACACCTTTCTCGTGAAAACAGGTTTTATAGAACTACATGCAAAAGACTCAAGTTCATTGTTTGATTTCATTTGCCATGGCAACAGGATGCCAAACAACCACACCACACAGACACTTCAGTGTGGTCAGACAGCACAGTGTCACATCTGAACACAAACACAGTCACTTAAATATTTATATAAATGCCTGAATGACTATGGATGCGTGCATTTATCCTTTAGACACCTACAATAATTTGTAGAGTTTGTTAAAGCGTTAGGCATCGTCTTGAGTCATCAGGGAAAGAACAGACATAGTGATACATCTCATCATCATCATCTCAACCCTCCAGAGCTGTTACAAGTAAAGGGGAAATAAACGAACATATTTTTTCTTTACACGTCCATAGTTGTGCTCATGCTCTGTAATTTCCTTTGAGTTAGCCAGGGTTCTGGAAGAAAGATGACCACTTCGTTTTTCATTTTACATAAGTTTATTTTGCTGAATTAAAATAATTCTCCACAAGGGATATATAAAACACAGTAAAAAAAAAAAACAATAATAAATACAAACATTGAAAAACCAAAGTATCTACATGTGCTTAGTCTGGGACAGGCTCAGAGGTTGAACAGCCACATGGTCAGTGTGATCGGTAAACAACTGAATTATATCGAACCATATTAGAGGCAGATCTGACCTGCAGCATTTCCACAAATCAAAACCCAACACACATTTCAGCACGGCATGTAACACGGAGATGTAGACTGTTACGAAACTTCCCCTGTAGAGCTGTATCCTTCTTCATTTGTGTCCTTCTAAAAAAGAAAAGATCAAATCATGAAATAAACAATTACAATGATATGCACCTGTTAGCATAAACAGAAGTTAGGGAAAGCCACAGTCGAGATATTCTTCCTCATCCTTTCAAGGCGATATACAGTTAAGCCCAAAATCATTCAAAACCATGCCAAATTTGCATTTATAGTGAATTTTTATTTGACCAATAGATTTCAGCTGGCTGGAAATGACATAAAGAAGCGACAAAAGATGGTAAAACATTGAGTCATGTTAAGATGTTGAGATGTTAATGATAAATTCTATCTATTTCTATGCTTTTTTACATTTTTACTAAAAACGCCACGTCCAAAATTATTCATACCCCTTCAAATTGTTGCATATTCTTGAGAAAATGCAATCTTCTATACCATTCCAAATGGTCTTGGTCATTTTTACCGTGTTCTAGAGCATTCTAATCAACTTCAAATTGAGAATAGTTCATACAGTAGTTCTCTAGGGAGTTACTAGTCAATTGCAAGTCATGGCTAAAACCAAAGAGCTTAGTGTGCACTTCCGGTTGCACAATGTGGCTGCTCACAAGATGGGGAAAGGCTACAAGGCCACGTCTAAGTGTTTTCAAGTGTCAGTGGCCACAGTGCAAAGCATAATCTAAAATTACAAGGAGTTCTACACTGTGAAAAAATCTGGTCATGCAAATGCAAATTTGGCATGGGTGTGAATAATTTTGGGCTTAACTGTATATTCACACTGTAAATGTTAAAGCGATTGATGTGCAGTCACACTATAATTCTCTGGATCCCGAGAAGCAGTTTATTGTGTATGCATATGTTCTAATGGTTCTCAGAAAACCTCTCTATCAACTCTTACTCTGTTCTGTGAATGAAAGAAAATATAACCAAGTGAACAATAACATCTAACTGCTGTAAGGACGTTGCAGGACCCAACCTCCTGTTCACACACACAGCAGCCCCCCCGCCCCCCCCCCCCCCCCCGTATCTGTGGGGAATACGTTCCAAGACCCCCCGCAGATGCCTGAGACCGCGGATAATACTGAACCCTATATAATAATAATACGTTTTTTCCTATATATACATAGCTATGATAAAGTTCAATTTAGAGAAAAACTGATTCACATCCTGAGCAGGATGGCCCAAGATGATTTCATCACGCTTCTCAGAACAGCACGCAATTTAAAACTCATGAACTGTTTATTTCTGGAATTTTTCACTTCATATTTTCAACCACAGTTGACCACGGCTAACGGAAACCACAGAGAGCGAATCTGCGGACAAGGAGGGTTTAGTGTGTTTGGCAACTCTGTGTAAAGATCCTTTTGCAACACTGTCAAACAGTTTGTCGTACTGTCAGTCATTATTACAAATATAAAATTCATCTGATAAATACCGTACATTAATATGCACACGCTAATTCAGTACTTGCGCACAAACTCTTTTAGTCAAATTGAAGATCATTTAAAGATTTTACGACCATTCTCTGAGTGGTTCCACTGACCTGTAGCTGGGGGAATGAGCGATCGGGTTGGAAGGGAGAACTGGAGTCACAGTGGGAGTGCTGTTCCTGCAGGGCCAGCGTCTGGTTGACAAATCTCAGCATACCTGAGAGAGAGTTCAGATCTGCCCCCAGCTCCTCGGGATCCTCTGGCTCTCTGTCCACCATGTATGTGAGAGGATTAAAGGAGAGGTCAGACGTCGAGGAGACGTCACGGGAGTTCAGGCCCTGCCAGGAAGGGTTTGGGGACTCAGGCTGCCGCAGGGTCGCCTGAACACCGGCCTTAACGCTCTCCGACAACTCTACGGGCGAGCTGGCCGTGTCGTCTGGCCAGTCATAGAAGAGACTGGAGCGAGTGGAGTGTTTGGCCGGGGAGGAGAGACGGGTGCGAGTGATAGAGTCTTTGTGAGGGGAGGAGCGAGAAAGGAGGACACTCTCCTGGTTGTGAAAGGTGGTGCTTTGGGAGAGTCCTGCGGCCCTCTCGAAGCCAGAGATCTTGGCCTGAAGACGAGTGATTTCAGACTCCTAAGACAGAGAGAGAAGTGCTTGTCTTTTGCGATTCTTTCATATTCAGCTGGTGAATTTTACAAAGAATGGACCACAGCAAAGCCCAATTATTACATCCTAACACAACAGACACCATGTGGCTACCCTAATCAAAAATATCAAACTTGGTCGCCAGCTCCTCTGGGCTGAACTGAAGAACTCCAAGATCAGTTCATCAACTTCATTTCTCTCATCGTTCAGTTATCCTGCTTCAGAGCTTTAATATCCAAAACCCTTAAGTGTTAACATACTGTGTTACACTACAGACATCTGCCACAGTGGCTGAAGCTCTGAGGATCTCATTAACATAGCTTTGGTTTCTACCTTGAGGAGCAACGCCTCATTGGCTCCCTGTAGCAGGTGCTCTCGAGCGTGGAGCTCCGCCCGTAGGGTGGAGGCATCGTTCCGGGCCTCCTCCAGCTGAAGCCGGGCCTGTTGCAAGCGTTCGGCCAGCTGTTCCTGAGAATTACGCAGACTGCTGGAGATCTGATCCGACACTTTAATCAGCTGCCCACGTGTCTGCTGAAGCATGCACAGCTGGAGAGAGAAAGAAAACACACAGTGAGGTAAGCAGACAAAAGCTCTGGAAACTCCTGACCGCCTAATGATGCCTTACACACGCCCATAGCAGAGCAGTGATGTAGGTGACAGTGAGAGATGGCATTGAGGGGACGGGAGGATTTGGCAGAAATAGCATGATGTTACAGGGCCTGTCTAGTCACAGCTGTCTGGGAATCAGGTGTTGTTGTGCAGAGTGTAGGAGACGGAAATGAAACTAAAGATAAAAAACAAATAAGAAAAGAACATGGTTTGAAAAAAAATGAAGCGATAATTATGGAGGTTGGCATGTGAGAGAACATAAATGGATGTGTACATATAAATAGTGCGTAAAAACTGAAGTCGAGAGCGGAAGAGGTATTTGGATGTCCGAGCATAGGTTTTTTTGTGGGCGAGAGAGTGAGTTACAAGGTAAGACAGTTTGGTATAAAGTTTAGGGTATGAGGAAGTGTAAGCAGTGGTAAGTTAAACTGTTCTGAGGGATGACAGTGATATATAACCTCTTTGTGATGCTCTGCTCTCTGCTGTTCCAGCTCCTCCTGCAGAGCTGTTACAGTGTCCTGGAGCTGAGCCGAGCCCTGAGCAGAACTCCTCTCCATCACGGCCAACTCCTTAGACAGCCGCTGGGACTCATCCTCCTGCAAACACCACACACACACACACACACACACACACACACACCCAAGCATGCACACACATACACGCACACACATGCACACTCATGTCACACTTCACACAAATACAAAACCCTGCACGTCCTAACCATAACTGACAACTACTGCAAATGTCAATAGTCTAATCTGAGTACACAGGCAGAGGAAATGATCTGTTAAAAGTCCATGTCAAAGTGGTTCCCAAGCTATCCATCTTAAAAGTTTGCACAGTTGTAACACTGTATTCCCTCTGTCTAGATTATACAACTGCTGCCGATCACTGGCCCTTTTGTCATATTCAGCAGGGCTATATGAGTGTTTGTTTATCCACTGCTGCTTTATATGAGTTTACAGAAGTTCTGTCATAATGTGCCAAGCCTTACAGGTTTAACCTGAGTTTTATGGTAGAGAAGCAGTGAACCGTGCCAGGCCTGACCTTCTGACGGACTAGCTGAGTCATTTCGTCCAGCTGCCTGCTGAGCGTGTCACAGCGAGACTGTGCATCATGCAGCTCCTGGGCAGTCCGCTCGAGCTGTTCCCGACACAGACGCAGCTGTTGGCACTGTTCCACAACATCCTAAGACACACACACACACACACAGAGAGAGAGAGAGAGCGCCCAAGCCAAAGATAAGAGGTTTAATCCACTGCATTTATCTACTTAGCAGACGAATGTCATCCAATACATTCACTCAGCGTTATTTGAAGTTATTACGAAATAAAAAAATCCTCAGTGGATTAAACCTGAAATAAACTCAGGATTTAATATGAGAACCTTATTAAAATAAATACTACAGTAAATATGAACTGCCTATTTCCTTGTTCAGTTTGTTTCATGCCTGCAGAGGGCTCAACGTGTGTCTCCACAAATCAGGAACGCTTGAGAAATCCGACCGTAATGCCGGAGTTTGACTGATGCGATTAGGGCAGAAGATTGAATTGAGGTTAAACTCAATTCAGTGTTCTGCTTAATGCAGCTGAATTCTTCAACAGCTGTTTGCTTCTTTTCTCTCGCTGCTGTCCGTTCACTCAGCACCGCTGAGCTACACAAAATCAAGATCAAAACCCAGATAAAAAGTTGTGCGCTCGTGACCTCTGCTGCGAACGACATTGCTCCAATGACGAAATTACAGCTCCTAAATGTCACAAGCAGAATCTGCCTGAACACACGCTTATACATGTCCAACATGTCTCTTGTTTTCATTAATTCTCTGATCACACACCCTCTCCACACCCTCCTTCCCCTGCAGCTGTGTTCTGACCAACTCCAGTCTCTGAGTCAGATGCTCCACCTGTAAAGAGACACAGTAAAGAGAGTGCATTAGAGTCTGTGAAACAGTCTTCATCAATGACTCACAAACGAATGCAGCACAGGCTCTCTTAGGCCAATCTAACGGCCCACCTGCTTTTCTCTGTCCTTCAGCTCATTGTCTCTCTCCTCCAGGGTCTGCTGCAGATATTCCACCTTCCTCTCCATCTCCAGCTTATGCTCTTTAATGGCCACGTCTAGCTGGCCCAGCTGAGACCAGAGCAGAGAGAAAGAGAGGACAGTAAACTTTGTCTCTATTCTCTAACACTTGACTTCTAGGTTGGCAATATACATGACGGTAGCAAGACCAGACAAAGACAGTAAAATAAGTTTGAAATAAAAAAAAAAAAAACCCAAACAAAAGAGGTGAAAAGCTGGTACTTTCCCTGTATTCAGTTGTTACTGAGGCCAAATCACGTCTTTCACATAGTTACAGTGTTTACAGTATTCTTCTCAACCCTTTCTGCTTTGTGGTGCTGGAAAGCCTGTTAACCAGTGTAGTTTAGGTCTAACAAAACTGGGTCATTCATCTGTGAGGGGAGCATTCGTGCCTTTGTGCGTGTGTGTGTGTGTGTGTGTGTGTGTGTGTGTGTGTGTGTTTGTAGTGGTTTACGAAGTCAGTACCAGCTCTGCCCTTTGTTGTAGCTCCCCCTGTCTCTCCTTCAGTGCAGCATCCATATCTAACACCTCATGATTCCTCTCCTCCAGCTCACGCCGACTCTCTCTGCAAACACACACACACACACACACACACACACGCACACACACACACACACACACACACACACACGCATGTAAAAGAGAGGTACAGCTATTGGTTTGTGTGACAAAACTGCCTGAAGTAACAACAATACAACATAAATTCGAGCTAGCGAGCTAATCTTGGTCTGTAACACAGAAGCTCAAAGCTGGAGTTTTTAATCTTAATTTGACTTGTCAATCAATGCATTGCAAAAAACAATTTGGTAAAAACATTGGTGAGCATATCTGACATATGCCCCCACAGCCCATGTGTGGGGAGGCAAAGGGCGTATCGTAACGGGAGTGATGCACATGATCAGGACACACAGAGCTATGTGGGAACAGTTATGAACTATTCACAGAAATCAGGAAACCCTATTCTAAGACAAAGACTGCATACAGTCACATAAAAGAGTCTGAACAGGCCATGCTCCCATTACTATTATCGATTGCAGCAGGATTATGAATAGAACTCTTATAAAGAGCAGTGCAGTTTCAGGCTGCAGCAACGAAAAACAGACGTGTGTGTGTGTGTGTGTCTGTCAGACACGCTGACATGTTGTATGAGGTGAGAGTGTTCTAGCTGAGCTGTCCTGATACGTGTGAGTTTGACATTCTTTCCACAGAGCATGAAAGCCACACGGACAAAGCGTGTTGGGCTGTTTTTTTTGGGTTGTTTTTTTTTAAATACATGAAGCTAAAGAAGTCCTCTGGCAAGTATGGTCACTGATGCACGCCAACACAACTTCAGCCCTGCTGTGTCACAGCGCTGACAAAAGCTTCGATTTAGGGCAGATAAAAACTGAGGAACTACAGCTGCCTGAGCTGTCATGTCCCCTTTAGTGGTGTTTCCACATAAACAGACATATGAGTCTCTGTTGCCTTCCCATCTGTCACGTTACCAGGGGGCTATTCATGTATCATGAATTCAGTCAACAGGAACAGTGCAGTTGGGGAATTATGGTGTTACTTCTCAATAGCAACAGAACTGTGAATGAGGTAATAATATAATGGAAGGGAGGGGGCCATGTCTTGTGGAGCGGTGAATTTTGGTTACTGTTTCAGATGGGGTTTTTTTTTTTTTATCTCTGAGAATAAACACCAACAAATGCAAGCCGTCGGACACAAGTCTAAACCCAAGCTAATAAAAGAAACATGGACATGTCTGAAGTGGTGATTAAATCATATTTCCAAAAGGAGAAAAAAGAAAAAGTGCTTTGTGAAAAGTGCTTTGTGAACATGGGATCATTGATCAGTAGTCACAAACAAGCCTTATATTTGTACATAATGTGTATGAATCATTCACATTCGTGTGAAAATAACTGTCTGTCTCATCTATAATAGACAGAATATCTGACAATTGAGCAGTTCAGCAGATGTTTCACATCAAACAAATGAATAGGCCAGGTTACATAAAAAGTCATACCAGCCCTGAGGATAATATGGCAAATAACACTGGAGACTGAAATGGAAATAATCCTTCAAATGATCACTTTCACACGAGAAAGAGAAAAACAGATAAACTGGCTTGATCACATTAAAACAACTAACATTGTTTCTTCACATTACACAGGATAACACAGAGATAAGAAAAATGTGCATATATACATACATTTATGTACAATTACTCCCTCACCGCCCTCAAGGCATTTTGTGGTTTGGGAAAAAAAATTCAAGCAGCACTGTATTGTTTGCAAGTCCGGGAGCAGAGCAGGAACTTCTTTTGAACAAAGCTTTGGTTAGGGTTTCATTGTTTGGGCAGGCCATCTTTGGTTTTCCATGGCAAAAGGGTACAATTAAGAAAGGAATCATTAAAAAAAAAAAAATGAAAGGACCTCGCTGTCTGCAGTAATGAGGAGTTAAAGAAATAAACATGCCTTGACTGACCAATAAAAGAAAGGTCCACGGGTCATAAGATAGCTTAGAGACCAGTATTGAACAGACAGAGAATACTTGGTTCAATATCAGGTGAGATGGGATGGTCTGCATTCAATCTTGTCCAATGGCAGTGAAGCTGAAGGCACTCCCATGTGCTCCTGGGCTAATAGCACGGAAGCTGATGACATTTTCATGTGCTCTCTAGCCAACGGCAGAGAAGGCACGCTCTTCGTTCAGAGAGGAGAGTTTGAGAAGAAGCTGCTCACCTGAGCTCTGCGGCCAACTGATCCATGGCGGCCTGTCGCTGGTCTGCAGTCAGCTGCGTTCTCTGCAGCACGTCCCGCAGTTCCTGCAGATGATCCAACGTGCCGGCCAACTCCCCGCGCACGGCATGCAACTGCTCCTCCAATAGCTGCGCCCGCTGCAGGGAGTTCCGTCTGTCCATTTCACTCCGGTGAAGCTTCTCCTCTAAATCTACAACTGAAACACGCACATCAGAGACGTTTAAATGAATCAGTCCAATATACCTGAAACTGTACTCTGATCGTCATGAGACAAAGAGAAATCACACATACACGTGAAAAGGTTCAACATCTAAAGAATCTTGGCCTTCTGTAACACAAGCCAACTACTGCTGTGCAAATTTAAAGCAACAGATTATGCTTTTACAGCCTGTTTTCAAACTCTAGTAAAAAGTAGGCATAAAACATAAAACATAAAAGGACTATAATAGTCAGCGTTAGCCTTGAAGAAAAGCAGGTCTGTGGTATTCACATACCCATCTCGCTCTTCTTTTCCAGCAGTCCCTGGGTCTCCAATAACGTGCTCTCCATTTGGCTCAGCTGAGATGCCTTAGCGCTGCTGTCCCTCCTGAGTCGAATCAACTCCAACTCCATGTCGGACAGCTCGCCCTTACACTTACTCATCTCTGAGCTCAGCTGCCTGCAGAACCACAACACACACACACACACACACACACATACACACACACAGCTGTAAATTAAGCACATGCTGTCTTTAAAATTTCTCTCCATCTCATCGCTGAATATCCTAATAATCGTCGTTCAGTTTTTAGGTATGTTGAAACTGGCCTTTGTTGTGTGTGGCTGTGCCACACTGAAAAAGAAAGTCAGAAAAGACAAGTCCACTGATCCACAGAGCACAGATATGAAAAAAAACTGCTGAGGACAACAAAACTACCTCAAACACCAGCAGCAACTCTCTCTCTGACTTTCTATCCAACCTCCTAGGCTAGGGGAGAAGGAGCAAAGCCTACAGTCCTCTCTCTGGACCCGTCACTGTTCTATATGGGCATGAGTGCTGAAGGGTGGGTTTGTGTATATATATATATACACACACAGACACACACACCAGCAATCACACACACATAATCAAAGGAGAGGCTGGCCTTAGAGACATAAAGGAGTAACTGAGTAGCAGAGTAGTCATGGGACAGTCTCTGGTGATAGCCTCCAGTGAACTGACTAGTTCACCCACAGCCTGTGGCCACATGCTGCCCAAGCCCCATAAACACCAATCTCACGGCAGCCTCAGTGCGTCAGACTCACAGAGGCCCGTTGTGACAAGAGCGCTGTGGCCCTGCGCTAGTCACACAAAGGCCGAGTGAGACGGGAATAACGGCCGCGACTTGGAAAATCACAAGGCGAGGACAAGAACATATGACTAAGTAGAAAAAGAGCTGGAGTGGAGCAAGCAGAATAAAAAGAGAGAGGCAGATATCAGTGGAAACTCACATGATAGAGCCGGAGAGCTCCGCCGCCTTTCTCTCTTTCCTCTCAGACTCTTGGCCGGCTTCTTCTATCTCTTCTTCTCTCCTCCTCTGTTCCTGAGCAAGGGCGAACCGTTCTCTTTCCAGCTCCTTCTCCAACTGGGCCACCTTCAGACACCAGAGAAAACACAGGTTATCGGTGAAACCGCAAAAACATGGGTTATCTCTGTAAAACCACAAGAACACCACTACAAATAGTGTGTGTTTCATGTCTCTCTCTCTCTTCCCCTTTCTGTGAGTGTAAGACTATCTTCAGTCTCAGAAGATTGAGTCTTCCATCAGACTGCTGCATTACCTACTACTGTGTCTGAATTTCAGCACTGACTATGGTATGGAGGCTCTTGGTACATACTTAGGAGACTGTTAAAAGACAGTCTATAAGGACAGACTTGCTAACATCTATCTGAAATTTAAACACAATTAGTCAACCAAAGATGATATCACAACTTCTAGGTTGATGATGTAAGCGCACAGTTGGCTTAGCTGATCTTTGGTGTGTTGTTAATAAGGAAATCTATCACCTAACACATTTCTTTTCAGACAGACAGGTTTAAAATGCCTGAGAAAAACTACTGCAGACCTCTGCTCAATATGATTACGTACTCCAGCATGTAGCATGATGACACTGTGAAAAGTGACGTAAGGTTAGACTTTAGTGTTTAGTGTCACTTTAGTGTTTCCATCAATCATCCTTTAAATTTCTTCCAAACAGAAAATGATAACTTGCGGCTCTGGAATCTTTTCCATATATTTTGAAGCCTGAGGTCAACATGGTTGACAGATATATGGTCTTTCACTGTGTCATATCATTTCAGAACTTGTGCTTGCATTCAATAGTTGATGTTTGCTTTTTGATCGATTTAGAGTAAGGCATCTATATCAGTTAACTAGGACATTCCTAAATTTTGCCTGATTTTCTCATTAAGTAAAAGAAATGTCTCTTTAAACGTAAGTTTTAATTTTAAAGATTACAAAAAAAAATTCTCCACAGCTGAGGCTTATGTAATAGGATAAAAGTGAAATGTTTGTTTGGAAACAGATTAAAACTTAATGACCTTGTTTATGGTTTGTGGCTTGCCCTGTCTCCAGTGTTTCTGATTATGAAAGCCTACTTTGTAAACTAGAGTACCAAGCAAACACAGCAACCTATGTTCATTTTAACAAGGAAGTCTATCATGCACTGATTCAGATGATGAAATGATTTCAAAAAACACTTATAACAGTACATAATATGTGGTAAAAGCTTATGAAATTACAAACTAAGAATATCATAACCAAACAAGCTGAAGGGTACTTCATATGGTATAATATGATCAGAAAAGTTTGTATGAATGTCAGGGCATTTTCACACCTAGTTCATTCGGAGTGTTTGTTTCAAACCCTGGAGCATTTCCACCCAAGTTCAGCTCATTTGGGCATATATGAACACAGCAATCGCACTAAGGTGCAGACTAAAACAACTCTGGAGCGGTTCCTTTGCAGTGAGAATGTAATCCGATCCAACGGAACAAAACAACCCACTGCTGCTACACAACGGATGATGGGTGGGTTGGCATGCTTCGAATTATGGGCAACAAATTCTGGGTGGTCGGCAAACTTGCTACTAATAACGAGTTGTCAAATTAAAAAAATTACAAAAGATGCAATTCCTCGATGATGGGGGAATAATGGCTTTAAGCTAAAAAAGAGAAATTATAATGAGATGAAAGGCATATAATATCACTAAGCTCACCTGATGAGGTGAATGTGTCACTGTGTGCATTATATTTAAAGCATGCCTTCTCCCACTGAAGTGTCTCAAAGCAGCGCATCTTCTTCTGAAATGCATGCTATTTTCAAAATGAAGTCTAGATTCATTTTCAAAGTGAATATGGTACTCATACTGCTAACACTGGTATAACAGCCAGAGAATCGTGACAACTGGAATGATGAAATTGTTAGTTTGCTCTATTTTCGATTTGCTGTTCCCATGTTTTTCTTTTCAGAAGACAGTGATGGAATTCCCGCACAAAAATTCTGACCATTGAGGGAACAGTTTGCTTGCGCATGGCGTTTGTTTAACAATTTTGGTCCATTTTTAAATATTGCTGTGTGAAAACAAACAGAACCAGGGTGCGAATGTAACATTGTAACAAATTAGTCCCTGATTCAGAACAAAGAAAACGGTCTATAGATGTGAAAACGTCCTCAGTGTATGTGTGGTACTGGATCACTCTGTCAGAGCATATGGCAGGTCTATTGTGTGTGTGTGTGTGTGTGTGTGTGTGTGTTTGTTTGTTTATCTGGATCTGTAGATAAGTCCTCTAGCCAGTCAATGTTCTAAATGTTTGTGTGTGTGTGTGTGTGTGTCTCCATACCTGGCTCTGTAGCCGATTCTGGCTCTCCTCTAGCTGGGCTACGCGGGACGTGCTGTCCTGTAGCATGTTCTGCTGATGCTGGAGGGATTCTTGCGTCTGTAGGTTCTGTTCACTGGATCTCTCACAGACCAGAGTTACACTCCTCACCTCCTCCTGCAGTGCCCGCAGCTGTCACACACACACACACACACACACACACACATCACAGTTACAGCCTCATACAAACATGTGCACATAGTCCTGAAGAGCAAAGAGAGCAGACAGCCAACTAAGGACTCAACAGCCCTTAAGGATTTATTATTTGTCAGGAAACACCGGACAAGCAAAGCATTTTCTCCTTAAATGCGAACGGTCCCAAAGCGAACACGATATATCATAACATAGATGCAAGTGTACTGTATTCCGTGTGTGTGTGTGTGTGTGTGTGTGTGTGTGTGTGTGTGTGTGTGTGTACGCGCATGCGTGCGTGCATTTGTTTTCTGTACAGTAGAACAGACCTGGCTATTCTTAAGTTCCAACTTCATCTCATACTGGTTTTTGATGTCCTCCATCTGCTCAAGATAAACATTAATTTCATCTTTACAGCAGGACAGCGCTGACTCCAGAGCCTTCACCTACAACAGCACAACCAGATCTGTGAGTCGCCAAACTACATTAAAACAACATTTAAACATCTCTGCAACAACTCAGTCCCATTCACAATCACTTTAGGACACAGTCCGCATTCAGAAGAACACGTACATGGATTACCATCAGTTCATCCCATTGTTCTGTTCAAACATAAAGCTATTACTTCTCAGCTGAGGCTTCAGCAGACAGCAGACTACACTGAAGCGGCCCGCTCATCCTCACACACTACCCTGAGCGCAGTGAGCGGCGGACTGACCTTAGATGCCGACTCTGACGCCTGTTCTTCAAATTTACGCAGGGTTTCTTCATAGTGCTTTGCTTTTACCGTTCTGTCCTGTTAAATAACACACACAAAACACAGTCAGGACAGGGATCTAATAATTATTGAAAAATTATAGTTGTAAAATCTAACTTACAAAAGGGAAAGATACAATGGAACTGATTTGATTAGAATGAGCACAAAGGTTTCTGTAGAATAGGATAGAATGGAATTTCAGCCTGACTTGTGTGAGTTGGTCCAGAGAAGCCTGTAGTAATTGGGCTTTGTGTTGGGCTTCTTGTTTCTCTGTCTGTAGGCAGGCTACAGTCTGCTCCAACTCCTCCACCTGAGCCTTCTTTTGCTCCACAGACAACTGCAGCTATAAACAGTAACACACACACACACACACACACGCACACAGCGGGTGGCGGGTTATAGATAATATAGACAAAATGTTCTTACACACAAAAAAAGTAATGCTGGAGACCTGGGAGGAGATGGACCATGAATACAGAAACTCACCAGTTCTATCCTGTCCTCAAGTTCCTTACATTTCTCTGAGTGGGAAGTCTTGGTCCTCTCCATGGCCTGCTGGTGGTCCCTCTGTTTCTTATTCAATAAGGACTGATAATGTTGGAGACTGCTATTTTTTTCCTAAAAAGAGAGATATCACAGATCAAAACGACTGTCTATAGTGTCAGAGATGAAGCTGAGATTTCTGTCATTGGATATAGTGTGTGTGTGTGTGTGTTTTACCAGCAGCTCCTGCTCTAACTGGCTGGTCTTCATGGCAGCCTGAGAGTAAGCAGAGGTTTTCTCCTGCAGCTGTTTCTCCAGCACAGCCAGACGTGAACTCTTCTTTTTTAGCTGCATAGTGACATGTCAGCCACAAGAGGGAGACATACAGTAAATTACAGAGGTCATCTCACACACATGCAATACACAGAAACGAACACACACAGAAACAAACACACTTGCAGCCTGTTTTGGATGCTCTGTAAGCATCAGGATATCCACGAAGCATTGTTACTGCATACACGTTTAAAGGTGAATATAGGCATGTGTATCCAGGCTGTCACTCACCTCTTTATCCAGTCCTGTGGCCTGGTTAGCCTTGTCTAGAAGCTGGTTATGGAGCTGTTGGAAGTGGGAGCTGCGCTGGGTGATGGAGGCCTGCAGGGAGGAGATCTCCTCCTGGGCTCGGTTCAGTTTCTCCTGCAGACTCTGAGCCGCGTTGGCCTGTCGAGTCTTCTCCTGCTCCACAGCCTGCAGCACAACCAACAGCTGCTGGTATCCTAGCAACCGAGATACACAACAGTCATGATGATTTTTCAATCAGACAGGCAACTCAAGTCACAAAAATTAACAATCACATCTGTTGTGATGTTCAGTGTTTTCCAAACTATTTAAAAGCTTTCTGTCTGAAGCAGAACTAACATGTGACAGCATGTAAGCGATGACAGCATCTGAACCTTGGATGTCATTGCAAAGCTGGTACAGCACTGTTTTTATGGGAGGTAAAAATTGTGCTGACAGGGTTAAAAACACACCTGACTTCTGCTGAAGTTGTTCAGTGCTTCCTGAGTAAGCCACTGGGGAGGGAAAACAGGGGTTCACGCATAACGGTCCCTCTCGAGTCTGAAAACAGACGTACAGTCAAAGTTAAAACTCCATACTGGACTACAGTCTTACCAAAACTACACACACACACACACACACACACACACACTCAGAGGAATGCGACACAAAATCTTTTTGATGGAGTCAAAAACAAGGACTAAGAAGCAACGGACACACATAATGACCATGCGTGACGCTTAGGCTTCTGGCACTCTCACTCCAATCACATCATAACCAACTTACTCCTGTCCCAATTTCCATCTACAAGACACTTCACAGCCTAATCCCAGCGCCCTGGCAGGCTGCCAACAAAAAAAACACTGCTATGTCCTTGCTTATCAACCAACCACATGATAAATCACTTGCCAAGAGGTTATTACACCAAATCAAGAGTCTGTGTGTGTGTGTGTGTGTGTGTGTGTGTGTGTGTGTTCCCGTACCTCTCTCAGGTGTAACAGACTGAGAATGGACTCCAGGCTGGTCAGCTCCGCTTTGCTGTGTTCAGTCTCTCTCTTGGCCTGGGCCAATCTCTGCTCCTGACAAGCAGTGAGGAGACGCAGCTCCTCCCTCTCTTTCCTCAGCGCCGACACCTCTTGCACCTCCACCTCCTTCTGAGCCAGCTCCTTCTGCAACCTGCTCAGCCTCTCCGACGCATGCTCCAATCGCCCCTGCAGCTCCACCCGCTCCTTAGACAGAGCATCCGCACGGGCACAGCCCTCCCTCAGCTCACTACGGCAGGGAGAGAGAGTGGGACGGAGAAAGAGAGGAGGTGGTTTAAACAGGGGAGACGGAGAAATACGGTAATATTCCCAGTGACATATTTATTATGTCCAAGGGACCCAAGTCGCAATAACAAATGTGATGTGTGCATAACTAGCCCAGGATTCCTGAACAGATCTGGGATGTTTAACGACTTACCTAACGTTCTGGCTCATCCCCTCCCTCTCTCTCTCCAACTCCGCACACTTCTTTTCCAGTTCTTCTCTTTCTCTGTCACACTCTATTAGGCTCTCCTTCAGCCTGCTTTCACTCTCCATTACCTTATAACACAGACATGAAAAAAAAAATGGCAGAGAAGAGATTTCGTTTATTTAAGACTTTCAGCCATGTTCTTGAGAATTCACGGATCAGTGGAAAGCTTCTAAGCAGAGAAGAGTTTGTCATGAGCTACCTTCTTTAGCTTCTCCGTAACATCTTCTTTGTAGTGTTTGAAAGCGAGGGTCAGCTTCTCCGCGTTCCGTAGGGCCTGGTTTCTCTGCTGCTCCGCACTTTAAAAAACAACACGAACGAATTTCAAAATCCGCACAAAGGGTTTAGAATAACGAAAGGATCGGTGTCACATCAGCAAATTTTCCACATGATTTATGTGAGATGAAAAAAAAGAACGAAGCATTTTGTCATAATGCTTCGGAGAATTCATTTGATAAAGTAAAACTGTCCACCGGCACAATCTGAAGGGAAACGAAATTATTCAACAACAGAGTTTATTGAGAAAGTAAACCATGGCTTATGCCTCACCGTTTCCCCTGACGAGTTCTATCAGACAGTTCAGCTTTAACTGCATTCAGCTCCTCTTTCAGCCTCTCCACCAGTCTGTTACTCTGGGCCACTGCCTCCTGACTCTCCTCTCGCTTCTGTTCAGCATCCCTGCCAGAGCATAAAGACAAGCAACCCTTAACAACATCTGCCAGACAAACACCAGTCTAGCTAAGATTAAGGCTGAGGTGTAGTGATACTATAAAGAGCTATGCGAGTGACAGTCAGAGAGCAGAGTTACAGTAATGCTTTAGTCTGAGTCTCCAGATCTGCCTCCAGGCCCATGATCTGCTCCTTCAGCACTGCCACGCTAGACGTCTTTGCCCCAACAGCCGAGCCCAGCAGACGTATCTGAGGAACGCAATCCATGCATTCCAATTTATTCCAATATCAAATATTTAATTATAGGACTGTTGTGCATAGCATTAAGATGTTTTACTTAAAAAAAAATAGATAAATAAAAACACAGAGAGTGTGCAGTACCTTGGACTTGGTGTTGGCCAGCTCCAGCTGAGTGGCTTCCAGGTCACCAATAAGCTGCCTGTTTTCCAAAACTAACGAAGAGTTCTCCTGTCGAACGGAGTTGAGTTTCCTCCTGAGAGCAGAAGTTTCCATCTCCATGTTCTGAGCTGAGCGAGACTGTGAATCACAACATGAAATCTCACATAAATAGATTTTGGGTTTATACTTATGAAAAATGAAAGCTAAATATTGTAGATACCCACAGGGATTACAGTTTAGTGTCCATTGTCAGTGTTGTTATTATAATGTCTGACAGCAACACCTTCCTTTCCATAATCATTAAATCACAGCATACAGTTCATACCATTAGAATTTATTCTTGTATCAAGCTTTAATCTTTACATTTTATACATTACTATTTTAAAGATTATGCTGCTGAGGTCTTGTTGATTAGTCTAAGTTCCATGGACTAATCAATAACAGCGTAACATCATTTAAGTCCAAAGCCTGACTGCTGAGTTTAACAGACTCTCTTACTCTGCAGTCACAAATGGGTGTGTTTCCACAGTGCACACTGTGCTCTGTGGTCCTACTGGATTTGCTTTTTTCCAAAGTGCAGGGATCAGGCCGCGTCGGCACAGGTGCAACATCTGATCTCTGGAGGTCTTCAAGGGTCAGACGAGCTGGTAAAGTAGGCGATGGTGTCCGATCATTTGTCTCCTCGATGCTGTTTTCTGACTGACTAGTGGTCAATAGACAAGACAGATGTTATCTGAAGATGCCACAGTCATAAAATTGAAATGACTGGTCATAAGATGATAACAGAAGCGAAATATGATGGAGATGCAGTTCAGAGGCCACAGTTAGGGCCAGATTAACAAACGTTAACTGGAACGTTTGAAAGCGGTATCATGAGCAGTACTCATGATACCGGTACATGTACATAGATTAAATCACTTCCCATATGTCGCGCTGAATTAGCACAAACTGTAAAAAATAGAGGCTTCATAAAAAAAGGTCTTCTGGTACAAATGTGCGTAACTTTAATTACGAATTTCAAATAAGGTTTTCAAAGCCCTTCGTGTTACTCCGGGGTCAAAGATGAAGTAGGAGACCACGAATTCAAATGAATTAAAGGGCCTTAGGCAAAACATATCTCCTCTTCCCCTGTCATGAAGCAAAATGAGCTCACCTTAACTGCTCTCCGAGAGACTGCAAGCTGATCTCTGTCAATCGCAACTGTTTTCTCAAAGAGACCACATCGTCAACCAAGTCTGTGTCGTTGTTAAACATTGGGAACTGACACATTCACTTCTGCCTGGAAAGTGAGCCAGGCCAGTAGGACCTAACTGCTTTTGACAGCCATAAAGTTGGTTTTAGCTTATGTTGATAATATGAATATGTTCTACGCGACACTCTAGAACAGCTTACTTCTTACTTTTAAACTTAGAATAAATAAACTGTTACAAATGTTGTACACTAAACTTAGAATAAATAAACTGCTACAAATGTTGTACGCAGTCTAGTTACTACCCGTAGATGTGCTTTCCAGCTAGCAAATTAGCCTAACTGGTTTTGGTCAAACTTGTTGCATGCAGACAATAAGTTGCCTAAACAAATAGCTGTTGCAACTAACTCTGTGTTATTATATCGCACGAAAAAAGATTTATACTGTGACGGAAGATACAGTGAATCAAATGATTTGAGTATATTAACTACCTACAACGAACAATATCCCTTCAATACAGTAAGACCTCAGAATCCAAACATAACACTCCGGCAACATCGTGTTATTTGATTGGTCCAAAGAAAACCGTCACTTGTGACTGGTGTGCCTCCTTTACGAAAAAAAGGCCGCGAATGAAGGCGCCCAATTCGCTAACTAGGAAACGACGTGCTTTCAGTTATTGTACGTGAAATTTTGAATGTATGTATTAAGGGACAAAATAAACACAATAACAATGCAGTAAATTTCAATGAATTTATTCTTTGGCTGAAGAAGCCTGCTCAAAGCCAGTAAAAAAAAAAGAAAAGGAAATATGCAGGGGTTTCACACTGGCACACCAAATGAGAAAAGCTTCATACATACACATATGAGCTTAATCCATGAACAGGTTAAAATAAAGAGGTATCAATGTTGAAGTCCAACACTTGCCTTGAGCCAACCCTTTATGACGTTTTTGTCATAACAACAAAAACCTGGCAGATATGACATGTTATCAGAGCTTTCACCACAAAACCTCATGTCATCACTGCTCTTACAACAGTTTTAAAGGGCTATGATAATAAAAACGCATCTTCCCCTAAAGTGAGCAAAATTTGAATTTATCCAAACCCATTTGAGGGGGAAGCCTCTGTTCACACCATGAAGAAAAACTCCCGAAAATCTCATAAGAAAGCAAGACTGACGAGTGTTCAATTCCACCATCAAATGCCCCAGTACATTCCACACCTATGACATTCTCACCAACTCTTACAGTGAAGTTGTATCCTGAGTGTACTCTAAAGTGAGTTCGGCTGTACCAGTGGACAATCCTGACTTAAGTACACTGTTTCAGAAAGCAATAAATAGCACCTCTACTTAAAAAAAAAAAAAAAAAAAGAAAAGAAAAAAAAAGAAGAAAATAAAAAGCCTGAGTCAACTGTAAGCAGAATATTGCTTTATGTTATCCTGAAGCTGGTGTGGTGAAACTGAGACACTGAAAACCACACACATCCTTGTGAGTATTGAATTGCATAGGAGACAATAAACAAAACTATGATACAACGGAAAGAATGACCATCAAGGGAGAAAAACATAATCCTTGAGCTTCTCTGGTCCATAGTGCACGTATATTGCACATGAACACAAATATAAAGTTTTTTCTCTGCAAGAAAAAAAAAGGAAAAGAAAGAAAGAAAGAAAGAAAGAAAGAAAGAACAACTGGTTCACAACAGCTTGCATGTGAATGTTGTTACATACGTGTAAAATAAAACAAAAAACAAACAAACAAAAAAAAAAACCCTTTAAGATACAAAATGACGGCATATGAAATGACACAACATTGGGGAGAATGTAAAGCTGAGACAAAACAGACAAAAATATTCCAGGATTTCACGTAAATGTTATAGTGCGCCGTCTCATATCAAACAACGTCTCAAAAGAGAGAGATTTCAGAAAACCTCATGAAAGATACCACAGCACTGTATCTGCCAAAAAAATCAGATTATTCAAAATAACCAGTGTTGTCTGTTTAAAGGCAAAATGAAAATCTACACGCATTTAAAAAAAAAAAAAAAAAAGGAGAAAAAAAAAACGATATAAAAATAATACTGTATAAGATTTTTAGTTCCTAAAACCTGCAGTTTTTCAGAATGAAATAAGAGCTTGCACATCGTTATCTGATAAGCATACAAACTAGCATCTTCTCAAATGAAAATGAAACTTTAAAACACTAGATGAATAAGATGAGAACTTATGTGCAATCAATTATGTAAAAAATAAAAGTGCCCTACTGACAACTGCTCACTCTCTCTCTCTCTCAACAGGAAAAGGATGATTGTTTAGAAAAATACATTTGTTTGCAGCAGCACATCACATCTGTTTGTTTGATCACTCCATACAATGATGAAATCGGTGGCCCTTGTGAAATGACAGTGATACTTGTCATCTATTCCTCTCACTCCATCTCTCCTTTAATCGTCTAGACATTCAAACAATCACAATCATCTCACCACAAGCAAAAAAAAAAAACACTCTGATTCCCTAGCAGAGTGTAAACTGTAGCTGAAGGGATTCCAAAATACATATCAAAAGTTTTTTATATATATATATAAAGAAAAAACAACAAAAAAAAAAAATCAAATCAAGAAAACAAAACCGAAGAGCATATCACTGGGTCTAAATGGACTGTACAAGCCCAACTTCTGAGGAGCAGGACATGTATGGACGTGTTTCACGATGCAGTGACTCCCTCCCACTCCACCAGGTACTGCACTTTGCCATCCATGGTGACGCGGCGGGCGAGTACGCGGTACTTCTCCCCGCAAGCCATCCGTCCGGCCGCCCCAAAGTAGCTGCTGATGGAGCTCTTGAGGTGGCTGAGCTGGGCGTCGGGGTCCAGGCCCTGCAGTATGTCCGTGGTGTGAAGCCGCGGCAGGGGGCTTGGCTCTTGGACACTGGGGTTGGGGAGCGGCTCCGTGTCACAGGGCGGAGGGATCTCTGGGTTGGGGGGCTGAAGGGCTCGCCGCGGTCGCCCTCTTCGCCTTTTAATTGGAGGCTGGGCGACGGGGCACGGGCGAATCGTTCGCGTTCTGCTGGGGCTGCTCAGACTGGGGAGGGGGAGAGGAATTAGAAATGCTTGGTTTTTTAATGTACTCAATACACAGCTGGAGCCTGACAATTATACATACAGCATAACATGTAAGAAATGCAGCAGAGTTATTCATGAAATGAAGCGTTTCCCTGCTCCGACTCTGGAGACCCACTGCCTTTATTCAAGCCTAGCAGAACAGCAGATTCCAGTTTAATCATGCATGACGGAGTTGGGCTACAGCAACAACATCAAAAAAAAAAAAAAAAGTGGGTATCCAGCCCTAGAGCTGAGAAATATCCCCAGTAACAAGCAACAACATCAAAAAAAAAAAAAAAAAAAAAGTGGGTATCCAGCCCTAGAGCTGAGAAATATCCCCAGTAACAAGCACAAGTTTAATTCAGCTCAGTAGAATACTGTCTATGATGAAGGGAAGTACCTTGACTGCCTTGAAATGCTTGTTGAGGTAGTTTCTGAGGTGCTAGTGGCACTGATGGAGTCCACATCTGAGGTACTTGATGATGGCATAGACTTGTCACTTCTGATACTAAACAGAAAAGAAAAAAGAAAACCACTGAGTACATGTTCATTCCTTAGGGAGAGAACGGGCTGACATCCCCTTACGCAGAGCACAGGCTGACAGGCCGTTTTTGTGCTGTAGCCTACCTTTTCGAGGCCACTGTGTCCAAACCGTTATTGTCCAGTGGTGGCAACTTCACATTATTCTTTATATTGGGGTGGAGAGGAAACATTGTGTTACTACAAGACTTGATTTGATTACAGAAACATATCAAAGACATGAAAAAAAGGAGATCACTCTTCCATTCTCATCTCTTGTGAATGTTTAAATCTTCCATCCTCACCTGTACCAGAAGTTCGTTTGATCGCCTCAGCTTAGCCAGCGTCTCCAAAGAGTGAGTGCCACGTTTCCGCTTCTTCTTCTTTACTACACCATTGGTAACCGCACTGGGAAAAAAACACAGCACCATGTCATGGTCTGGACAAAACCAAAGACGTCTGATAACTTCTGGACTCCACCTAATTAAATATGTAGTCTTGCTCCACTGCACATAAAAGCTAATGGCGACTGCTGATCAAAGCCTACAACCTGCTGACAATGGGTCTCTTTTCTTCATGAGATACAGTCAGCGCAGAGTCGCTTAAAGATAAGGAGGTACATGGCTGTACCTGGCTGTGTGCAGGGGTTTGCTGGACTTCCTGCCTTTGATCTTGATTTCGTGAGAGGCCCTCTCCTGTTCCCTGTCGGCCAGCAGCTCTGAGCTTTGGGGCGCGGGGGGGAATCGGATTCGTAAGCCAAACAGGTGCTTCTTTTTCTTTATCTCCTTGCCGGACATGAACCTGCAAAGCACCAAGGCAGAAAGAAGATGTGATTCATACTGAACTTGTGTACTCTAAAGGAAAGTGTGTGTGATTTTAAAATCACCTGACTTACATGTTGAGGTTGCTGTTAAGTGCTTCAAGAATGTTTTCATATCGTTCTGATTTGGGGGTGTCTGCAAGCTGAGACACAATGCATAAAATGAGGAATTAAACTCCATTTTCGATATCTATGCATTCCTGTAATACATCTGTAGAGGAATTTCAGCCACAGACAGAAAAGTACCTCTCCAAGCTGTAGCCGGTCCCAGTTATCATTGATGTAAGTCATCAGCTCGAGCTCTGAATCAAAGTACTTCTTCTTATGAATGACACTCAGGTTGTAGAGGCTCAGGTGTGCGACATCTACCCTGTGGAGAGGCACAGAAGAGTAAATCTCTGTGCTTACTGGACCACTATGACTGATTTATGGTGATAAACTGCACACCACTCTGATATGAGTACTTTAAATTAATCGACAGAGTTGTCCTTGAAGTTTGAAGTCCCTCAACAGGCACAAAAGTGTACCAGACGTTCATCTTTTTTATCAATTAAATCAATGAGTGGTAATCTGAAACACACGTAACATCTGAAACTCACCATCTCAAAGGCAGTCGTTTGAGGTACTCTGGTCCACTATTGCAAACTGAACAAATAAATAGATAGAACCTGAATGACAGAGAAATACAAAAAAAAAAAACATTCTTATTCGGCTCAAGGTTACAAAGCCTGTTTTTTCATGAGTACATGCTGGTTTAGGCGGTAAAGCCCTACCTGTCTCCATAGAGCATTGGCTTCTGAAAACACTGTATGCATGCCTCATGAAACCACTGTTTACACCTGCTACACTGCAACATTTTCAGATACCAGCTGAGAAAGAGGAGAAAAAGCACTGTTATAGCTACACAACACTGCTCATTATGAATGCCTTCAAACATAAATGAGAGAGTGATCCAGCTCATCTACAATTTGATAACTTGTCGTTTTGTTTTCTTCTGACACCACAACAATGAGGTATTTGCATTTATTTATTTACTGTCTTTAAAGACCCACTGAAATAATGTATTCAATACTGTGCAGGTGTTTGGGACACATGTGAGGAAAGCCTGAAACTCTACACCGTGCTCTGCATGTAAACACTCTGGAGATCTACATCAAATTATTCTGCCATAAAATGTGTGTGTATTTGTTTCACTCACTCTCCAGGTCCTCCACAATAACAGTAGCACTGCTGGACATTAGTCTTGTGGCCCTGATCCCAAACCAAATCTTCCAAAGCGTAGGGCAGTGACTGTTTCATCTCTTGTAAGGCTTTGGCGTTTGGCCCCTTCTTCAATGCACCACCTCTCTGCAACCAGTGAACTCATATTTAATTGACCTGTATTCATAATACTAACAGTCCTAAGAGAAACTTTACTAGATGTTGTCCTGCAGGGCACAAGTGATATAGTGACTGCAAAACTTTAAAAGCTTTCAACAAACCTTTGTTGTGGTGGCAAACACGCACTGTCGGCAGAGCCACTTGTCATCAGATTCAATCACACTGGACTCGATGATGGGAGCGTGGCAAAGCTGATGGTATCCTGTAACGAAACCGAGATCATTGATAGAAACTCTATAGAAAAACTGTCATAAAATGTCCACTGGATTAAAAATGTCATAATGTGGATTAATAATCTGAACATATAGCTACCAAATATCAAATGTTTAATTAAGCAGCAGTAACTTGAATTAGCTGGGCTGTTGTCACAGGACCTGTTTCCCAGGGCTCTAAAAGGGGCATACCTTGTCCACATTTGTCGCAGATGACCATTTCATTGGGGGGCTCTGAGCTCTCATCCTGGCAAATGGTACAGACCATCTCCCCTCCACTGTCCCCTGAAACAGAAGGAGTCACGCAGAGATCAGAGGAACTGCCTCCCTGACCATCCAACTATCAGCCTATACAGTTCCACATTACTCAGTGACTTGCATAGGCAAGGAGTATCTGGCTTCAAGCAGGAAAAACAAAGAGTTAAAATAAATGTCTGTCTTACACTGAAAAGATTCAGTGAAAAAGAGACGAGAAAGACACAGAAGAACTAATTTCGCCTATGAGACACATACAGCGTGTGAGAAGGGGCTTTAAAATACTGCACAGTTCACTTGGACAGATAGAAAGACCCAAATAAAATGACGTGTATACAGTATTCACCCACGATACCCTATAAGGAAAGCACCAAACACCAAAACATTAACGTGGACAGAACAACAGTAACAGCATAAACATACAGCACGTGTGAGCCCGTAACTGAACTCAAAACTACAAAATTACAACATCTAATAACACCAACAGATTCAGAGGTACCTTCCCTATTCTTGTCTCCTGGCTCCACGTGGAGCATACAGTTTGAGTAAGCCGGGAAACTCTGTGGTCTGTCAACTGTCAGGGACAAATGAAAAGATAACCCAAGCTGAATGGAAGCGATAGGGCAGACAGACCTCAACCAAAGAGACAGGAAGCAGGGAGAGGAGGAAAAGCAGTCAAACAATGAGATACGCTGCATGAAATAAAGTGAAAGCTACAACAAAACATAAGGTTTTGGGTGGTCCATCTTCTATTGGAAATATCTGTGAAGAGAATAGAGGCATAAAACTACAACTAAATGACAGCATGTACGTTGGATTAGAACATACAATGGCAGCAATGTATGAGTGCTATCAGTGGGATAAATAGGAGAATGTCCGAAGATGAATCTGAGATTATCAGAATATCCCCCCACAGACCAGATACAGCACAAATCTCCCAGCTAGAGAAAGTGAGAGCTTTTATCAGGGGTATTCCTGATGGAAATCAAGCTAGTATCAGATATGCAATTAAAACAAAAGTTTATATGAAGGTGAAGGTTACTTGCCTGTCTGTATATCTTTCCACAACACCCAGGACTTAGACTGATCCTCAAAGACGACAAAACAGCGACGCTTGTGTTTATTTATCTGAGAAATCGAACAAGAGGGTTATGGTTAGAATACACCACATAATGAGAGCGATCTGGGAGTGAATACATACAAGTAACTACACACTGGGTGCAAACTTCAGTTTCATTTTATGACCATGAAAATGAAGTCACCTTTGTGTTTCATTTTATGACCATGAAAATGAAGTCACCTTTGTGATTGTTCCCAAGTAGAACAAGCCATCTGACCACCGAGCTAGGACGTCCTGGCCCTCTTCGAATTTGTTGGCGTATCTGGCCGTATCATTCTGTCCATCCTTGGGAGACAGTTTGGACAATGACAAGGGCTCCTTTTGATGTCGATGGGAATGAGCTTTTTGGTGGACTGCCAAGTCATCTGCACCCGTTGAGTCTCTGTAACGAGCGACAACACAGTCCATAACAGTTCGGCCGCATTAGAAAATACACTGGGGATGAAAATCATAGCGTTAATTTATACCACTTTAATAATACCCTGAAATTCAATCCGCAAACGCTTATTACTGGCTGTATTTCCCCGCACGACGCCAACGTAAACTAAGAGACGATACTTATGATTACTTTTAACACAATTTGTCGACTGTCGATCAGACTTTTCATTCATAAATAAGTTTATAGAGTAACACCACACGGTAGGCGGGACGTTTCACATGTGCAGAAATGAATGAAGGAGCAAATCACAAAGGTGTTTTTTTTTTTTTTTTTTGCCGTGGAAGGCTTTATAGCCAGCTAACCCTCTTTCAGAGCCCAATTAATGGAAATGTCTCCCACTTTGCGGCCAGGGGAACAGAAATGATAAGTCTTCTTTTGTTAGCAAGATAGCTGGCAAGCTAGCCGGACAATTATTTCAAAGCGGTAGACAGTCACACAAAAAATAACTAGTTTCAAAGCGTTTCTTTTCTGGAACAACGAAAAGGCGCGATACACTACATCTACTGTCAATTAATGGTCATTTCAATTGTCTGGAACGCACCCACACCCCCCACTCAGAAAAACATGGAAATGTTGATTACACGCAAGATACCTCATTCGGTCACTTTGCGGAGTCAAAATGCTGCGGTTACAGGAAAAATTACTTTAAAATGATGACAAACGTTTTGTCTCCAATTTGTTACCGCAAACCGATAGACTCCTCAGTTTGATAATCCAAAGTCAATGTGCTTTTCAGAATATGACAAACGAATGATTTTCTCCCGATGTACTCGCCATTTTGGTTTCCCGCTGAGTTGCGAGTGCATTCTGGGAAGCGCTACAAGCAGCATGTTTTTTTCTATGAATTTGAAAGTAGCAACCTTAATGTTTGGTCCGTTCACGGATAAACGTCCTCGCTAGTGTTCAGGATGCAGTTATCGTAATAAGTTTGAACATGCACAAGATCTCATATCTGCGGCACAGAAATTATATTCAAAATGCGACGGTTCAGTCGTATCTGATCTAATGTATTTTTCCTCGGCTAATCTTATTTAAAGGGGTATGGTCGAAATCAAAACTGTGTTTTGTTATAATCGACTGCTGTCACTCTACACTATTTTTTAAGATGTGAGTTTTCATAGGGTGGGTAATATTTTGTTTGTTTGTTTAAAAAGACCAAACAGTAAATCACCCCTAAAAATGCAGCTAGACACGTGAGTCAAACTAAGTTGAACATGTTTATGAATATGGGAAGAGTCAGCTACAAAAAAAAGAATGACAACCAGCATTGGGTTTCTCAGGCAACACGACATATCTAAAAGCGTTTTAAAGAGACCAAAGAGTCCATAAATTCATTCCAAGTGTCTCAAGGACTGCAAAAGTATTTAATGTGGGTATAGGAACAGCCTTGACAATGTTGACAGCATATGTCAGGCAAGGAAGATGAACAGGTCGGCTGCTAAAAGCAACGAAACAATGGACCCCAAAATTATCACAGAACTGAAATACATTTCCATGACTCTCAAGAAAGACTAGGCATTAATTTTACAAAGCTTGTTGCAGGGCTTCTATTTGGATGCCACATACCATGGCCAGTGGGAGAAAACACACGACTTCGTATTTTAGGACAAAACCTGGGCTGGAACCCTAAGCAAGGGGGGAGGGGGGGCGCTTTGCATTTGGAAAAAAAAATGTCCCAGTATGGCACTGGACGCAGCTCTAAACTGGAAACAGCATTCCAAAAAGGTTGGATTTAAGGCTGGGTTTAAGACATTGACGAACATTCACACGTGTTAGACATTTGCATTGCTATTTTCATTATGTGCACACCCGTGTTTTCTCCTAACGTATATTAATGAGACAAATCAACCAACAGAGGGCGCCATCTGAGCGGCCATGAGATATTTATGAATCAAGAAGCGTTACTTCATGAATTAGTCGAGAGGTCGTTCAGATCACTTCATGGATGTAAACGGCTTTCAGAAAAATTTGGTTAAGACCTTGAACTAATAATCCGTACAATGTTCTGTTCATTGAGGTGAATATAATCTGAGAACAGTACTGAGAAAAAGGGACTAAAAGGATGTACAAGAAACGGAGAAAGTTCATTTCGTACCTGGAATTTATATTAAATGAATTTGCAATTACTTGCGTATGTATGTGTGTATAATAATAATAACTGTATTTTTTACAGACACACACGTACACACATATGTATGTATGTATGTATGTATGTATATATCTATGGGTGTGGATGGGTGTGTGGTGTCACGAATATAAACCATAAAACCATAAAACTATAAAACTATCACGAATATAAACCATATCTACCCTGATCACACACATACGCACACACGGTGTTTCTCTGAACTGTAGAGTGATGGAATTGAACCTGGAAAACCTGTTGCGAGTGTAACAAAGCTTAAATAGCTATCCTAGGACTTGGCAATAATATTCAAGAGGAGGACAGTCAGATAATTTCTCCAAAATGTAGGAGAACAGCTCGTTGGGACAACAGCAGCTAAGCAACATTGTTACTGTACAGACTTGAATCATAGTTGAATACTCTTGAATAATTCATCTGAGGAATCCAGCCTCGTGGAATACCCGCATAGTCAGAGAAAAGCGTTTGCCTCTACATTAAAATGCGGGTGAGTTCCAGCTCCTAGTCCTCAGCTGTGTTTGTTCGTTCGCTTTCGGAGTGTCTTTATTTCATTCATTCTATTTAACAGTGTCGAATGCCCCCAAAGATTCTTCCATCCTAGTCTGTGCATTTCATGTTGCTACTAAGCATGTTGGTTAATTTAATCTGATTTGATCTGTACTTGAAAAGAGCCTCTTTGGTAGTTAGGCAGCCTGATATGCATAGTTTTTCTGTATGCGGGTTGTGCATCCGTATGTTTGTTGTTGATTTGTTATTGCGTAGTGTGGGGCAAGTCAATTATTTATCAATTGCATTTTACTTTTTACTCTGGCTTGCACAAATCAGACCATAGATATATCACATGGCTGGCTACTAGGCTACATAGCTGCCCATAACTCACAACTACAGATTTCCGGCAGGAATCATTTCTGCACTAAGTTGGGCTACCAGATTCCTTTTGGGGTCCTTTAATGTTTTGTGAAGTATCGGATCCCTAATTTATGATCTAACTATAGCTCAGCACAGCATTAAAGGGTTCTGTCCAGCTCGTTTAAGGCCGATTACAAGTTACTGTGATGAAATATGTGTCGGCCAACGTTTAATATGTCCGCGCCTTTAATTCTAGGGTTACATATCTCTGAGGCCCAAGGTGGCTTAAAACTGCCGCATTAGAAAGAGGTTGTTGCGACCGAGGAGGCGCCTACACAGCGAAATGCGTCTTTTCTGAATTATTTTTACATCTTCGGCAATCGAGGCAACACCGGTCAACGGTATGCATAAAACTGTAGAGACACTAACATGCAGTGTGTTGATTCGTGCGATGAAGCTATTCACGTGCATTAAAGTGTAATACTCGGCTTTGCTCATCATGCATTTCTCATTTATAGGTCTATGTGTTGAGATGATCTATTTTTGCTATGGCGAGGGGTCTGTTTTCTCGGGCCTGGATGACAAAGTCTTATTACTTTCAGGTAATAAAATGTTCATATGTATTTTATACTGATGTCGCATATTCATTCATATTACTACAGTGTTTTGGGGACGACTGGTCGTGGACTAATTTGTCACACTGAAACCATGTGTCGTACTTGCCGTCATTCAGTTTTGCAGTTTGAAGAATAATGTGTCAAGTCTTACTGCTCACAACGTTTTGGATAAAAGCTGCTTATGTTTAACCTATATGTATCATTAACAAAATATTTCAGGAGATGTAACCTGTTTTTGTTAATTATTATATAGCTTGCTCTCCAAGTTGTTGGGTGACGTGTAATGTCAGCTGTCGTGGCATTAAGAGAATAATCTCTATTTAAAGGCTTGATTCACTTTCTTAAATCCAGCGGCGCTGCCAAACTAATGAGCCACCACTGCAGACTCACATGACCTGTGAGCCCTTGCGCGCGAGGCTGTTCGATGTGAAAATGTTTGACAATTGGAGTTATATACATCAGGGCCGTATTGTAGTAGAAATGTTTATAGATGTATGAAAAATCGACAGACCTGGTCAGGTAGGCTGAGTCAACGAAAGTGAAATGCCCGCGTCGACGACGCGGCTAATTAGTACTAAAAGGTTTTTTCATAAACACGATCTTTGAAAACACTACAGTGGTTAACGTAGCTTTGTCCATTTCGTTCACTCTTGAGAATGAAGAATCTCAGCAATATTGCAATATGTTGTTTGTCTGCCACTATTGTGAAATTATTCCAACGCAATGTGCTACGACGTTAAACTGGATTTATGCCCGTTAGCACAACTCAGCACCAAGGATTGAGGAGATTAAACAGTGGAGAGACTAAGGGGCACGCCATGTCATACCAGCAATGTGTGTTAATGCGCCACAATATTACATTTGGTTTAAGATCATCTTCTATTAGGGGCATAAAACATACACACCATGCTACATTTATGCTTTCACAATCAAATTTTTGGGTTTAGTCACAGCACTTCGATGTAACGGACTTTGCCAGATTTCACCATGTGTAATAGTCATAAAGGGAAATTTATATATAAATAACGACAGGGGCGAGTGTGGTTAGTGTAGCCTTTATTCAGCACACATAGTCTTGCCAGAAAAGGAGTAATAGCTGTCAGTGCAATGAAATCATTTACCTATATTTTAGTATGCTCTGCATCTCTTGATGTCATCAGCATGCTTCTTGTAATAAACAGTTTTCAAGCTGTGACTTTCCAAAAAATGTGGCATTTTGGCTCAGCTTGCCCGATACCAGGGGGAACTTGCGCATATGGGAAGGGTAAGTTGAGCCATGTGATTATGTGTTGTTATTGTTCACTCTACCCAAACATCAAACAAGATGTGATCTTGTATCACCTCCATCCACAAAAAAAAAAAATGGGAGTACCTCAAAGGCCATGACCCTTCCTACAGAAGTGACCTCAGGCGTGCGGGCATGACAGGTGTTGGCATTTTCTGAATCCATCCATCGCGTCCCATAAAGGGTCGAAAGTTGCGTTGTCATTTGTACTAGCATTTCTTTAGAGGCCCAGATGGGACTGAAAGAGAGCAGTGTAGACGATGGCTGGAGAGGCACACGGGAGCGTATTTTCATTATTGGAGCCGGCCCATAAACAACATCAACTGACAAAGATAATATAGGCTGCATGTGTTTTCTTCTTCAGTCCATCTTTCAGGGTCCTTGATGGTATTCTCTTTTGCAAATTCAGTGGCCAATTTTTGGATCTTTGTGACCCATGAGACCATGAAACTGGTCATCCCTTTCCTTTATTTGGTCTGCTGGATCTTTTTCCTGAGGATCAGATGAGGATTAGACGAGGATCCTGTCATGCAGTACCCTCTCTTTGTCATCTGCACCCTCTCAGTTTTAACAAAGAGCATTTTCGGGGTCATTCTGTCTACTTTCATTTATCACGTCTGGATCTCTCTGTCCTCACCTCTGCGCCTGCTTTTCATAGAAAAATCTTTCAGAGGAGTTGAACCCTTATTTGTTTAATATACAAGTGACATTGGTGCTGAAAAGATTACGACTTATTACATTTTCATTTCTGTGCTTTATTTAATACAAACCAACCAATGAAAAGATGGCATATAATGGAGAAATCAGTAAAATTATATAATCATAGGAGCAGGGGCAAGTTGAGGTGGTGCTTCAATGAACCCCATGCCAAATGGCTCAGTGTACGCCACTGTCGCCGTTTTAACAAACTTTCCTCACACGGCAAATTAGAGCTAACAACACGCTAAATATTTTAGCTCGTAATGAAGCTTCATAATGAATGAAGACGTTACTAATGTATTCTAAAACTAACACGCACAGCGAAAATCTGCAATGCACTCTTCCTGTGTCTATGCTCACATGACCAGTGATGTGTTTAGTTGCTTAGGAACAAGGGGTGGCTCATCTAACCCCACTCTCCCCTAGAGTTCTTTTTTTTTTAATCACAGGGATGTAAATATGGATATAATCATCTTGAAGGTTTTCATCTTATGTTTTTTTTTTACGGCCCATTGCCTGTTCCTGTTGGTGAGCACTGTTAGTTTTGTTACCAGTTTTTGTCTTTTGTAACGCATTTTTTCAGACATCCTGTCATGGTTTGGTGTGGTTTAGTGTTCCTCTTTTCACACACATAATTTTGTGGGGGTTTCTTGTGGGCCAGGCACCTGCATTTTGGACACCAGCAATTCAAGCCTCTTTCAAATTCAGTTATCTCTTTGCTTTAGGAGCCCCCCCCCGCCCCCCCCAGTATTTCTGACCTCTTTTCTTGCTGATGACGGGAAATCAGTACTTATGAATCACTTGTGTCACTGCCTTTGCAAGTGTGTTTTGGTTATTTTAAAGTTTGAATACTTTCCATGTGGGCTTTTCCATTATTTCTTTTTGTCTCCTGCACATTCAGGAGGACACACATTACGGTCAGATTCAGATTTCAGTTACAGAGCTGTCTTCAAACTATTTTTTGTAATGTTAGCACATAAACTTCAAGGTGAGGTTCACATCTGCTTTTGGAGCATAAATCTGTCCAGATTAATGGATCCAAGCAGATGTTCCAGCATAAGCGGCATGAGTTCATCTTGTCCAATAAAAATCTTCAGTGTCTACTCACAAATTGAACTGGAGATGTCCTCAAATGAACTGCATTTGGCACATATGCGAATTCTGAGGCTTTGCAGATTCACTATTGCAAAAACACAAACGTGTTACGGCAGAAATGTCTGGCTTGTGTCAGGCTGTGTGTTGGCGATTAAAATGCGGCACAAATGATTAGACCCGTGATGAACTGTTGTTTAACTGGAATGCTGAATGTGCCTAAGAAGAATGCTGACACTCTTTTTTTTGGGGGGGGGCAGAGCTGATGTGGCCAAAAAGAGCCTTAAGCATTGCATTTGGCAAAGGAGTTCAGAGAGCAAGGGTATCATCTGACAAAAGTAATTAAGTGATGCCAAACATGTTACAGATATTATGTACCAGATGATCTCTGTGCAACAACCAACTGCTGTTGAAATGCAATTATGCATACAAATGTTGTGGTGTCTATCTATGTAAAAGATTGATGTAAAGTCCACATTAAGTGAAGATGAAAATTAATTGGCCACTGAGGTTCTGTTTGGAATTATGTCACAATGACAGGATCATTTGCTTAATCTACATCATATCACTTTTGTTGTCAGGCAGTAAATAATGACAGCCTCACGCAGTTGTGTGGCATGTTGTACACTGTACACTGTCCAGTGGGAGTGCAGCTTGACTCTCTGGTGGAGGTGTCTGAAATGAGGATGTCTCTCTCCCACTGCATAAAATACTGAGCAGTGATAAGGGCATCTTGAATAATGGTCTACCACTGTCAGAATGTAGTCAGAACATTTAAGGGATGTGTTGTTTTGAACATCCCATATTGGTCAATATACTCTTTACACATTATCTATTACCCCACTGTGCCTTCCTTGTATATAGTTTAGGAGACGTATTTTCATTTATCTTCTCACAGGCTTAGGCCCAGAGTTAATCATATTTACATTTTTATTAGTGCTTTTGTTTTTGTACTTTTTTTCCAAGCACATTGTCATGTATAATACCCAAGCAACTGTTTAAAATTTATCTTATCTTTTGAGGTTTGCTAGCTGTCGTTCTAAGAGATTAATTGCCTTGTCACCACAGGAAGTCTCTATGGCTGGTTGTCATAATGAATTCATTACGAGCCTGCTAATTCAGCATTGAGTCATAGTTTAACGGATTTGTGTTGACTTCAATAATGTTGTTGACGGATGGTTTTGTACCCCCCCCCCGTCTCTATCATCAAAGTCTAAGCTTTTTGGAGGGGACTGTTTTAATCAACATCATGGTAGCCTGGCGCTGTACCACCACGCTACGTTTTTGATGATGGATATAATGCAAATACAGCAGCTTCAACTCTTTTCATCAGCCAATGAGCTCCTATTTTCTCAATGTCAGTGTATTGTACCACGCAGAGGTTTAACGTTTAGATATCTGTTGTTGAATACGGCACAAAGACCTGACCATCACTGTTGACATAACACACAAAAGCCTTAGATAATAACTTAAAGAAGAGATAAGCATCCTGTTTGAATGAGGTTAAATAGGTGAAAGTAGTACACTCTCAACTTGTCTTTACTGAATATGTGAATGTTTTTTCTAATAAATGAGTGAAGTTTTGTGTGAAATGGTTTCTTTGTTTATCCTCGTGCAGGCTCGTCTGTCCTACGTTCGACTGAAGTACCTGTTCTTCACCTGGCTGACGGTGTTTGTTGGAAGTTGGGTGGTGTATGTTCAGTACTCTGCTTACACAGAGCTGTGCAGGGCACAAGAATGCAGCGACTCCATCGTGAGTGTGATTCCCTGTGTCGCTTACTTTAGGAATTACAATCAGACTCGCGATTCTTGTAAAACGTTAAAACTGTTTGGTTATCCGATAGGACTGATACGTTTTGAGATTCACTCACACAATCTGAGAGATTACGCGTACACATAGAGCAGCCTTTTCACTGTACAGCCCCATTTACACGGATTTCATATTTTCAGTTTAAATCTTTCATGACGCTTTTGTTTCATTTGTTTGGTTCATTGAGTTAATTACAGAACGCATCAACTGATTGCTCCATTCATAAAGAGGCACAATCTTCAATTTCAGTTTTCTCTCTTTCCACTCCCCCACCCCCTCTCGTCTCACTTCAGTGTGACAAGTACAGAAGGGGTGTAATCGATGGCTCGGCTTGCAGCAGCCTTTGTGACAAAGGCACGCTCTATTTTGGGAGGTGCCTCTCCACTAAGCCTAATAACCAGGTGCGAGTCCTTGTCCACTTCCTCCTGTTTCCTGGTGGTAAAAGAAATTCTACAACATTATCTGAGCACTAGCTGTGGTTCTATTATAATGACTTAGCTCTTTTCCTCTCTGCTGTCCTTCAGGTATACATGAGCAGTTGGGGTGAGCTGGACACAGTCATTAAGTGTCAGTTGGGAGATGTGCTTCACTATGAGCTGGGTGAGGAACTGGAACCCAGGAGAGAAGCAACACTCTTTGACAAACCCACCCGTGGGACGTCAGTGGAGAAGTTCAAAGAGATGGTCTCTAACCACTTAAAGGTGAAGGGGATCTCTCAGGACTTTTAACTCTGACTTCATCATTCACTGACGTAAAAAAGAAATTATTTGTTTTAAAATGAGACAAGTTAATGAGTTATGTTGACACAACAAGTAACCAGTTGGTTCCTCATTGTAGTTACTGGCTATTTCAAAGTTCCTCCCTCTTCTTCTCTCACTTTCTCTCATTTCCACTCTTAGGCTAAGGTTGGAGAACATGCCAACCTGCCCAGCTTGGTGACCTTGATCCTATCATTTGCAGACAGTAACAAGGATGGACAAATTTCCCTCGCTGAGGCCAAATCAGCCTGGGCCCTGTTGCAGCTCAATGAGGTTCTGCTAGCAGTGGTTCTCCAGGACCGTGAGCACACGCCCAAACTGCTGGGCTACTGTGGAGACTTGTATGTGGTGGAGAGGGTACCCTACACTCCCCTCTATGGTCTCAGCCTGCCATGGCCACTCGAGCCCTGGATCCCTGTTGGCCTCCGGCACAGCATGGACCAATGGTTCACACCCTCCTGGCCACGCAAAGCCAAGATCTCCATTGGCCTGTTGGAGCTAGTGGAGGACATCTTCCATGGCACATTCGGTACCTTTCTCATGTGTGACATGAGACCTAACAGTTTTGGCTACACTAATCGTCACGATCTGCGCCTGGTGGACGGGCGTAGGGTGGTGCCAGAAGAGGCCTTTAGACTGGCGATGGTCTCCCAGCACTGTGAGGACGACGAGGACTGCGTTTACGGCATAGACTGCAGGACGTCGTGCGACCGCACAGAGCGCCGCTGCACGGGCAAGGTGACCCAGCCAAACCTGGCACGGGCATGCCTGGCACTGAAGGACTACCTCCTGCGGGGGGCGCCGGCACATCTGCGGGAGGAGCTCGAGAAGCAGATGTACGCTTGTATGGGTCTCAAGGGTTCAAATGAACAGATGGAAATGGAGCATTCGCTCATCCTCAACAACCTTAAGACCCTGCTGTGGAAACAAATCTCACACACCAAGGACTCTTAAACTGACGAGCCAGTTTCTACAATTCACAGAAACACCCACTCACCCACATCAAGTCACTCTTACCTCTCTTGTCTTAGACACTCTATTGTCATCATCGGTGGCTGGAACGGTTAATATATAGAGCTACGGATTTTGCGGTTCCATTTTAAGTGGTAATTGAGAGAGGACTGGGGGCAGTTAAAGATTGAGTGTTTGAGCTGTATGCCTCCGAGTCACATAAGCTTAGGACTCCATTTAGCCATCAGCTTTTTTTTCCATAAAGTATGGGAAAACTGAAAGCTGACAAAAGAAAAAAAATGCTGTTTAAGTATAAAATGGTACCATACATCAGTGATTACTGATCATACTGTATGACAATTTACTCCGATGAAGTATTATGGAGTGGCAAAGAATCATGATGCTGCATCCATTTTTGGATGTGAACCACTTCTTGAAGACAGCCTTTTTTGTAATGGACTTTCCATAATGAATTATCATACATTTAGTGCAATTTTTATCAGTACATGAATCATTGCTTGATGTCTTTGCTGCTGTTTAAGAGAGAAGGATAAATGTTTGTATTTTAATATTTAAAATGCATGAATTTGCACATTAAAAACATTTTGTCACAAGCCTTCCAGACCAAAATGTGTGAATTTGTAACTCACTGAGGTTTTGGACATAAATCTACATATGCCTCCACAATCCCAATCCTGGGATTAATGACAGTTCTGCTTGGTAGTACTATTTACAGATTTTGTCAATGAAAAATCCAAGTAATATAGAAGCCTAACTTTCCATCAGGAACTCCTTTAAACACTACCAAAAAGTCTATGAAAAAAATAATACTGAATCTTTGAGAGACCACACACACACACACTGAAGTCTTTCCAAACGATTTATTCGGACAAGGCGCACGTTTTCTTTGGAGCGAGGGTCAACCATCCTTTCACTCAGCAGCTTCAGCCTCCTGGGCCCGGAGGAAGCTGGCCTTCTTCTGGGCCACACGATCCTTCCTCTGGCCCAGAGTGAGTTTGGCCCGGTTCCACCTGCAGCAGGACAAAGGTACTGAGTACATCTCTTCACAAACTGTCAATCAAAACTACACAGTTTCCTCCAGCCCCCAAAAGCTGAATACAAAACAATGATAGAGCCTTTGTCCCTAAATAAAATGTTCAATAATAAAAATCTTCTTTGGTCTGTAAGTACTATGTAGTGCATGACGCTGCAGAAACTACAATAAGTGAGAGGGACGAGTAACACTTTGGCATTGCGTTACCAAACTACAATGTAATGATTATTACTGTCATTTAATGTCGTTTTACTGAACAAAACACAGCAAGAAAGCTACTATTTGCAGTGTTGGAACTATAGCAAGACTCGCAGTAACGCACTGAAGGGAATGACAGCAATGGTTTTGGCTGGGACCCCCCAGAGAAATTTTTCTTTTCTCTGGAAAACTTTATCATAGCAGAACTGAAGTAAAACAGCCATTAGAACCCACCTCTTCTTCTTCACCTCCCTCTTGGGTTTCTTCTCGTGGACTGGGTTCTCCCGCATGGCAGCGTGAGCCTTTTTGTACATCTCCTCCATCTGCACAGACCAGAGAGTCTCAGAATGGAACCACTCAGGTCTACATGTACTCACATGCAACAATCAAGATACCTATCTAAGTCATGATGAACTCTCCTCTCAGTTCTCGGAAACATTTAAAAACCCCTACAGCTTAAGTTCTACAAAAATAGTAATCCTAAAAAAAAAAAAAATTCAAAGAGCGCTTATGTACACACCTCACACATCAGACATCACATGTGCATAGTCACCAACTCACTTTCTCACACAGACACACCTCAGAGCACAGTTATCAGCACACTGAAACCAATAACATCTCTGAGGTATTGTTGGGTTTTCCTGATTACTAATGATAAACGTCTGCACAGGTCTCACAGCGACAGACACACTGTGACAGAGGTAGTCAAAGCACACTTGAGCTTCTTTCAGCCCCGTCTTGAAAGATGATTTACATCAACCGTGCAAATGAAGGACCAACAACAGTTTGCTCAGTCAAACAGGATCATCACCAAGAAGCGCAGTGTCTCCCAAATCTAGTTAGAGCAGTTCTGAGAACACAAACCCAACCAAGGTATGTTGCAGTCTCTGCATTTTTTCTTTACTGCGGCCCTAATTGTTCTGAAATGTACTCATCTTTACATGGTAACCTGTCTGTGATACTAAGAACCCATGTCCTCGCCCTCACCGATTCAGGTGTGACACCATTCTTGATGTAGCGAGAGAACTGTTTCTTGTAGGCCTCCTCGTCATCCTCCATCAGCTGACTCATGTATTCCGACACGTTCAGGCCGAAAATGTGTTTACGGTGAACCTCGGCGTTGAACTCTTTGCTCTCAGAGTCGTAACCAGGGAACCGCTTCACACTGAGGGACAAAGGTACAGAAATGCAATAATTCTCAGGTTTAATCAGTGACTGAAATCTGCTAGATTAGCACTGTGAGGGCCCCATCTGGTTTAAAAATAACAATAATAAAAAAACAAAGAAATTAGCAAACAAAAACATACCACTGGTAATGTGTGTCTTGTTCTTTTATGGCATGGCTATCTAGCTATTTCTACCAAATAGAAATAACATGTCTGATACATCGGAACTAACATTTTACAGATATTTTAGTCATATTTGGAGTGGCTACACCCTGGAATGAACAATGACTGCAAACAGTGCCTCAGAGACACTTTAAAGTTGACTCCCTATTACTAACCGATAATTTCGGCCCTGTGGCCCATTTTCATGCCACTGTAAAGGAGATTTCAATGTTCTGTGTGCTATCCAAAAAAGTAAATTTACAGGAATTATTTGAGACTAAAACCATCCCCACAAAATGGCATTTATAATACAGTTAAAAATCTCATTCCATATCAACACTGAAACGACAAAAAGCTAAAATCTCATAAAAATAAACAGATAACCAAACAGTTACATGTATTAAAAATGACCTTGAAAGTATCAAAGAAAAGTTTGGGTAATGTTACGAGGTGATTACAGAGACACTGCTGGTGTGTTATGAGGACATTAATCAGCCCCATGTTAAAACACTCACTGCCATCTGCTGGCTGACTCAACACTGCACTGACCTGTGAGGGATAGACAGGCCTCCATCCACAGCTCCTTTGAGGGCTCCGAACACTTTGTTACCGGTGGTGGTTCTAGCCAGACCAGCATCCAGGTAACAGGTGAATGCACTGGGCTGACCATCAATGCTCTCCACATTAAACTCATCACCCGTAACCTCCACCTGGCCCTCATATACCTTATCCAGACCAAACTTGTTCAAAAGCTGCAAGAGACAGAGGGGAATATACCTCACTTTCACAACGCCAACATCTTATCTGAGAAGTTTTACAATTTTAAATGTGTGAAGCTTGTGACATGTCAGGTCCTTACCCTGCGTGCCACCAGCAAACCAGTGCAGTAGGCAGCGGCATAGTTGGTCAACCCCACAGTGACACCATATTTTGGCAATTCGTGGGAGTAAGCAGCGCAGACGATCACGTCGCCCTCGATTTTGGCGTACGCGATCTGAAAAGAGCAAGATGACCAAGCAGTAGTGTCAAACCCAACACTGCATGGACCGTCGTTCTAACACCACTCTCTACTTTGCAGAGAATTCCTAAGTATTTTTCCATTTTCAATTCAGAGTCAAGAAACCAATATGGTTTAAGACACTCAAGTATTTGATGCGTCAGAACACAGTTTCCATCACACAGTCACCCCATAAATCCACAAGTGTGAGAAACAATACAAAGAACTTTTACAAGAACTCTGTGGAACTACACTTTATAAGGTATGTACCGAGTCTTGCGCTCACCTGGCAAACAATATCCCGGTTGGAGAATCTCACAATCATCCTGTACTTAGGCGTATTGTATTTATTCTTGTCTTGGATGACCAGACGCTTGCGAGCAAAATAGTCAGTTTTTCCCTCTGAGATCAAATCAGGCAGAAAATTCAGAAAAACACTAAGCAACAAGGGAAATCATGATGCATTGGTGCAGGTCGTTTCAGCTGACAACAGTTCCATTTAAGCAGCATGTGCATCCATTACAACATAAAACAGAGGACTTACCTCTCCTCCTCCTAAATTTGACCTGGTATCTCTTGAAATACGCCTTGTTCTTGACTACTTTTACGAAACCCTGAAACAAGACACAAGTTGTTGGAAAAGTTGGTCAGAATTCATGTTACAAATTTTTTAACCATATTTCAGAACTTAAATATTTCATTAATCCTATCCTCTGATAGTTCAACAGCATGTAGGTGCGCTATACGTCTTATAACGTACTGTTAACGTTGGTACCGAAAAGGCATCACTCTGCGACTGGCTATCAATTTAAAAGTTATGGAGAGGACATTGACACGCATTAACTCGTGTGACACTAAGTTTTTAGCATCGGATGTTATGACAGTCTTTAGTCTTAGAAATTGGGAGCATTCAGGGTGAATCAATGAATTAACTTTTGTATAGCTTAGCAAGCACAGAGGGAGGATACGTAGGTAGCCATGCTGGAACACAAACCAAGTACAGATAGACATTTGAAATCTAACATCATCCATCAATGTAATAGAGGCATCACCATTGCAAAAGGACTGGATTATATATTAGACCATAGTCTATCTATTTAATGGTATACTACAACAATTTACTGACCATTTTGCTGTGTTTATTCTCCTAAAGTCTGGAGACAGAAGTCTTCAGACTGCGGTACTGCTCCCGCTGCACTGAGAAAAAGGAAGTTAGCTCGTCGCTAACATCCGTAAATATGCTAGCCTGTGAAGAAGTTGTCTATGCCCCGTCTGTTTTGGAGGTAGAATTGCAAGACAGTGGGACAGTGTCCTAGTTAAGTGCACGATCTCATCATTTCATTTCACCAAAACCACATTATACGTATATCGGTATTTTTAATAGAGAAAAATACACTTCTTCTCTGATTTTCGGTTCAGTACGGAAAAGTATTAGGATCGATGAGGGAAGAAAGTATTTCGAGACATAACTTGAAGCCCGACTTTTCCCTCGAAATTTCCTTTTTAAACTCGAAATTAATTTCGTGAATCAACTCGACATTTAGAGAATAAATTCAAAATTGAATATCAAGACTAAAGTTGCAACTGTATCTCGAGATAATTTACAGAATAAGGTCGAAATAAACGAAATTTCGTATATAAAGCTGAAATCACGAGATTAAAGTCGAAATTTCGAGGATAAAAGCGGTATTCTTTCCCAGTTAAATCTCGAAATACAGTCGTTATCTTTTTCTCTCTATGCAGCCCTAATGCTCTTCAGTACTTTGGTAATAATACAAAAGGGGTTGGCTCATACCCAAATAATTAAAAATAAGCAATTAAACCGTATACAAAGTCGGGTTACTTATACATTAAGTGGCTAATATATTTTATTGGCGAGACTGGGGGCCGACACAGTGGGTGTGGCATAGTCATTAACCTTGGTGCTCTAATAAGCAGACTTAGTTTCGCAAGATCAAATAATTTCCTGCATGAAATAGCATATGTTTTGGGGAGAAATGCAGTTTTGCATTCACAGGGGTCTTGCCTACAGATCAAAATTCGGTTGGATTACAGTGTTAGTGCATGTGCATTCAGCAGCGGTAGTTTTAGTACAACCCACATGTCTAATCATTGTTAAAGCTGTGGCTCTGAAGTTAGTCAGCAAGAATGCAGGAACAGCACAGGTCAGTCAGTTTGTCCCTGAGCATAAATAACACTATAACATAGTATAAAAGGCTGCAAATGGTGTGAAACCACATATAATCTCACTTCCCTAAAACAATGTAGTAACCCACCAGGGGCATGAAGTTCCACCCAGTTACTTTGCAGTCTCATTTTACAACTTCCCCACAACTAAGCATGTGCAGTTCACTACTCTAAAATTCTCAGTATAGACATATCTGTTTCTCATCTCTCTCTGGTCAGCTTTCAAGGTAAGGAGCTACATTATTCACTTTTTCATTTTGCAATTCTTTCCCTCGCCTGCACATTTTACCCAAGCTGATTACTGCCTATGTCTTTAAAACATATCCATTTGTCTGTAGATCTGTCCAATGTGTAAAGAGGAAGCTGCTCATGCAAGTCACTCTTTAACAAAACCATTAGTCATTGGGTTAACTATTGTTGCTGTGGAACTTTGACCACTTGGTGATGCTCTGGACAACATGTGACAAAAATGCTGTCTTTTCTCAGTTTTCTCACCTGCCTATTTCACCACTATGATGGGAAGCTGGGTCAGAGCTAACCTGCAAATGTGAAGGTTGTTTCTCACAACTAACCACAGCTTTGACTGCTGGAGAAAAGAATGTTGTATACAGGTAAGATTTAAGAGTTCACCATTTCCTTGTTTGTTTGTCCTGAATCTGCTTTTTCGACTGATATGTACTTTTGGCTGGTGCATTTATGTTTCAGCTGAACTCTTGCAGTTTCAAAAACAAAAACAAAAAACGTAAAGATGACATTGTAACAGAAAAGACAAGGTGGGAAGAACCATAGACATGCTGAATAGCTATTGAAAAAATGCTGAGGTTGATCTTTCTTATCTTTTAACACCAGTTTACAGTTTCTAACAAGCACACTAACTTATACATGCTCCTTTCCCTGCTCTACAAAGCGTTTTGGAGACAGGTTAACCAGAGTTATCATCTTTTCATTTTCAAGTATCTTCAAAGAAAAGCGCTGTTACTCGTTCCCCACACTACTGGATCGATGGCCAGAGAACTGGCGACAGCCTGTGCTGAACAGATGGATTTCTTGTCACCTCCCTCGCCCGCCACAACATCTCCGCTCAGCCCAGATGAGGAGAAGCTCCTTGCCAAACTGGAGGCGCAGAACAGGTTCACTAACCTCTAGATCTCTGCAATTAGTTAAATGGAGAGCACACCTTCCACTGAGCATTTGAATAAGGCGTCTCTGTCAATGCTCTTTGATCTGTGTGGGTTTTGGGCTCATCGCTTGCAGTAGGCAACCACTAGCAATTTGTGTCCGTCCTTTCACAACGTAAACTGTAACCTTCAGCTTGTAATGTTGTGGATACATTTGTAATTCACCCTGTGGCCAGTGTGTGTAATTTCTCAAAAATATTGTTTTATGGATGTCACAAATGATGGAGTTTGCATAATAAATCACAGTGTGTCCCCACAGAGGTCATAAACGCTAAACACTGAGCTGGTAATTTCACACTGAAACACATTTTATGGATTTGAATGGAAGACCTAATCCCGGTGTGGTTATTCTCCTATTCTTCAGGCTGCTGGAAACTGACAGTAAGTCCCTGTACTCTGTCAGTGGTGTTCTGCACAGCCCATCTGCCCCAAAGGTCTTCAGCTTTGAGGAGGAGTCCTGGAATATCTGGGGGTACATTGTGAAGGAGTGGGATGACTGGAGCAAAAGAAAAGTTAAACAGCTCAAGGTACTGATCCCTGGTATTGGTCCTTTTTTCTTTTCTTTTTTCTTTTATTCACATCAAAATGTCAGTTAAGAGATTTTCCCTGACTTTATAACGATACGGTCAGTACCCCCCTCCCAGTACGCTCTCTTGCCCATTCACTGCCTCCTTCACGTAAGCAGTGGGTGACTGACGGTCATGCGTGCCAGTGTCACCCCGACAGTCTACTGAAAATATTCGTCCTCGTAGGAAATGGTGAGGAGAGGGATTCCCCACCACTTCCGCTCCGTGGCGTGGCAGCTGCTGTGTAATTCCCAGAACGCGCCCGTCCGGAAACAGTACAGCCAGCTCCTGAAGATGTCCTCACCCTATGAGAAAGTCATCCGCAGAGAGTTAACCAAAACGCTCTCACATCACACTGTCTTTCAGGGCCAGGACGGGCTGTGTCAGAAGCCACTCTTCAATGTTATAAAGGTTGGATTGCTTAACTTTAGTTTTTGTCATTTTTGCTGTGAAAATATTTACAAACATTTTATCTGTTTTTAATTTTTTTTATTTATTTGGTTTTCTTGTTTGTTTAGGCTTACTCCATTTTGGACAAAGAAATTGGCTACAGCCAGAAGTGTACATTCATAGTAGGACTATTACTTACACAGGTTAGAAATGCTTAATTCAAAAGTATACAAATGTTCATACACATAAAAAGAAAATAATCTCAATTTGAGATTTTTTTCATATTTCATATCACATTAGATGAAATTTTTTAATGAAACCTCCTGACAATTTTTTTGGAATCCTGAAGTCACATTGGACCTGAGGAATGATCGGGTGTTTATGTCATGTTAGATGCCAGAAGAGGAGGCCTTTAGTGTGTTTGTCATGCTGATGCAGGAATTCAGACTGAGGGAACTATACAAGTCCAATATGACTGCACTGGGCCTGTGTGTTTACCAGTTTGAGGGCATGGTACAGGTAAAGAACCTCAGTGCTCAACGGTCAGAGAATCTCAGTAGGCCCGTGGAACCTCTCTAGATGAATTTTGTTCTCCAATTCCATGATATGTTTAAGCTTCCTTGTTATTGTGGGTTTTTTTCTGAGAAAACATAACTTGATGTTCAAGCACAGTTTTTCCATCTCTGACAGAAGTTACATATTTGCTATTTTTCTCTCTGTTCAGGAAGACCTTCCAGAGCTCCACTCTCATTTCCAGGCTCAGGGTTTCCAGACGGCCATGTACAGCGCAGACTGGTTCCTTACACTCTTCCTCTCCTCCTTCCCTCTGTCCCTCGCTCTGAGGGTCTTTGACATTTTCTTGTGTGAGGTGAGATCATATTCATGACATATTTATGTTAAAGGAACTCAGTGACAACTCAGATCCACAGGGTGTATTCCTGGGAGACAGTGTCACAGTGTGTCACATGCCTACTCTAAGTGTGGTTCCCCTCACGGTTTTTTGTTTTTTTTTGTATTTTTTGTATTTTTTTGGTGTGTTTGGCTTGTGAATACCACAGAATCTTTAAATACAAAAAGCTGTTTTATTTTCATGAGAGAAAATTAAGTTGTTGCAAACCCAAATATTTTTCACCTGAGTTTACTCATGGAAGTACGTTTATGGAACAAAGAGACAAATAATTATGTCTCTGATTTAATGCATTTCAATATGTTACAGTGAAAGAGGGCCAAGAAAAAAAAAATAAACACATAATTTACATGAAGAGTATGGGTAGTTTTTGGCAATGTAATTATGACAGTTACTCTCTCCGAGTCAGAGACAGAGTTAGAGTCATAGCTTTGAGTCAGAGCCTGTTATCTGTGTGGGTCCAGGGTTTGGAGATAGTGTTCCGTGTGGGGATGGCCATCCTGCAAATGAACCAAGAGAAGCTCATGAACCTTGACCTGGAGGGACTGACACGGGTAACAGAAGAGCAGCATGCATTTAGAGAAATTCTGTAAATTCTTTTTTCTGTAAAGATGTTTGTTTCTGTCTAAATGAAATCTTTTAAGTCATCTACATGACATGAGACGCACTTGCGCACTGCTGCCTTGAGGGGGCAGCCCATCAGCATCCCTATGTGGCATTTTTAGGGTAGATACAACTGTACCAGTCGTGAGTTGGTGCTCTGCAGAACAATCCACTCTGCTGTAACTCTACTGTTTCTCAGTATCTGCAGAATGATGCCCCCCATCAGTTTGTCAGTGATCCAGAGAGGTTGATTGCCGCTGCCTATCAAGTGAAGTACAACCCCAAGAAATTAAAGAAGTAGGTAAAAGCTTTTCACTTCACTCCTCTAAGAACCAAAACGATCGCTGCCACCTTTCTCCTCTTTCTCTTTCTGACGTTCCCTTGGTTTAATAACGTTGTGCTCTTTTCTAATTGGTTGTAGACTTGAAAGAGATTACACTACCATAAAAATGAAGGAGCAAGAGGATCAAGAGGAAATAAGGGTGAGCATTTCAAGTTAAGTGTTAAGTTTTGGGACATGATACACATTTAGGTCCGAAGGAAAAAATCATAATGCTCCTATGAAAACTTCAAGCTGTAAAAATGTACTCAGTTGAAGTGAATGCTAATGTACGTGCAGCTCAAAATGTTCTTTACTTCTCACTTCAGAGGCTACGGTCAGAGAACAGGCTTTTGAGACAAAAGATTGAGACACTGGAGAAGGTCAGTACACAGAGAACAGTGCTGAGAACAAGAATGTAGACTCATTATGCATTCTGATACACTGGACTGTTGTCACCTAAACATATTTCACAACGTATTACTCATCTCTCTCTCCCTCTGTGTGTGTGTATGTGTATGTGTCTTAGAAATACTCTGAGGACCTTGTGGTGCAAATGGAACAAGAACTGATGCAAGTCAGGCTGAACGAAGCAGCGTGTCAGTGCGCTTTAAAGCAAATGCAAGCCGAGATCCTCCACCTGGAGAAAGTGAGGTCCACAGAGTGTACAGGGCCCTGGGCCGGCTCCTGAGAATTTGTCTCTTTACATCAGAATTTGAATTTCGTTAGTTTTGTTGATTCAGGCATTGCGCATAGGGTGACTGTAGTTAGTTCACAGTGCTGAAGTAACTGCAGTATCAATGAATTATTCCTAATTGTCTTATCTGATGTCACACTTCTAGACTGCAATATGGATAAGCATGAAACTGTGCTGATTATTTTTATTTGCAGAGGTTATCTGCTTTTGGTGGTTGGCGTATGATCATATGTTGCCATATGTTAATATGTGTGTGTTTTCAGAGCAACACGGTCCATTCAGATGAGAACAGTGTGACACACTTACAGGAGCAGCTGATCAGTGGAAGACTTAGGGAGGCAGAGTCCCTGACAGAACTGAAGGAACTTAGACAGCACATCAAAGACCTGGACGAGCAATGGCAGGTGGGTTCTACTCTAACGTTTGACTTCAGAGGCTCAACTCATTTATTTATTTACTTACTTACTTCATTGCCTTTGACCCCCCTCCCCCGCCCCGCCCCTCCCCGACCCTTCTCTCTCCTTGTCCTCTCTCACCCCCACCCCCTCTCACAGAGGCGGCAGATTGACCAGTGGCGGGTAACTGGTGCGAAGGGCAGTGTTGAGAGTGAACTTCAGAATGAAGTGATGACTGCCAGGTTGGGAGAGACACACACCCAAGCCCTGCTCAGAGAGAGCCGTCACAGACTGCTCCAGCTGGAGACTCAGGTCAGACCACAACCAGTCACTATTACTGCAGCCCCTTTAATGCATACATCTCACAGAAACCCTCTCCAGAGTTCAATACAGCAGATTTCAAATTTTGTTTAGGATCTCATTAACGTGGATTTTAAAACCAATGAATATAGATGATGGGGTACCGCAGCTTAGAGCTAGGGTAAAAAAAATGTTTAACCTACTTCATTGCATTACATTTTTGATTTGTTTTGTTTTAAGTGTGGCCATTATTTTCACACCAGATGTTGTCATGTTTCAATTTGTCCAGTAGATGGATAGTTCATTTTTCTGTCTGTGTACCACAATGCCTCTCACTGCAATTATATCACTGCTGTTACTAGAATCCTGACTCTTTTAACTCCTTTGTGTGCTGTAATAATAATCTCTGTAATGCTTTGATGCTATTATGGTCAGAAAGGCTTTCATAAATCTTGTAATCTTGTGAAAAAATATTTGATATATCACTATGGTATGTACGGACCTATATGTCACATTTTTTGTTGTTTCTGGGAGTTTGAAACAGGGGGAAGTGTTGATGACCGATGCCTAGCACTAAGCTTATTCATTACTTCATTTCCAAGAACTATTTAGTTCATTTTTAGTTCTCTGGCTTAGTTTCCTCACCATATATGTTTACAGCATCTTGATATGAGGCCCTTGTCTCAGAGGCATGTGCTGTGTGTCAATGTGATAATGAAAATGTGTTTGTCTTTCTACGTGTTGTAATCTTTTTTAGTCACCGATTATGATACTGACAGTACAAAAATACATCGTTCAGATGCTCCACTGAACTGTGGAGGGTCAGCGAAATCTCCACCAAATCATTTCCACCCACTAAGACTAAAGTGATCACACCCGAATGTGAATCAAATAAAACCAGATCTACTCCTACGATGGTATGAATCAGTGTAAACTGGCCCTTCACGCGATGGGAATTTCAATGCAAATGAATTGTACGGTGTGAAGCACTATGAAATCTCACAGTAATCTCACATCTAGCCGCTGTAATCTCTTCCCCTTTTTTTTTTAGAAGCAAATTTACGAGAAGCAGCTGAGGCGGGTGGAGCAGGAAAACTGCCACCAGGGGGAGCTTGTGCAAAGGATGACTGCACAGAACCAACACCTGCGAGAGCAACTACAGGGAAATAGACAGGAGGGGCAAGACAGTGAGACTAAGGTAAACTGTCAGAGCAAAGACGCCCTCCAAGAAATTCAGTGGAGACAGTTAATTACCATGACACTCGGCTATGGTTACTCCTACGTATATCTAAATACATCCACATTTTACGATAATTCAACCCCTGACTGTTCTGGATCAGCTTTTGTCAACTTACTTGACTTCATTGCATTGTTTATGTCCACAAACCATATCAAAGGAGATTTACATTATCACACTGACATAGAGTTTGAGGCTACAAGATTTCTTCCCTCTTAGGTCATAGACATGTGAATGGACATATAATACAGATTTTGATGCAACAAACTGTGTAACTGCTGAGGACACACCCAAAGTGTTGTCACAGCTCTGATAAACAATCAGAGTTTTTTCAGGCTCCAGTTACTCTTAACTGTCACTTTTGCAGCATAGACATGGAGTCAAACGGGACTTAAGTTTGGCAACCTGCTGTAGGGGTACAGAAAACACTGGTAATTTCAATATGTTTACATTAAAAAATGTAAAACTCCACGTTTTTAGGTTCTCATTCATTTTATAAAGGAGTCATCGGTTTCGTGTTTTACTCATAAGGTCAAGGTATTTGTCGAAGAGATGTACAGCCATTAATTTTCCTTAGCATGTTATTAACATGCGAGAGCAAATGAATTTTTCCTGATGTGATAACCCTGGCTTTCTGAATATAACTCCACACTGAGCTCCACACTGAGCTGTGGGTGGGGGGGAACTTTTTCTATGTACATTTCAGTTCATTTCCCTCACAGATTTTCCTGTTTGATATGATATTTCTTCATCACACAATGAGTTAGTTAAACGGAGCTCTATCTACAGATCACTGAAGACCAAAAAGGAACCTGTGTCTTCTGCTCTTCTGCTTTTCTGAATATGTGTGATCGATAGCATCTTTCTCACTCTGCTGATGGATGGTCTGATACAACCCCATCCTTACACTCTCTGACCAGTAACTGCTGTCTCTCAGCTTGTTTCTGCAGAAGTGATCATGCAAGAAAGAAATGATGAGACATTATTTTTCCTGTGAAGAGCTATACAAATTGAGTTTAGTTTTAGGGGTAAAAAAAAATTCCTTACTGACACTGATACAGTCAGATTGAGAAGTTTATTTCAACGGGGTGACAAAGTTTTTCTCTCTCTTTTTTTTCTTTTTTTTTTTTTTTTTTTCAACAGAGTCATTTTCTTAGAATAGTTTACCAAGGTTCCACGCCTGTGAGGGATGAGAATTGAGCCACACACATCATTGCTCGTGTTTCATTTTAAGCATGGATTTCACTAACATGCCGTCATTCTTCAAATGATCGATGGGTTTTGTTTTTTTTATTTGGTTCTACTCTGCTCTTTCTATCAGCTAGTTGAGAATATTTTCAGCGGTAAGGATTCTAATTCGGTCATATTGTGCAGTGATGATCTTTTCATCTGCAGACCAAAGACGTGATGCATCAAGAAGAAGCAGATAACATGACCACCATCACAAAACTGCAGAGGAAGATCACAGAGCTGCAGGCCGAAGTATGATTGTTCGCTGCGCCACACTTAATATAACCCTTGATCTTTTATCTGCACTTCTGACTCAGCCAGAAAATTACAAATACATTACCTTATGTACTAATTTGTCTACAGTTAACAATTATTTTACAATCAGAATAATCATTTATTCGCTGTTACTAGTTTTTAAGCAATGCATATTATTCCTGATTTTTTTTTTTTTTTTTCCCAGTAGATGATTGTCTAGAAAGAACTCGTCAGCCGTGGTCCACTGCTGACACACACCAGTCTTTACGGACTTATGTCTGTCCAAAATTCATTATCTCTAAATGACCACGTAAAACAATACGAGTTTGAGACCCTGAATAAAAATAGCAGGTGACGCGTCATTTATTTTCCTGGAGTGGCTTTAGTAAGCCCTGTAGATTTAAACCAGTCTACCACATTTTTCACACTTTGCAGTGAGCGGAAGAAGAGGTGCTTTTGCAGTTGAAATCTTTTTGTCAGACCACAGATTTAGTTCTACCGTGTAGAGGAAGGGCCAGAGAGAGAGAGCAGACTTCCTACCACCACACTCATGTGCTTAAGCACCCAAATATGTCACTTAGACTACTTTCTTTCCTAATGTTTTTGTCACACTCTGACTCACGTGGGTCTTAATTTGTTTTTCATGTTTCCATGTAGAAAATATGCAGATTGATTGATTCAGCATTTCACAAAACAGGACGTACAAATACATTTTTTTTCACACATATAGAGAGAGAAAAAAAAAACCCTACTTGATATTGTTGAGTGAATCAAAATCAGATAGCAAGACAGAAATATCAAGACTGAAGTGCTATAGAGCATTTTACAAGAAGCAGTGGTGTGGTAAAAGAGCTGTGAATTTTCAGAGTTTTAAGTTGTTGCGTTTGGTCAATTCAGCTTTAAAAACCCAAGAATCAAGAGAAGTCACAAAATTGTATCCAGACAGACAACGCAAATATGAAATTACTGGTGTGCTAAAAACAATCTCAAGCTGTACAGGAAGGCCTGAATTTGCAAGTACTCATTTCTGTTTAGGTGCAGACAGTGAATAGTCTCTTTATGGTGAGCATTGAAGTTGAAGTTGTGAATGACTGTGGTCAAACCCTCCAAAGTGAGAGTGGCTTCATGAAACAAGAGCATTTTCTCAAAAAAAAACAAAACAGCACAATGGCCAGGAAACGGTTAGCATCTCTCAACACGTCTGCTCTGGTGTGATTTGCAGTCTCCTATTCATTAGATTTACAACCAGAAGCCCTGGCTTGAACCAGGAGCCCTCAATGAGTATAGCTGATTAAAAAGATAACGGAAGGCCTCTTACCCTAGGACTCCGTTGCCGCTCACTCTGAGAGAAAAGCGATGCGATGAGAGAAGAACAGTATTAGTCTTTAGGCCTTGATGGGGACAATTACTTTAAGAGCCTATTTATTTATAAGAAGTGCCGCATTTGAATTAATACCAGTAAGGCACTGATCGCGTTTAAAGACACGAGCGAGTGCTAACTTCTATGCCAGTTAGGATTCTGCGTGTTCTGAACGTGTTCTGAGCTCCTATGTTAAAGCAAAAAAAAAAACAAAAAACGTGCAGCGCTTCTGAAGAGGGGACTTTGTTTGTTTTGAGCAGTGTGTGAGCCATCTGAAGTCCCACTGCAAATTTAGAATTTATACCTTCACACAAAACCTTCGAGTGTCGATGGTTAAATAAGGCGTTTACGTGCTCTCTGTTTGTGGTTTAGAGGAGGTTTATACAGTTTATTTCTATATGATCATCCAAATACGGGTATAACTAGGGTTCTTTTCAGAGTATGGTGTCTTTATGAGCTGTCTCAGGAGTAGAACACGTGGATATTTCTAGATAAGATCGGAGTAAGGGTGTACGTGTATGTGCATTACTGTCAAGATGGACGACTAAAGCATGTGCTATGATAAATATAAAGTGTAACCAAATGTGAGCTGTCTTTGTGAATTGTTTGCAATATTTCTCAGCGCACGTGGGAGTGACAGTTTTATTTTTACTGGGCTCAACATTGTTTGGATTGTTTTGCAATGATTTCACGCATCAGATAATCTTACTCAATCTCTCTCTTGCTCTGTAGTTTTCACTACCTTCCTCTCAGATTATATGCTGGTGCTGGCTATCACAGGTTGAACTCCTATTGTACAGTTAATGGCCTGTATGACAACACCTTGCCCCACTACACAGTGTGAAGAGCGGTTTAGTCACAACATGTGTGTGCTTTTCTCTGTAACCATTTCTCAAATATATTTTGACCCATATATCAAGCTGTGATAATAAAAATAATAAATATGTTATTATCATGTTAAACCTGCTGCATTTCAAACTGATGAAATGGCATTATTCACTTAACTTATTAAAACTTGATTTGAATACTGAAAGCTGTGGTAAAGAGTATGGCTGCACAGCCGCATAGCTATAATACAAAGTATGGCACCATACAGCATATTTAAATCTGATTACAGCATCTATTGCAAATTTACAAATCAACAGAAAAGTCCTTAAAAACAAACCTGGTCTTTTTCTCAACCTCAACAAATGATTTATTGAAGTTACTTTTTAACCAAACAACAGAAAAGAGAACTGTCTAGTGGTTTTGGATTGACAGGCTGTAAATCTTGCATTGTGTTTCCCCCTGTGCCCTATCTCAAGTACACACCAAGGTGTCCAGTGTGGATAATCAGATTTTGCCGCTGTTGCCAGTAGTCTGAGGTTGACTATGGGCTGTTCTGACATGAATTATCAGATTGTGAACCCGTCTCTCAGGACTTGGCTCACCGTTGCTCTCTGTCTGATTTAGTGGTTTTAGTGGCTAGGGTAACCTGGTAGGTGATAACGCAGCTCTGTGGTTTTTGTCATTAAATCAGCTTTGCTGCTTGTTTCTCAGAACGTGTTCCTCTGCTGATGGGAACATATTTGGGGTTGTGTGTGTGTGTGTGTGTGTGTGTGTGTGCTCTGACAGATGCAAAGGCCTAAACTGAAGGGTGAGAGAAATATGGCTGAGAAACAAAGAAATGCAAAGAAACGCAAAGAAACAAATGTTACAATGAGAATATTTTTAAAAGTGCTATTCACAGACAAGGACAACAGTCAGATTCTTTGATTTTTGATCGATATCAACAGCTTTAAAAAAAAAGGAAAAGAAAAGAAACCAACTCTTCAGACTTAACCTGAGTTGTAGTCATTTCTTTGTCACTTATATCTGTCAGCACATTTCACCGTGTAATAGAATGTTTTGTTATCTTTAGGCAATGGTTAGGCAACAGATATTATTTCAGCAGTGCTTTTGAGCAAGCACATGATCTTGCCATTGATTCACATGTATGTGGTATTGAAATATATGTTAGTGTGGTCTGCAGAGTCGCTGTTCTTTATAATAAGAATCGCAGTCACATATTCTCACTCGGATTGGGCACAGGTTTTGAAGCTTCCGTCTGAACAATAGAAATAGATTAGTGGTCACAAAGGAACATCTGAGGCTGGATTTGTAATAGTGCGCACAGTAAGACGGGTTTGAAAATGTTGAACAGAAAAACCTCAAGCTGTTATCACAGCGACTCTTCGCTTCTATTTCAATCACGAATACTCTAAAGAGATGAACAGTTACCATCAAGGCCATGCAGAAGTTAAAAAAAATATTTATATATATATATATACCTCATCATTTCACAAGATCACAGAAGTGATGACCTCTTGTTGCTGTGATAGCGTCTGTTCAACTTTGCTGGTTTCCTGTTCTCACTAAAGTGGAGCCTGTGTTGTGTTACATATTTTCACCCAGTACATGTTGTACTTGGGTAAAGAACTCCAATACTCTTCAACACACTACAGAGTAACTGTATTTCTTTAATGATTGCATCTGGTTTGTTATGTGGTTGGATGAGAGTTTTTCTGTCACAAATGTAGGATAAGAGAATTTTTATACAAATTATGGTGCACTTTGTTTTTTCATTCACATACACTAGATGTAACAGAGAGGCAACAAGTAAGCTTTATTGAAGAAAAGAAAAGAAAAGAAAAGAAAAACATCAATTTGTAAACTGTACAGATTTTTGTTAAGGCCAGATTTTAGATTTTCGCACTACATTTATGCAACTGTGTGCTGTCTCAATACATTCTGTGCATGATACAGCTTTGTACTGCATTCTATGACGCAAATGAATGACATTCTAATGCATTTTTTTTTTCAATGACTGAATGAATTACATTTCATTAAGGAGTAGTGCTTCCATAACACTGAGTTTACTTTGATTTCACCGGTCATGTGATGCATGTTCCATCTCCTTTGCAGATACAGATACTAACAGGCCAGAAGAGTGCATGCCATCAGCTTGCATTTGATGCCACACAAAACGTTTGATGGCCAGTGACCGTTAAAGAGATGTGCACTGACAGTGTGGTGTGGTCAGTCTTCCTGTCCTCCAGTGGAAGAATACAGAGAAGAGGAGGAAAAGTCAGGGTTTCCATCAACAGCACAAACTACCCATGCCTTGGCTAGAAATAAATGGTTTTCTCTGAGGCTGCTGAGGAACTTTGTGCCAAAGACACATTCAACGATTGGCTGTGTGATGTAGTTTGTTTTGTCTGTCATAATGTTTTATTTTTGTTCTTCGCATTTAGGAGGTGAAAGACAGCCAAAGTGGCACCAACACATCAATATCAGTTTAACTGCCTTTTTGAGAGGGGGGGGGGGGGTGATAGTAAACAAATAAAGAAATAACTTTATTTATTATGTATGTTTGTTTTGAAATGACAGATGATGGATTGTTGAGTGTTGTTAGAATGTTGTTTGCATAATAAGAAAACAGCAAAGCTGATACTCAATATCATAGAGGCTCTGCTATTTTGTGCCATTGATTGCACCATTTATGAATAAAACACGTTTCATCAAACGTACTTCCCTTTATTCCTTTGACTAACACTGGCCAGACAAAGATAGTACTGACTTCCCAAAAGAAATCTGTCAGACGTTTCCAGAATATACAAATGTGTGGGGGGCAAGCAGGCATCTACGCTTAACTGCGCGTTATTATAATTACTGTAGGTTATATTAAATTTATTTAGGTTGGTAGGACCTGTTAACCTCTGAGAATAATTCTGGCGTAGGCTACGTTTTTATTTTGGGGAGAATAATGTCAGACAACCACACCTAGAATAAATATAAAATCCTCCTCTACTGACAGACGAAAAATCCACGTCTTATTTAGATCATAAAGAGGCGTAACGGGCTTGAACAAATTTAGTGCTCCTGACAGCATCCCATAATGCAACATGTGTGAAGTATACAGCCTATCAAACAAATAATAGCGTTTCTGCGTGCAATTGATTTTCTAACAATTTATTTCAAGTCTCTGTGAACGAGAACCGTCTAAGCGGGTTTCAGCACTTCATTTGTAAATGGAGTAAATTCGATTCTTTTGCTGATGAAACTTGTTGATAGTACCTCCAGGAAGTTCACGATGTTATTTAAGGCTCACGCTACAACTATGCCTTGCTTAGATGAGACTACGAGGGACGTCCAGCGCAACAGACTGTTTCATGAGTCGAAAGACAGCGCAACAGGTAGGTCTTGCAGCCAATACTCTCTTGTCACACAAACTAAAATGTAAGATGAAAAATATTAAGACCAATGTAATAGCATAGTTTATCGTATAGCTTGTCGTCATGACAGAATATTACAGCTTTACACAAGAGTGTATACTGTAAGTTAAAGTTGTGGTAAGACATGTTACCACACGTTGAAAAAACCCAGCAACTATAAAACGGTTATAATATGATTTTTTCATTTAATTGGTCCATTCTTGACGCGCAAATTAGCAAGTAAATTAACTGAACCTTGGGTTTATGCATGTGACCGCACGCTAGGGGTTGTCAGAACGAGAATTAAGCGTCTTTCAGAATGTCTACAGTCGGAGAATTTTCAGTGGATGGGGTTAACTACAGCATGCTTAAATGATTTCTTCTGAGTAATCTGACGTGTTTTAAACTGTCAGGTGTTCGGACCTCTGCAGGTGCTGCGACTAAGATTTTCCCACATTACTGAAATTAATTCCCTCTCTCAGACAGTATCGAACAAGACAGTAGACAATGATTTCATTTCAGGAAACGTTTGTTCTTACAAACTGCAAAAGAGGAGGAATTAGGCAGATTACAAAGCAATTTACATGACTCGGTCTTACCTCAAAAAGTTGCTGGGCTATTAAATGAGACATCAGCAGTCATGATGTCAGCTTAATATATAACTAATACATTAATTGAACATTTTATAATTTAGAGTAAACACCTGCCTAACATCTGCTTACCTGGCATAATTATCATCGAACTAAAAGCAAGATTTTTTATGATAGTGGATACTCTTGAATTGCAGTAGTAGCCTATGTCGATCTGACTTGAACTTATTCATTTTAAAATCTCTGCATAAAGACGAATCTCTGAACATTTGTCAACAATGAAATAATTTAAATTTGATTTGAATATATATTACACCTGACTGCAAATTGAACCTTTACAGGCAATTGTCCTCACCATGTCTGGTAGATTATTTTTTGAGTATTTAAAATTTAGTTTAGGAATCAAATGTAGATAGGCTGCATGCCAGGAGAGGGCAGGGACAATTTTGATTTTTATATTCAACATCCGTCTGTATACGACGTCTGATTTAGGGTCTTTGACGACATACGACCAATTAAACCCAGAGCTGTAAAACAATACCTGAGGTTCCACCTGCAAGTACGTGCTACGTGTCACTGATGTGCAGTTCTTGCAGCAGCCTTCTGGAGAAAACATTGGTCCGTCATGTAACACCTTACGGCCAGATTGCTCAAGAGGAAAGCAAAATTACAAACTGCTCCGCGAAGTTTTTCTTTTTTTTTTTTTTTAAACATCATTTTAATTTCTGTTACCTATTGGGCAACGCTTATAAAGGGATGTATGTCATGGACTTCTAATCTCGTTAGGCACCTGTTTTAGCATCAGATTTTACTCACACCCGCGTTCAGTTATAAACCAATGGTCTTCAAATCTGTTCAAAGATAAACAGCACTAAGGCACAGCGAAGGACAACAGACTTGAAGCAGCCGTAACGCACAGTCACCATGCCGAGGTCATTTTTGGTGAAAAGCAAAAGGGCCCACAGTTATCACCAGCCACGCAATCTGGAAAATGACAGAGTTCAGTTTCACTCACTTTTAACAGATGTATGTGCAGGTATGTAAAATTATGAGGATGTTCTATTTTTACGTGTAACATCCCGATTTATAAACAAATTTATGGGGAACTGAAAAATAACTCAGTTAATGCCTCGTTTAATAGGACCAGTTACCAGAAAAAAAATACAAAGATGATTGCTTAAGCGGACTGTAAGGCATACACATTGTGAAAAATTATAATTTGCATTGACTTTTATATGTGTTTGCTTGCAGAGAATCAGGAGCAACAGGTGAATCACAGCAATGCAGATACAGGAGAAAACCTCGACAGGCATTTGCCTGATATCAGCTTGGTGAAAACTGCAGATTATTCAGTGGATTTGTCCTCACTGAGCTGTGAGAGCAGCTCAGGTAATCGTTTCTCAGACTATGAAGACCACTGGAGATCTCCATCAGCTTCACCAGGTTCGTATTCACCTTCTCTTGAAATTACTTCAACAGTGAAATGATTTCTTCTGTCCCCTTACTAACATATTGGCTTTACAGTATGCAACACTGAATATCACCAACCTAGTTCAAACAAACTAGAAACCAAAATTAAATATGCAGTTCCTTAAAAGAGATATGTGATTTCCAAACAGATTCAGAAAAATACTCCACACCATCTGCAGAGGACCTCACCTTTCGCTCATTTGCCTGGACTCACCCCAGAACTGAGCTGAGGAACATCATGCAACATATGTATTCTCACATGCCGATTACCATGGCATCTGAGGCACCAATGGGCATTTGCTGTTCCATAGACAGGAATGAAGACGCTCCGCTTTTTGCTGAACCAGGCGCTGCAGCAAGATTTTACAGTGAATACAGCTCTCTCTTAGACAGAGCTCCCACAAGAGGCTTCTTCTCTGATTTCAAGATGAATACCAAAATTTCAGGCATTGAATCAGACACAGATCTCCTGTGCACTAGACTCCAGCTCAGTGGATCCTACAAATGCATCAAGTGCAGTAAGGTAGCCTAATGCAAAAAAAAAAAACAAAAAATGAACATCTTTGGCCAAGTCAATATGTTAACGCTTGGTATTTCAGACTAATTTGAAGAATTTTGCAACAAATTAAAGTTATGTTTTATTCGATATTGGGCTGATGGTCCTCATTTTGATGATAGTGTCTTTGTTCTTCTCCTATGTGTTTCCGTCAGGTGTTTTCCACACCGCATGGTTTAGAGGTTCACGTTCGCCGGTCCCACAGTGGCACAAGGCCCTTTGCATGTGAGATCTGTGGAAAGACGTTTGGCCATGCAGTAAGCTTGGAGCAGCATAAGACAGTGCATTCACAGGTAAGCACACCCGTTTCGATTTGTAGAGGTTCTGGATGTCTTGCCATGGAATCCCATTCTTCAGTACTACATGCAGTTGTCTATCTCAATAGGAAAGGATCTTCAACTGCAAAATATGTGGCAAAAGCTTCAAAAGATCATCTACTCTGTCCACTCACCTGCTGATCCACTCTGACACGCGGCCTTATCCCTGCCAGTTCTGTGGCAAGAGATTCCATCAGAAGTCAGACATGAAGAAACACACATTCATTCACACAGGTGAGACATAGTCACAGTACAAACAAATAAGCCCAGGAGCCCAGACTCCAGTGATTGGTGGTAACCACGAGTCATGTGCAGAGTATACATGTACCACTCAAATACTTGGCATACAAGGATTAGTTGTATCATCCAGTTGAAGTAATGGTGGAAAAGTTTACAATTACAGATAACTTACAAAGTGAGACGCAAGTGCTCTCGCAACCAACGTCAAAGTCTTGGTTCTGGCGTCCTCGTACTGTCGATCACTGAAATTACCAAAGGCACATAACCAGTGTGAACATACTGTTTGTAATTACAGGTGAAAAACCGCACAAGTGCCAGGTGTGTGGAAAAGCCTTCAGCCAGAGCTCCAACCTCATCACACACAGCCGCAAACACACAGGCTTTAAACCATTTGGATGTGAGCTCTGTGGCAAGGGCTTTCAGCGAAAAGTCGACTTGCGGAGGCACAAAGAAACACAACATGGACTAAAATAACTAATGTAGATAAGCTACCACAACTGGGTTAGCAAAGAATATCCAGAATCACCTCCTAACATCAGAAACACTAGAAGCATCTTTGTCAGAAAGCACTGACTTTCTCTCAGGACTTTTGAACTGAAGTCAAATAACTTGTCACAAGTTTAGGTAACCTGGTGTCAAAACTGGTAATTTATCCCAGTTCACATGAACTTATAAATTGGCAGACCAGCAATAACAGTGCTTAAGACATTTGTAACTATTTTGACAAAACTATGTGCTTTAATTTAGTATTGTTTGTTATACTTACTTTATAACCAGAAACATCATTTCTCTTGTGATATTTCTTTACTGGACTCTATTTGGCTCTACATACACTGTGTGCAGGTGCAGCTCATTGTTATCCTGGGGGGATTGTTATGGTTTATCATAAACTATTATAATGTAAAAAAGTAATTAAATTGTGCAACAAATTATTTCTAAAGCGAATTTTGAAACTGATGTCCAACCAACGGATCAGGCTTCACAAAAGACCACGGGAAGAAGATCTTGCACATTACATCAGAAAGTCTAGACTAAAATTGCCTCATGTAAGAGAAAGAATTCAGGGTCAGAAACACAGCAAAAATCAATCATTTCCTCAGAAATTATTTGCCACATTAAGTCACATTACTTTTAATGACAAAGGGAAATTATTCAAGGTTTTTGTTTGACTGAAAACATCTGGTTGAGACCAATTATTCTCAGACACCAGGATTTCTCAGCATACAACGTGGAATTATGGCACCATAAATGCCATGTGAAGGAAGTTTGGTGAATGGTCAACAGCATCAAATTTATTGTACCCTTCTGTCTACAAGAAGGCACTACTGGAATAGTGCCATTTTTATGTCAGAGCCTACCAAGATGTGATTAATTTCACTGTAAAGGTGGGAGATAGCTTATCTACCTTTGAAAATTTTGAAGAACTGATTTAAAACCATACAGAGGATGGATGTGGCATTTTTGTTAGGTTTCAACCAGAAGGCTAAGTGTAGTACAGCCTTTTTGATATTTTTGTAACCACACTGATCATGCGGAACTCTTAAACCTATTCTGAAACTGGAATAGTTTCATTCATATTGGATCTTTTTTTGTAGTTTGTAAAAATGTATTTAGAGAATTTTTTCACTGCTTTCTCAATGGTGTCACCACGTCCATCAACAACCAGCACGATATTTATTAAGTATTTCACAAAACACTGGACCCCTTCACAGATTATTTAAACAGTTTTAATGGGGTGGCATTGTGATTTTTCCTCACTGTTGTTGAAAATGGAAGATGGATCTAATGAAAAGCAAACACACAGTTTACTCCAAATCACTTTGACATGTAAAATACATCCTAAAATGTTAAATAAAGAACTTTCATGAAGTATCTTTTGAAGGAGAATTCAATCAGTGTATTATTCTGGGGGAAGACAGCTTTTTGAAATGTTGACAGAACAGTGTTTTACAGTTTATAACACAGTACATTTTAAACTCCAGAAAAACAGAGAATATAAATGGACTTTTATTTAAAAAAAAAAAAAAATCAAACCAAGTACAGACATTGTCAAAAAGGTTTTACGATTAGACTCGTCACTGACTTAGTGAATAGCCTTTTTGAGAGTGTGAAATACTGTCTCTGTAGTGTTGTTGAAGAGGTTGTTTTGTTTTTTTACTGGACATGAGGCTTGAAGAGCAAAACCAGGCTTTGAAGGTCTTGGTCTTGCAGTCTCAGCTCCTTCATCAGAGAAGAAATGTACTCCACTGAGGACGGCCTTTCTAGACTCTCCCTCAAGACCGAGGACACCTCCATCAACCTGACCAATAGAGGAAAGACTTGTACTGTCAAAGAAATCCAGACACAGCAACACCCAAACCACCAGTGTGTCAGTGACTCAGCAGGATGAATGAGAACCAAAATGGTTCAAAAGTTCCTCTGTTTTGAGATTCACTGTGCAAGCCAGTTAACAAGCCACGATAACGTGTTGACAGAAACTCCTTCAATCTTTCTCTCTCTTTCAAAAAACGCACACGTATACACACCAGTGTAGTTACAAATAATTTTTGTCACGTTAGCTCAACAGCATCAAGCAAGCAAAACACCACAAGCAAATGAACAAAAAGCCATCAATCAAAGGGAGCAGAAAGCTGTAGCATACAAAAGAGTGCGAACAATCCTGACTCAATACTAATAGCACGGTGGTATGGTAAAGCAGTGAGACAGTGACTTTACTCCATCATGTTTGTTTTCGCTCAGAGATAAAGTGTATTGGAGCAGCTCAGATTCAACATGTTCTACTGTTACAGGAGCTTTATGCATTATTCAGTAAGTTTGAACAAAAGACCACAGTAAACTACAGGTCTAGCATAACGTAGAGTCAGGTCCACCGAGGAATTATTTATGAAGGGAAATTAAAATGTTCTGTGTTTCCAAAAACTAGGAACAGCCGCTAGATTGACAACTCTTACTGACAACCTGTTGCTATAGTAAACAAAACATGAGGAGCTGTAACATTGCATGTCGCCGAGGAAAATGTTCATATTACTTTCTGACAAAGGTCTACTGCTTTTTTCAAGGTTATCGCCAACTACAAAATTTCACAAAAAAAAAAAAAAAATGTAATCCTTTGACGTGTGTAAAATCCACAGTCCATAAATGAAATCATGAGAAAGTTTTTCTGAGATATTATCACCATGATTAAAAAAATAGATCTTTTAAGTAGTATCTCAGAAAAACAGCGAGTCTACGAAACATCAGTTTCATTAGCCAACCTCTTGACCTCCAAGGGTTTGTTTGTTTGTTTTTTTCTCTCTCAGGCCAACAGATAACCTTAACCCTTGGAAACAATCAAAGGAGCAAAATGCTGAAGAGGACATAAAGCAACAGGAAACTGAGAGACCAAGTGCAGTCAGCCCAGGCTGCCACGTGGATTTAACACATATGAACAAGCACATTTTACGCTAGCCATGTTAAAGACTAGGCTGGACTTTCCAGAAATGACAACAAAAAACACCTCACCAAAAAAAAAAAAAAAAAAAAAAAAAAAGTACTATGAACGAACCAAGACAAACACTTGTTCCACGCACTAGTCTGTGCAGTAGTTTGAACAGCATTCTCCCTGTCAATGATAAATCTGAGCTAGGTTTTTCAAGCTATACTTTGAAGGGGTGAGGTTTTGGGGAGGAGGGAGAAGAGGGGGGGGGGGGTTGGTTAGTTCCTCAGGTGGAATTTTTCCCATGGGCTCGCGTACATCACGGATCCACTGTAATCAGGTGGCAAGATAAGGGAGGAGGTTGTGCTGTGTTGACACAGACGGGAGCAGCACGGAACTGTGTGTGGAGAAGCCCCCGCTGCGCTCCCCGATGCCTTCATAAACCTGAGGAAGTCGCACACGCCATCTGGCACAGGGCAAACACAGAGCCAGGTCTGCCTCTGCCAAATACATAAACATGCCAGCGCTCCCAGATATACACGCCAACCTAATCAATGAGCTTTTTTATTTAATAACGTGACTACATGCCAACACACTGTGCACCATCTATAACACTCGAAGATACAGATTTACACATGCATGGAGATGGTGTTCGAACATTACGACCTGAATCTATGTCTAGATTAATGTAAAGCAAAAATGCTTAGGCAGTGGGTTAAAGGTGTTTATGTGCTTGTTTGTAGCATCTGTTCATTTCACATAAAAATTCACAGGTGAATTTGTTGAAGTTGTGATTAAGCCTATCCCACCATCAACAACAAATAAAAATAAATACAAACGATTCCTGAACTTGATTAGGTTTTTTTTTTTTTTCCATTTTGAGTTCATGAGAATTTCTATCTGCTCCACTCAAACACACATATGCTGCAATAAATCAGTATTTTCTTATGGGGAGTTACTTAGTGGGAGTTCCTGTAGGGAAAACAATGCTCTATGATTTCCTCAATCCAGCGTCCTTAAGACTGACAGCCCCGGCACTCCAGCTGCTGAACTCTCAGTCACATACTTTCAGTAGCGTATAGCAGGAGATCAGGCTGTCACAACCAGCCAATCAGCAGCTCGCCTCAGATCATAAACACATTATCTAGAGTCCAATATTTTCACTCCTCTTAGCCTCACAGAGGCATAGGTTGGAAACATAGTTGTATTTAGCTCTCAGCTTTCATTGTAAGTGCCAACACATATGGCTCCTTCCCATCAAAGAACAAACTGATACAAAGGGCTCTCTGCAGATTTACTAATGGGAATTTATGTAAAGATTTACAAAGAGATTTCGTTTCCTCCATTGGTAAAAAAAAATAACTTTACAGATACATTCAAACAAATTGTTTTCACCATACAAGCTGTAGGAACAAGGTTGTTTTTAGACAGATGAATGTGAACCGCATTAACTGAACCAAATAAAGAGTTATTTGATCTTATCTAAGCTGTAGTCTGACGATGTAAGAGAGATGTAAGAGAGAAACTTACACAGAAAGCAGTACAATGGCAATCAAGGTCCACTCAGGGTTTTTGTGAATGATGTTGGTGTTTGTGAACCTGCATAAAGACAGTTTTCACACATTTTAGAGATGTCATAATATCACTGCCACATATATATTACATAAGCAGTTACAAATGCACTAATATGTGCAAGCCAACAAAATGTCCACTCGATCACAAGGTCAGGGCTGAATGAGTCTAACACTCCACGTGGCTAGTGGAGATTACGGCACCTTGAAACTCTTACTACACGGGCTACGAGTTTAATCAGTGTTAAGTCTTTGTGAACAAAGCTCAGATTTAGTGACTTTCAACAGGAGCGGTAGAATTCCTGGAAACAGGTTCAATAAGAGGGTGAAGTGCCCATTCAGAGCCATCTTAAATCATTACCATTCTGAGACACACTTCTTCCTGTTGACACCAACTTCTCAGCCAATGACAACTCAATGAACGTACATTAAAAGTTTTCTTTCTTCCTCTCTCTGTCTCTCTCTCTCTCTCTCTCACCATGACAGTAAGGGTATACATGGTTCATAAATGAACGTTTTGATCACCTGCTCTAACTAGTTGAATTTAACGTCATTCATGACTAAGTGTCAGATATTAAGGTCTCCTTGAGGGAAGCAAACGAAAAAAAAAAAAAAAACCCAAAAAAGATGTGACAGTACACAGTGTAACTACTAAAAACAGGCCCCATACATATTTGTGTTTGCTGAGGGACAGATAACTCACCTGAACGTCCTGACCAAACTGTTGATGTCATTCATGATATCTCCCATGGTTAAACACAGTGGACCCACGATGTCTCTAAGGCTTGAGCACAAACACAACAATTACAAGTCAGGATAACAGAAATGACTTTGAGTGAGTGCAGGGGAGTCCTTTACTCCTTCTACAATCCCAGTTTTTTAGGGGCAAACAAAGAGATTGCATCTGCACATCAGCAATGTTAATTAGATCTGGACAATGAGCAGTTTCTATTTTTCTGTGTGATGAGCCGTCTAGTTACTGGCCTTTGATGTTTTATTTCACCTACACAATCTAAATGAAGGTTAAAACAAGTTCACATTTGGTCAGAGACACATTTCTAGAACCTTCTGAGCACTGACCTTCTGCTGAGCTTCTCCACAACAATACGTTTCTGAATAAGGTTCTGTGCATGGGAGTCCACTAAGGGAAGCACAGGATCCTGGCCAGAGCACTGAAAAATGCATGAGTGTTAAAGTTGACACGCAAACTAGTAACTTGACCATTAATGCTTGAGATTGGCGCCCTCAACAGGCGGAAGGGAGAACTAAAAGTTTTGACCGATATACCAGAGCCAAGTCATTCAGTCAAACCAAGTGGGCCAAAATGTTTAATCATAGTTGAATGTAAAGACAGGTTTTATTTTTAAATAATAATTTACAAGTCTGAAACTGAACCTCGAATCAGGGCCACCTTAAATCTTCACTGTAATGAGGAACACCACTTCCCAGTGACATCAACATCTCAGGCAATCACAGTTCAGTGTGGATGCATTAAAAATACTAATAAAGCCACAGATGTACAGAAGCTCACTTGAAAGAAGAGGTTATTATTTTGCTACAATCATCTGTACTGGTTATGTTATTATGACCTGTATTAGGTTATGTTTATTCTGTACTAAACATTTTGTCAAGAGCAATCTGCAAAAGGTCTTTGAAAACTATGTTCAGAGTTCAATGACACCAACGCCCATTCATGTACACAGTGCACTGCTTTATATAATACTCACCTCACTCTCTCTGTTCTCTGTCACAGACTCCTCCAGAACCTCCTCAGGCAGGACACACACCCCTCTGTAGAACTCCTTCACCTTCAGGTCCAACAGTTCAGTCTCTTTCCTCAGGGTCTCAAAGTCTGGAACATGAGCAGAAGGTCTGTTCTGGCTTCCTTCTCCTTGTGTAGACATATCTACCACATCATCACCATCCTCCACCTCCAGGTCATCTTCATCCAACGGCTCCTCCTCACTCTCCTCCTCTCTCTGTTCTCCAGTTTTGGTCCACTGGTTGTAGTCAGGCCCATAGAGGTACTGAAAGGTCTCCTCAGTCCTCCACTCCATCAGAGTGGACTTAAGAGTCGCTAGGATGTTGAGCTTTATCACTGGGAGCTCATTCTTTCCTACGTCACGGCCCTTCAAAAGTGCTTTGAGTCCAGCAGCCCCCTTTTTACTCATCCCAACCTGGGTGATGTTTAGGTTATTGGTGGAGTTAGATTGAACGGGTTCAGAACTATTACTGCTGTCATTCTGCTGTGTTTGAGCTGAGGTCTCCTCAGGCGGCAGGGTCACGGTGTGACTTTCTGCAAGTTTACACTGGGTCAAAAGTTCAACAGTCTCCTCCACGGCGTGCTCCGCAGGTACGTCTTTCTCCGGCAGGGACGGCCTGTTACTAATCTCGTCTTTTGCAGAAGTTTTCTCCGAGGATCCATCAACATCACCGCGGCACTGGGTCTCTGCTCTATGTGGAGGACTGGTTCTGTTTTTTTCTCTACCTCCGCTCTCGTCGACGCTCCCTCCATCATGTTTGGGCAGCTTACCCCAGTGTACTTTGGAGCGTGGCCGTTGCTTAGACACCACGCTAGAGACAAAATCTTGTTCATTGTCACTACTGTCACTTTGACTTGTGTTGGGTGAGCGGGAATGACGTTCTGGGGCTGGGTTCTCAACGTCTGCTTCTGTGACAGGTTGATCAGCCAACTTAATCTCCAAGCCTGAACTTCCTCTAAATATTCAGGGTGGACAGAGAAATAAAGCTATTAGAGCCCAGATCAATTTCACAGTCAAATAAAAAAAAAAAATGTAAGAAAAGAAATCTATACATACCCATCTCCTTCTTTCATCAACTTAATATCTGGCGGTCTGAAATTGAAACCAAGAACAAACTCTAAATACTATTTTATAGATTTTGAGAGATTTCTGATTAGCCAAATATCGTAAAAGGAGACAGGAAATAGGAAACATATTACCTCTCCTCCTTCCTTAACCATAGAGGAGTCTTAGGTATCTGAACCTCAAAATACTTTGAGGCCTTATAGCAGAAATTACTGCAAAAGCACTGGGGGAAAAAAAACAAACCATTAGTTGACAAAGGAAAAAGAAAATCTCGCTAAATCTTAAACAAAAAGAGGCAGTTATGCTGTGGCTCCTACCTTACGCTCAGTGATGTCATAAACTTTATTTGTCTTGGTAGAAATTTTGAATTGTTGACTGGGAACCTAAAAACACAAGTATATAAAATATTTAAATGAACATACAATAAGACGAATTAAATCCATTTTCAATAACGAAAAAGACTGCTACAGATTCATGGTGATCCCTAAAGTATTTTTAAAAAAAGCACTATTTAAAGCAAAAAAGAAGGCCTATCATTTCCTTTGGTTGAACTTTTCTCTATTTTTTCTTCTCTCTCTTGAAAGAGTACTTACATTGCAAAGTCTGTTTGCGCAGACGGGATAACCACACAGTTTAACAATAGAGCGCTCCTCCACTGTGTCTTTGTAGTTGGCTGGAGTGATCATTTGAGCCTGAAACAAAAAGCACCATATTTATTCTCTGTTCGAACTGACTTAGGGATTTTAGTTCCAAAAAATTAAAAACACATTAAAAGCAACTGGTTTTACAGACATAACGTGCTTTCTCATAATTAGGGCATAATGACCAATAGCAAGATCACCATCACTCCATAAGTCTCTGTAGCTGTTTGGTGGTTTGAACTGAAGGGCGAACAGTGGTACTCTAAGAAAATCTCACAGACTGACAAACAAATCAGACTCACACAATCAATCAGGAAGTCCTCAGTCACACTGTCTTCTAGGAGACGCTCCACAACTTGTAGAGCCCTGCGCTCTAGTTCCAGTTTCTCCCTCAGCGTCTCCTTCAAAGCCTCCCTGCTGTAAGGATAAATGAAGTCTGACGTTAAACGTTCATCTAATAAATGCAAATCGCTGAAAACAGATCCTCTATTTGAGAAAGACCGACGTAACGGATAAAAACACAAACATCAGTATAACTGCGTGAGGAAAAGATATTATTCTCTTTACTTCATCCAAATTTTAAATAGCACTGAGCAAAAGTTCAAGCTTCAGAACGATGAAAGTGCATCCGCACATATAGTAGATACATACCGTTTAGCTTCCTCGGCGGCAGACCTAGCCGGTGTTTTCCCATCTGTCAGTGATTCAGATTGTAAATAAGGCAATCATGGTTTATTTTGGTGACAGAAATTAACAGTTTACGCGAACCTTTGTTGTTGCACTATTAGGATTTCTATAAGACGCAGGTGTCATGCCATCTATTAATATACAGGTACATATAAGAACTTAAAAGTTGAGTGGGTGCTACTAAGACAGTTTCGGTCACGCTTCTCTGACTTGAGTAAGTTTAATCTTGACTATTTCTGTACGAGGGTGCAGCATTCAGAGACTGTTTTTTAAGGACAGATACCCAAATAACTTCAGCAAACAGCGTGTTTACCTTTTCTCTTGGATTTTGAACCGGACCGAACCTGAACCTTTCTTCCATCAGCTTCCATGCCTCTACCCGTGTATCACGTATAGCCGAATTATTCCGTTTACGTTAGAGATGTACGGCAAGCCAGAAGTGACATTTGTAGTCAAGCACTTCCGAAACACACGAGGTTTTGACTGCGATGATGGGAGGTAACTAGCAAGTTATTAGGTAAGTTATCCCAGTTACTGTCGTCTTTCATTAAGCAAGGTGTCGTAATGGTCCAGCAAAGTCATAAACTGAATACATTATCACTGTTATGGAACTGTTCGCACAAACAGCTTAGATCATTTGAAACGCTTTTGTCATGCTATCAGAAGTCGCTAGCTGCGTATTCAGAGTAGCAGCCATCAGTGTTGCAGGACAACATGCTGACTTGCATTCGTAGTTACTGTTAGTTCTGTGTTTTTTTAGAGAGAGAAACCAATCGAGGGCAGACTTGGCGGGCTTGTCGGCCTTTTATTTTAACATAATTGTTTAGTTGATTGCATTCCCTCAATATTATCAAGCGATAGTAACAGCTATGGCTAGTTCCATTTATGTAGTGATACGTATGTCCATCTGAGAGAAAGCAGTAGGCGATTTTTAGGGGGATGAGGGGGGATGCCATCCCCCTTGTTAGCAAAATCACCAAAATGCATATCCCTTGTTAACCTGCCATCCCCCTGTATACACTGTAGAGTAGTGTGAGGGGCCATCCCTCCTGTCAAAAAATAAAAATGAACTACTGAGGAAGAAGTAAGATGAGATCAAGAAGAGTATCGTAGTTTCGACATTAATGTGAATTTCTTTTATTTTTAGGGTCCCTAGAACTGTCATGCCCTGGACATAACCCTGTTCCATTTCCATCCCTCTGCGCTCACCCTGGTCAGTTGGAGATGTTGGTCTGTCTTTATGAAGTTGTCAAATTGTCATAAGAGGTGATGTGATTAACAGTTTATATTTGTTAATCAATGAGAGTAATTTCCTCATCCCTATAGGTACTCATTAGGAAAGAAGACTTTGGCAAAGTTGGGCACGAATATGGCTTTAGAACAGCTAAGTGAGGTCGTGCAGAGATGTGTAAGTAGAATTGTCTCAGGCAGCAATATACAGTAGAAACTCATTCAGTGTCTTGTATTCCTTCTAACACTCTCATCCTCTGTTGTCTCCTATCTGTATATCACACCCTCTTAGCAAGCAGTCCACGGAGAAAACTTTTCGCCAGAGGATTATGGTCTTTTCCAGTCAGCTGGACAAATGTGTATAGAACAAGGAGATAGTGCACAAGTTCTGAGCATCATCGTAGATGAGAAGAACAAGGTAAAATAATCATTACACATGTTGTCAAAACTGTTGACGCTCTTGGCACTTTTACATTTTAGCAATCTCTCTCTCTCTCTCTCTCTCTCTCTCTCTCTCTTCCTCTCCCTCTCTTCTCTAAAGAACATTGTGAGATGCATGGGCTGGAACCTGTTAGGCCCACTGGTGCAGGTTCTCTTGAAGAAGGAGGACAAGAATCTTCCACACTGCAGTGCCATTCTCACATACCTTCTGGAGGTTCGTCTTTTCAATTCTCAGATGACTGTGAGCAAACATGCAGTCTCCGAACAGAGCTAGCCATGCTCAGCGCACACCGTTATGTTTTTGTTTTTCAGGTCTGCAGTCCGAAAGAGCTGTTGGTTGGTTTACTTGAGCAGATTGAAGAGGCCCAATCAGATGTCATTGCCGAAACAATTACCTTACTGCTCAAGCCCTTACAGATAGGTACTCAAGTCTGGAAGGCTTTGAATCACTTTCATACTAACAGCAAACAGGGGACACTTTCTGTCAGGGTGGATCACTTGGTCACGCATGAGTCCTCGTCACCAACCCCTGTCTTCATATCAAAGCCTGATCTCTTAGACCTAATCTTTTAGACCGTTAACGTTGCTCCGCAAGTATGCGTTGTTTCAACCAATTCATCTGCAGAAATTTGGTGAACTATCTTCTCTCTGTGTTCTGCTTTTTTTTTTTCATAGAAAGGGCATTAAATCCCACCATTTTTATGAGTAGCATTCTCTTTGTAACTAAATAAAATAAATTGTTCTTTGTGCATTGCCCACTGTTCCTCATTCTTTGTGGCATCCCGCTCAGTGCTGCTGAAGCTGGGAAGGAAGAAGGCCTCCTCCGTGGGCATGGCTCTCTCCACTCTACTCAACCAGGTGGCAAGGCTGCCGGTGCCTGGCACCGCGGAGCAGGAAGTGGATGACGTGTTTGGCCTTTGCCACTGCCTCACAGCCCTGCTCGTCTTTGTCAAACCCTTTGTGGAGGAGGCCAGAGAAAACCTGCAAGAAAACAAAGAAAACGAGCTGAGGACAGAAATACTCAAATTGTACGTTCCATTTTTTTTTTTTTTTAACTGATAAACCTGCACGGTGTTGTAAAGTTAGTAGTTACGTGCTATGAATTAAGTCATGCAAGTCGTTCTTTATGTCAGTTTTTGGGATTATGTGTTTTAGTAGAGTGCGTAACAGCCTGGTATTCTTTACCTGTAGCTGTATGAAGAGTTTGCATGAACCTCTTCTGGAGGTGCAGCTAAAGGATCCGGACACATTAGAAAAGTCTCCACTTCGAAACTTTGCCGCTGAGATCCTGGTAAGAAACACGACAAGTTTCTTCGTCATTTAAGTATTCCGTATTACCTGGCATTTACATAATAACTACATGTGTGAGGTATTTAGATATTTAGCTTGAGAATGTATTACCACAATCCGTACCCACTGTGTATCTAGCATAGGTTGATAATTACATTTATTTAAATTACTTAGATAAGTACCACTGTAAGTAGCGACAAATTTCTGAAGCTAAAGCGTAAACAAAGAGTATAGAAAGTGGAGTGTTATGTATAGTCCTGTCCGCATGAGTTTTTTTTTTTTTTATGTTTCTTCCAGTCCATTCTGTCCAGTATTGGGGAGTCCCTTCCAGACTTGTTGAGTCATTTTTTACTCAGGAAGAGGGGAGTCCCTGGCTTTCTAGAGGAGGAGGTCAGGTACCCAAAAGAGTCCTTGGCTTGCCTTGCACACCTCCTCTTTGTGCAGCATGTTTCCATGGAAACTTTTCCAGCTGTTCTCAGGTACATAAAGGTGTTCTTCCTATAATGCTACATGATAATATTAGCAAAAGCACCTCTGACAGCTCCATCAGTATGAATGTTTCTTTGGTGTTTCTGCTTGATGAGATCATGTCTTAAATCAGAACAGTCTATGATGGCGATCACAGTTGTGCATACCAGTAATGAATAATATTGATTTCTATTAAATGCTAGTATGATAAGGCATATATGAAGTCATCTTTATGTCATACCAAAAGGGGGGAAACCTTCAGAGAAAACCACTCATGCTGTTTAGTACTTTTTAGGATACATGTCAGGTTTGGCAGTTATTTGTTTCTGAGATTTAAAAAGGTCACATTTCTGCTTTTGTCTCAGCCCCGAGTTTGTTCTTCAGTGCAACATGGAGTACATTGAGTTTCTGTTGAGCAGGTACAAATTCCCTTTTTTTTCCTTTACTAGATCTTGAAAATGCTACAATGCTAGACGTTCACTTTATTGACTGTCATATAATCCAAGAGGATTGGAAAAAAACTGTGAATTTTTTTGTAATTGACTGAAAAGACTGTTGTGCATTTCTTCACAGAACTGAAGAGTCTCGTCTGGAGAAGGGACTGGTAAGACCTGATAGAACCGACACCCACACTACACTAATCATTTGTGCTTGTTTCTGTGTGTATCACAAATGTTTGCTTTGCTCCTTGTTCTCCTCCTCATAAGGAGTTGTATGAGAAAAGCCTGGTGAGAGTGGAAGACTGCAGTCTGCCCGTTGACCTCCTGGAGCTGAAAACTTTTTTCTCCGTCCCACAGGTGACCATAGTGTGGTCGTGTTATATTTGGTCACATTACTTTTTAATAAGTCCTTCTTTTTTTTCGTGTTCCCCGCATCATTTCGTGATGTGTTTTACATTTCCTTTCTCTAATTTCAGCACCTGGTGAAAGTCATGACGTTATGTCCAGCCCAGCGAATAGTAAGTGAGATTTTTAACGTGTATGTGATATCAGGCAGTGTGGTTATGTTTTGTTCGGGTGTTGCTAATTGAAGTTTGTTTCTTTTGACAGAGAACAAAAGGACTGTCAGTGTTCCAGTTGAGCATAGACAAATTTAACACAGAGGCCAAATACAAATTCTTTAGGTGAGATTCTCTGTTCTGGAGATCGCCTTTTCTTCATGAGCTGCCATTTCACCTCGGTGCTTATCAAGAATATTAGAACACAGAGCACGTCAAGGCAAAATAAAATTAAATGTCCATAAATGTGGCATGGAATTTGATGTAATGTGTTGTGACAATGCTTTTATCTTGTTTTAGGTGTATGCTGAAAACCAGCCATCATGCTGGAGTAGAGGGCTACATTATTAAGAATATAAAAAACCAGATTGACTCAGCCTTGAAGGTATCGCATAGGTTACGTCATCCATTCAATTACAATTTACAACAGAAGTGAAACGTCTTTTTATTAAAGGAACGCATATCACTGTTCTGTTTAGCCTGGGAACGCGAATGTATGGTTCCTGGGGACACATCTCTTGCCTCTGCTACGTTTGGTGCTGTGCCTTCCTCAAGGTGCTGAGACAGACCTGCTCCACAACTTAGACAGGTTAGATGCCCCACACGTCACTCGCTCGCTCCAGAAGTAATGAAAAGGCAGTTTTAATCTCATAAACGCAGCTGAACTCAACCTTTCTCACTTATGTCTCAAAAGGATCATGGAGTCACTGAACCTCCTGCGCTATCTGTTGATCAGAGATAAAGAGTGGAAGAATGAGGTAAGAGCCACAGAGCATCTCGGTCACATCTCACCGTGCCACGCTGTTCGTTTCCTCGTGTACTGTAGACAAAAAGAGATAAAACGTTGATCATTTTCTGTTTTTTGAGGGGGTTTTTTCAGTGATAATACACAGTCTAAATTTAAATCTTTACAGCGTGGTTCCCTTTTGTCAAGCTCATGTCTGATGTCTGTCTCTGGTTCCCTCAGACTGGAATATGGACCGAGTTGTATAAAATTGAAGATAACTATCTGAAGCCACTGCGGACGGGCCTGAACATGTCCAAAGCGCATTACGAAGCAGAGCTTAATAGCGCTAAAGATAGCAAGAAGAGCAGTACAGGAGGTTTGATTTTTACCTTTTTGCATATGATGTGGAAGCCGGGGGCTTTGCCCTGTCGAGTGTAGTCAAATGTCACAGCTGTTTCAAAGCTCACTTTTAAAACACGCACAGGAAGAGATATAGTAACCAAAGAAATCCTTAGCATATTTTAGGTCTCTGCCATTATTTTTTTATGTGCTTTTATGTTATTTAACTTTCTAACATACTATGTAATCACAGTAAAATAGTTAAAATAATAAATATAAAATACAAAAAACATCAAAATAATTAAGTCATTAGCCCAGACTTTAGGCTCCCCCACCCTAAAAAAAAATCTTTGCTCTCTCTCTCTCATGTCTTTCTTAGAATCTAAAACACCGGTCTGCACAGTGACAGTGGGCGATGAAAAGTTACCCAGCATGACTCCAGAGATGCAAATTCAGGTAATTAGCATTTCAGTTAGGGTTCATTTTTATTCCTGGGCAAATGTATTTGACATCGGTTACTATTTAAATGAAATATGTTTAGTTTTGTCTGAATCAAGATAAATCACTTTGTTCATATCACTGAAAACACATAAGCACTTTCATTCTGTTGTGAAATCTTGCAACTGAGTTAAAATGAGCAACAGTTGCTTTATGGATGCCTTGAGTGGTCTAGTAAAGACCGGTTTTGTACCTGCAGGTCCTGCAGTCTGCGTTGTTCACGTTTGATCTGATGGAGAGTGTCCTGGCACGAATCGAGGAGATCACCGAGGCCAAATGAAGGCCCCAGGCATGAGAGAAACAGGGTTAGACATTACAGTGTTAACACAAAGCACTGTAGTGTCTCCACTTTGGTTTAAGCTCCACGGTCACATCTGAAGATTCAACATGTCTCTGTGAGAATCTCATCAGTGACTGTTTCTGAAATAATGTGAAAAGGTCAATATCTGATCTTCAATATCCTATTAAAGTCAGCAACTGATTTTACATCAATCTGTAGCATTAGATGGCTCTACCCCGGGTGGCATGGCACATCCTGTCCTGTAAAAAAATTGTTACTGTTGTGGGAACTGCTTCTCTAAGCTGTGTAAGGCTGTCTATAAAACATTTCCAAAATGTATTTCTTTGTTACTGCCTCATAGAGCATAGAACAGCACCTGTGTTTAAATTACACTTGTAAAGATGGAATCTGATAATGCTTTTAATGAACATTTGTTTTTTTTCTTTTTACAAATGTAAGTGGTGGGGAATTTGATTTTTTTTACCCATCTTTGATAAACTGCTAAAAACAGAGAAGCCAAGTTACAATATACAAAATGAATGAGAATACTAGAATACTGTTCATGAAAACTAGTGTTTAGTTAGCTATGAAAAATAAATTAGAATTTACCAGCTTGCTTTTGTCTCTATGGCATCCAAGTCAAGCTAAGGTTTACACTTGTAATTCTGACCCTAAACTGTTTAATAATCAACAGAACCATCTTTCCCGACTTCTTTAAAGATTTATAATAAATGAGATCTTAGGTAAAGACTGACTGTGAAATTGTATATTCATCCAATTACTTGAAATAATTTAGATTCTTCAATTTTTATGTTGTACTCTTCCCAAATATGTAAGTCAGACACTTGTACAGCAATTCAAAGATGGATTATGTCTTCCAAACATGAGGCTGAGGCAACGTGTTTCAATATTCAAATAAAAATGTTAAAAAATTTACTTTATTCAAGAAATGTTGCTTAAAAAATTCCTTTAAAAAGAGAAGAGTAGACACTATAACAAATTTACAAAAATGTCAGTATCTTCTCACACAACATCAAGAATGGACAAGAATAGCACTCATATTTACTCTATACAATTAAAATGAGGAATTCTACATCAAACTTAGTCTCTGCCGTTAAACACTCATGTCTTTAAAGAGCGGGTGTAGAAGGGCCTCGGCTGCAGTGATCCTGGTTGTTGGGTTCAGGTCTAAGAGTCTGTCTAAGAGATCATAAGCCTCATCAGTCACACTGTCCCAGCCGGAGGCCCCGGACTGTGTGGAGTCTTTAGCTGAGGCAGGGGAGCCCTGACTGGGTCGTTTCCTGGGCGGGCTGGCAGGGTCCTGCTGGATGTCTGCTGGATTACGGGACGCCTGGAGCTCTGCAGGAAGCGTATCCTCTCCGCACGGCCGAACACCCCTCAGAGTCTCGCACAACGTCCTCAGGTCCAGCCGCGGGAGCTCCCGACTGCACACCACAGACTTGCCTGCATTCAAACACCAGAGTCAAACACACCACAGACTAAGCTGCATTCAAACACCAGAGTCAAACACAAACTAGTGCAGCATCTAAAGCATTTTCCCACCGCTGTGGTGTGAGGAGGAGTCAGGTGTATTGTTAAAAATGTAGAATGTTGGCTTTTCTTGATAAGATCTTGTCGCCCTGCTGCATTCCAGATTAGACAATGGGATTATTTGACTGAATGAGTAGAGGAGTATAGGGTGATGGAAACCTACCAAACTTCTTGGCAGCCTGTATGGTTTCCTCAGATCCTCGAATGGTCATGATCTGTGTTAAAGCCATCAGGTCGTCACTGGCTTTGAAAAACGGATACCTGCCACTCAGGAGTGAAAGCAGGATGACACCCGCTGACCACATGTCAATGGCTACAGGAAAACAAAAAAAACAAACAAAAAAACAATATCAACCTTTTAGTGTGTACAAAACAACAGCATGGATCACTTGCCAGTTAAAATTGGAAAATGAAGGACAAAGACCAACTGCTGTGCAGAGTTACTTTGGAAAGATTTCATTTGACGGCCGTTACACGGCTGACAAACTATTTGGAACATCACATCAAACAGAATGGGCCATGATGTCTGGTCAAGTGCTATACCTGTTCCCTGGTTAGGACATTTGGTCAAGACCTCAGGGGCTCTGAAACCTGGAGTGCCAGCCCTTGGGGCCACCTGTTGTTTCCTGTAATAGAAGAGGAGACCATTACAGGGAGGAACCTACAGAATAGGCAAAGAAATACAGTTGTATTAATCGGTGTGTACACTTACCTAGAGAGGCAGATGTTACAAATACGATCAGTCATGTAGCAGTTGCAGGTGAGGCCCTGACTGACCACGGCAGCGGGTTTCGGTTTCTGACTGGTTGCTGATGCTTTCGCTGGAGGAGGGCGACGCTTCGAAGACACATACTTGCGCGTAGAGGAATCTACCGTCTCAGTAGACTTTAAGAGCTTCTCATGGCAATACAAAGAAAGAGAGAAAAAACCCACTCTCATCTCAACCTAATATAATGTCCACGGCCAATACCGAACGTAATCCAGATATGATGTTATAATATAGGTGAGATTACACCAATTGTGTGTCATTAAGAAGCTGTGAATATGGATACATGGAGTGAGAACATAAAAAAAGTTGAAAATTAAAGACACTCACCTCTGCTTTGTCATTTTTGCTCTTAAGAGGGTTTATACTGTTAAGATTTCTTTCCCCAAATACAGAACGAGGTGCTTTACAAAGTCCCATCAGCTCCTGGGGGGGGGATACAAATACTTGTAGTCATATAACACTGAAGTACTTTTGACCTACAATGAGCTAGAATGAGTCCCTTTCAAGTATATTGTCCTACAACCACACTGATTAAAAATAGCCAAAAACGTTCCGCTGTGAGCAAACAAACAACCTCTCTCGCACTGACAGATTTCAAAGCACTTTCGATTGTGAAGTGTGCGCTTTTGACATCTGTGCCAGAGAGCTGAAGTGCAGACACCTTAGTGGGTTTAGTGCGCGTGGGTGGGCTGGGTCTTTTAGCTGGTGCCTTTGTTGAGGAGTGAGGTGCAGGGGGCCTGATGTTTGGTGGTAAAGGTACAACTGACTGTTTCCCCAGTGAATCCTGTGTTTTAACTGCTGATCCACCACCCCTCTGAGGCTTAGACTTCACAACCTTCAGCAGATCTATCTGAGTGTCCGGAGTTCCCTGAGCCAAGCCAAAATCCACCAGTGCATATCTAGAACAAAAAGAACGTAACACGCGTTACTTTGTTTTGTGTGTGTACACCATTCAATGACTACTGTGCTATTTGAGGATATTTAAGGCCATCGGTGAGGTTCCCCATTGGATCACGGTTATGAAAATTTGGTTCTTACTTCTTCTCCTGGCGGTTGTACAGAAAGTTGGTCGGCTTAATATCTCGGTGGATTATTCCAAACTTGTGAATGTGTTTTAGGGCTTTGAGTAAGTTATACATGTAATGACGCAGTTCTTCAAAACTCAGGGAGCCAACAATATCCTGTAGGGATCAGAGGATTAAGTTATATCACTTTGTTTTGTAGCGGAAAATATTAAAGCGGATTCACATTTATGATATCAGGAGATGTTACTTACCACAAAGGTCTGGTGCTCCACATAAGGCATGACAATTACCACATGGTGGTCTTTCCTGAAGCAGTAAGTGACTCCCATCACATTTTCTACACCCCTGTCAAAATGACACCCAAACATGGATCACATCAAAGTGATGTTTCATAACCTGAACCCAAATCCCAAGGGCTTTGTTTAATGCTCACATTAAAACTATTGTAAGAATGCTTTTAAAATCACCACTGTTAAGGAATTTTGAAACAATGAAAAATAAAAAAAGACACGTGATTAAGAGCTTACCCTGCAACCGTTAAGCACTGGAGTTCAGCGGCTATGCGCACAGGATGGCTTGTAGGTATAAGGTGTTTCAAAGCAAACTTCTCTCTGGCACCACTTGTCATCTGGGCCTCAGCCAGGTACACTGAGCTGAATGTGCCTAGTGAACAGGCAGAGGAAATATGAACTTGAATCCCAAAAGCTAGTCTAGTTTCATTCATAAACTGAACTCTTCAGCTGTGGCGAGACTGGAGATTTACACAGCAGATTTCAATCCCAAACCAGCTTGGTGTACTTTCTTTTTTAATTTTGAAAATAAAAAATAAAAATCTTTGATAGACAAGTTAAGTTCAAACAACCGTATGACAGCAAACCTTCGCCAATTTTGTCGGTGATTCTGAAAACCCTCGACAGCTGCGGCACGACTTCATACAAATATTCAATGTCCATCTCCACGTCCCCTGAGGATACAAAAAGCAATTTCGAAGTAAGTAAAGATGCAATATAAAGTTAAGTATTTACAGGAAACTTTCCAAAAACTGACTCAAGGCAAACATAAAAGAGAATAAATGCCACGTCAAACAGATTCAAACACAGGCACGACCAACTGTTTAAGAATGGTTCAGTTTATAAGACGTTTCAAAACTATACTCACTGGATAATTTACATTTGCCGTCACTTTTTTGGGGGGGTGGATGACTTTCTGAGTTGTCATTGTTGTCTGACTGTAGTGACTCCATTAAATGTCTGTTGTTCCGTCTTTCAACTGCAACTTGTAGGTAAAATAACAGAGGGGCATATTTGAGCTAAAATTAGGAACTCCCGAACTATCGAATTGTCAGCCCTCTGAGCCTCAGAGGCGGAGATATGTGCCCTCTATGAGGTTCTGGCTTACAGATGTAATTTAGAGCCAAAGAAAACAGGTTTGTATGCCCGGTTTTCTATCATACTTATGCTTTCTAGTCATGTAACTACGATAGCGTTACCGTTACTCTCCTAGATATACTGTAGATTTTGCTAATATCAAACCGAACTGAGAATTTTTAAGCTTTATTTTTGAAGCACGGCAAAGTTCCTTTCAACATTTTCGCTATGCTCAGTCATACAGTCATAAAGACAAAATTACGATCTAATGTATAAAAGAACGTTTGGACAGAAATCGTCAGCTAGCTAGCAATTGCTAAAGAAACAAAACAAATAGCCAAGCTAGTGGCTAGGTAGCATTTATCAGCAAGTAGCTTAAGAAAAGTCAGCTAACCGCGTCAATACCCAACGAATAATTCTGAAATGTCTGTTTTACTACACAGTGGAAATTACTCGATTTAAATAGTAGAGGTTATGTGAGATAAGATGCATTATTTATTCGACAACCACAGCTAACATTATCTAGAACATCTTACCATCCTTCGGTTCACTTCCAAGTTCCGCGCTAAAATTAAGGTATGTGACGAAGCAAATCACGTGGCCAGGATTTTAAGGTTCATCTAACTTTCCAGGAATGGGATACGGCTCAAACACTTTGGGAACAATTAATCTGTAACTTCCTAGCTCAGTCCTAAATTTTTAACTGTTAAAAAGTAAAGAAAGGAGGACAGTACAGTAGCCATAGGAGTCATTAACAGAATGTTCAACCAGGAAATTGGAAATCCTACGGACAAACTTGTCAATGAAATCTTTAGTGTGCCAAGTTTCCTTGCTTTCATGCAACACTACCCAACTTCACTGCCTGTTTATAAAGGAAATTCACAAATTTAAGTGTTACAAATAACCATTTTATTTACCTTACAATTAAAGCTACAAACACATTCAAACTGGAAACACATTACAATAATTTATTGATACTTTTGATATAAAACAACTGAGGGAGAAAACAGGGTTGTACAATATTGCACTGTGTCATCTGTTGTCCATTAAATGCAATATTAAAGCATACTGTCAATTTTTGGTAAAATTTGTAAATTATTTGTCAAACTGATGAAACATTAAGAAGACACAATAAGTAACAGCTGAAGCAGCAAATCTTTCCATTAAAAAGGTTTTCTTCATTTTTTTCCCTAAATACTTAGAAGAATCGACATTTCATCAGCATATAACGGAGTGATATAACCATCACATGTACAAATATGCTTCTCTGCTTTACAACAGGAGATGCACATCAGCACTGTAATTAACAGATTATGGTCTATAACATGTAAACAGTTCAAATGTATCCTTATAAAAACTCTAGAAAATACCATCAAATATGCCAATAAACATCTCAACTTCTTTGTTATTCTCTTCTCCTTGAATCCTGCAGTATCATAAAATAATGTAAACGTAAACAGTAGAATAATTTCAGAGTGCGGATAATATGAGTCAAAATTAAGATGAAAATATTATTTTAGCACCTGTTTGAGCATGTACGCTCATCTTGAGCAGTACTTCTCTTTGAGAAGAAATCAAATCTTCCTCCTGGAGAATTTTGTTTTGTCTCACTCTGTTCTGACTGTACACACTTGCTCTCAGCACGGTGCGTCTCAAGATCTGTTTTCTGTCAACAAAAAAACGTTATCTCAGATCAAGAGCGACTGTTGCTTGGTCGTCTGAAGAGGACAGCTTCTCTTCCCATTTCACACAACATCCTGTTTTCACTTACTGATGTTTCACTGAAAAATTAATGTAAAAAAAAGTACTATCCTATATTATATCTTGTATTTACATACAAGAGGACTGTGGATGCTTACTGATAGCGGTGGCATCATGGTATCAGGTCTGAAAGAGTGATAAATACATGCATTTATGATTAGACATTCAGCCAATGGCATATAAAAATTTTCCCCTACATATGTCATCTGAATGATATAGAAGAAATAGCAGAATTCGTGGGGATCCAAGTGTATTCTACATATTAATTGTAATCTTACACATACTGTAGTGGTCTGTTAGGTTCTGTGCTGCACAGTTTGGGCTGTCCATAGCCTGGTGGACTCGAAGTCAAATAACCTTAAATATAATGATGAGCATTGAGTGTCTGCTGCAACTTTTATACAACATGATATTCATATATGAAATGAATCAGTCCCAGTACAATTTATCATAATGAAACCACAATGAGGAATGACTAGAGTTTATCACCTATAGGCCAGTTACACCGAGTCTTCTCTTTCACAGAGCTGGAGACTTCACAGGAGTGAACTAAGTTCTCGTCATCAAAATCATCCCAGTCATCTACCGCAAAGTCAAAGTTCACGCAGAGTGAATCAGAGGAGAAGCAGCCGCTGTCATTAGTGAGGTCTGGGTTTGATTTGAGAGAGTAGTCACAGTGTGGTTTAGGAGGGACCCTGTCTAGTTGTCTCTCGTTTGGCCTGGGTTGTGTCCAGGTAGCAGTATCTGAAAACAGACACTCAGACTATTTAACTGATTCATCCGATGACTAAACTCACAAACTGCAAAATCTTGCACAACAGCCTAAAGTAACACAGTTCTTATGATACCATACCTTGTGGTTTAGTGCAACTCTGGGCTGGAGGTTTCCTCATACTTTCTTCCATTGCAAAATACATGTCTTCCAGGTGGTCATTATACTCTGGGGAAGGCCAACGTTAAACAGATCTTTTACTTGAGCAAGTGTTAGTCAAAGTTCTGTGCCTGCTTAGCTTAGGTTAAATAATAAATGCAGTCTAAACCACAGTATTTCTACAATTAACACATTCATATTCAATGTGGATATCACTACCAATACCGTCATAGGAGGACTGAAGATAGGACATCTCATGGGGAGATGTAAAATCCTTTGATGGTTCAGTGATTTGATATACGCCCTGATGACTTGGTCCAAACCTTGAAAATACAGTATATATATATGTATATACATACACACACACACACACACACACACACACATACAGACACACTTAAGTATCCACGGTCTCTCTAAAACAAGACCATCTCCTCTTCAGCAAATCACCAAAAAAATGTATGTGCTTTATCTTTTACCACAGCCCTTTTCAGTACTGGAGTCTTGGTGCAAAATAAGTCGTTTCTTGTTACTGAGCCTCTTAAAATGTGGTTTTATAGATGATGAACTCATCTTTAATGAAAACTGTGATCTGCTTGTGATCTGTAGTTCTGCAGCATACTGGAAATGTTAGTGTCGACACCTTGAGACAGTGGGCAGAGTGTCTTTGGGCTTGTATGAAAACTGTTGCATGTTTATTGTCCCAGGAACACTATTCATCTTCATCTAAGAGCAAAATCAGAAAGTTATTAAGATTCACCTATATAGCCTCATATATTCAAGACAGCCCCCCTGCCATTTACAGAACAGATTAACTCATGAACAAACAATTACAGTGTAGTATTTAAATAAATATTATAGTTACTTTTAAAAACGAGAGAAATGAGACTTTGTCTCTCAGCCAGTTTAATGATTTATTTTCCAACCATGAACAAAAGATTAAAAACCAACCAGAGTATAACCTGACTTGCATAAAATATGATCTAAGTCAAAACTCATACAGCTCAAAACTGACAAACTGAGTTGTCGGGACAGACCTTTAAGCGTTTGACTGGGGTCTCGATGGCGGTCTCATCTCTGCTCTTTAGGTCTCTGAGGTAGGAGGAGAAACTGGAGTCTTTACTAATAGACCTTTTCGTTACCTTCTGTACTCCAACTTTACCTAAGAGGAGACGCATCTTCAAATGGTCAAAAACATGGACACGATTATGAATACAGCATTTTGATTTTCATTATCTGACACTTACAGCAGTCATGGCCACACTGTTCTTTGTTTTTGCAGAAATGGTTACACTCTCTTTTACCAGGATCTGTCTGGGCAGAATCTGAATGAAAAATAATAATGTTTTTGGCTTTGTTCCCAAATCTACATCAGTCAAACCCAAGACAACCCATAAATATCATCAAAATAAGGTTTTCATTTTACATTCCTTATCTGGCTTGAGAGAGAAGCAGTTCATCTCTAGTCTACCTTTGCCAACAGGAGCACAGCCCTGATTATAGGGCTTTTCCTGTGATGTTGCCTGTGCTCTGGGAGTGGCAGTCTGCGTATTCACGCCTGTGTTTGGTTTGCTCTCGATCACAGCATGTTGTCTCTGTGCTATGTATGGAGGACTCTCCATATTGTACAACTCAGCTCCAAATTTCTTAGCTCCGGAGTAGAAAACACTGTATTTCTGCTGGATGTCCAAACCCACTGCACACACACGCACACATACACACACACACACACACATACACACACACACAGGCAGAATGTTTCTATACAGTGCTTGATTATCTCCACAGTAATAGTCAACATAATGCTTCCCATAATACTCCAGTCCTAGTTTGAATCATACAGTGGAAGGAAAAATAATCTCATCTCTTACAAAAATTTTAGCTGCACTAAAAAAAAAAAAAACTGAACTCTTCAGGAAAAACTGGAGAGGAAGTGTCAGTGTTAGTGAATGGTTACTCAGGCCCTAACTGACCATATTCCGAGCTGATCAAGTTTATGCTGATCTCCTCTCCTTTGGCCGTTCTAGTTACATCAATTTTCCTTGACCAGTTCCCAGACTTTAAGAGTAATGTATCTCTGAAATACATAAAAAAAATCTGCCATTCAGTCCATCAAACAAATCCTCGACACTCCAGTATCAGAGATTATTTTGTGTCTGCTGGTACGTTGGTGGTGCAAACACAACTCAGTTATTACAAAATTGTTCTTACGTAATCTTCTGCAGAAAAACCACGTTGTTGTCACAGTCCCCAATGACAAGGGTAACATAGTGATGGTCAGGAGCAGTCCTTTTCATCATCAGCTGCTCAAAGTTTTTTAAATTCACAGTGACAACAATCTCTGCTGTGGAGACACTGTATCTCGGGAGCTAAACAATAGAAAAACCCATTCAAAACTTTGACACTTAATTATGGAGTAAGACTAAAGCTGTTTGTGCCCTGTAAATATGGCAAACAGCCTTGAAAAGAGAGGTTACACCAATATTCATGGTGTACTATAAGTCAGTGGAATTTTTTATGTGCAGAAAAACAGTACCTGTTCCAGACTAAGTTCGTACTTTGGAAGTCTGTTGACGGCATCTTTAATCTGGTTCCCAAATGGAGGGTGTCTGTTGACAATCTGTTAACAGTAATGTCATTATTTCAGACAACACTTACAAAACACATAGGCCGCATATGATATGCACTGGAAGGCCTTTGAGCAGTTTATCTGACCAGAGAGTTAACTGACTATACTCACATGTGTTACCTCTGATTACAACAAAAACACCCACGAAGAAGAGCGGTTGTACAGAAACACAATTCTTTTTTTTCTTTTTTTTTAATTCTAGCTTACCAGCTCCAGTTCTCGAGGATTGGTCCGCTCAATCTTGCTGAATGTAGTAAGTCCTGCGTTTACCATGGCTGTGGCAAGAGTTAACCCTGGAAAAGCAGCAATGAAAACCATCAATCAAATGTTCTGCAGAAAACTGCATTCTGAACAAAATGTACAGAATCTGCTATGGATCCTGTTGGCTGATTGGTTACGTAACACGGCTATACTCTCTGAAGAACCACTGAGCGACCGACCTATCTTCTCCAGCTGCTTGGAGACGTAAGGGGAGTTTTCCCACAGCCTGGCTCGGAAACATTTGGCCAGTATCAGAGAGCTGAGCTGAGCAGAGAAGTTCTTTCTGGAGTGATGATGAAGAAACTCTGTCAAACCTAGTGCCATGTAACATAACAAGGGTTAGCCAGGGGGCAGACCCAAGAGGTATTATTTAAATATGCTGTGTATGTCTTTTGAAACAGCTTTAACTGCCAATACAATCAAATTCAGACATACAACAGACTTAAATAAACTTTAGATATTATATCATATTACATCTGCTAACTCGGACTCCATTTCTGAATATTTTCCCCGTGTCCTGTGTGAGCCCAAACTCCTGAACAGGAATGCAGCCAAGCTGAGCCTGAATCAAGCTGTGATGAGACAGTTTGAGAAGTTCAGTAGAAACAGGTACAGAGTATAAAAAAGTACAAAGGGGCCAGATTGTATTTGAATACCCATGTCATAAACTATAAAGCTATACATAAACAAAAAAGTCATCCATATGATTACATATGAGACTTTGACAGAAACTAGAAAGCACTGTGTGAGGAGGTAGTGTCACATACCAGTTAACTTTCATTTCATTCGTTTTGATCTTTCCTGCCATGGGATACCTAATAAAGAGAGCGAGGGTCCTTATCGCTGTGTGTTCTGACTTACAGGTAAGTTATTTCATATGTAAGTCCGTTAAGAGCTTTTTATGACCTGATGGTAATCCGGTTCTTATCCCTGTTCAGTGTGTTGAGAGTTCTTTTCTCATTGACTCTCAACTGCACGTCACTGAACTCTTTCCCCTTTGATATCATTTCAATCTGGAAGTAAAAGCATTGATAACTGTCCTTTAAATAATCAAGTTCTGAAATCATTTAAAGTAATCTAATCTAGCCCACTAATCTGAATACCCTGTCCAAACAGAGCACAGACAATGTGTATTCTTAAAATTTACTGAGGAAAAAAGAGAGGTCCTTCTTAACACACACTTACCAACTCAGGTAAGGTCTCAGTACCTGCAACCTTACTGAACTGTTTCATGGTGTCAAATGCAACATAGTATCTAGCCATAAGTTTTCCAGTCTCTGTGTATGAAAAATATAACGGTGCTTCAGAAATACAAAATTTACATGTGGAAAACTTGATTTAAAAATGAAACCTTCGAGGAGCACCCAGTTTTGTTCCCCTCGTTATGAACCAAGGAAATATTGCAACATGCCAAGAAAAGAAAAACATTACCTGCAGGCTTAATGTTGATATCTTCATCCATGGTGATCAAACCAATGGAAGCCAGTGAGTTAAGGTTCTTCAAGCAGAGCTCTAAAGCATGTGGAATGTGTGCAAATACGATTAAAAACCTGATCTCATACTAGAACTGTACTCAAAAGCTACAGAGTAATTATAGATTTACTAGATGAGAGTCATTTCATTAACCCTCTGAACAATAAATTCTTGTCGCCCACAGGCAATAGTTTTCAACTCGAAAAAAATAACAAAGAGATATTGTACCTTGCAATCTGGCTTCAATTCCACATTTGTCAAGATTAGGGGGAAAACCTAAAGCATAATTCAAGACACTAAAATAAAATGTTGGCATTTTATACATGGCTTTTGCCAGCTGGCCAACGAACTCTGTGGTAATTCAGGGATATTCGGACAGCTACCATAATGTTTTGGATTCCTCATTGTGCGAATGTAGAGAAAGGTAGACCGAATCCAGTCCAAAACCATCTTCACATCAGAGATGGTGTGGAGGACAATCTCTGCATTCAAGTGTTCAGCCAGGTTCAGGTGCAAGCTAAACACAGTGGTTACAATATGGTCATTTTGTGTCTATGAAGGAGACATAGTTTTGCTTTGTTTTTTAAGTTTTAAACCAAACCGCATTGTTTTGTTGTTGTTGTTGTTGTTTTGTGTTGTTTTTACCTGCTCTCAATAGTCTCAACCCCACTCATAAACTTTGTATACTTGTCTTTGGTTTGGGACCTGGTCATGATCACTGCAGTTGCCGTTGTATCAAACTAAGAAGAAAAACATAACATTTAAGTCCATCTGAGCACAGTTTTACTATGCATTAATACTGCACTCAGGTCATCATGTTACATACATAAATAACAACTAGGACATCCACCTAATGGACATGCAGTGAAAATAAAACCAGTGTTAAACTCAGATATGAGTCTTTTCATCCCTGAACTTTCAGAGCAACATGACACAATGACACAAAAAAATCAGGAAGAGAGGAAAATTTTTTTAAATCAGGAGAATGGGATATGTATTTCTAAAACAGGTGTTTTGAAATCAGACACATAGTGTGTTTGCACCTGCGGTCTGCCAGCCCTTCCAATCATCTGTAACATGTCAGCTTCACTGTATTCCTCACATGAACCTCCAACGTAGTGCATGGTGGACTTAATCACCACCAGATGAGCAGGCAGATTCACACCCATCGCTAAAGTACTGGTGGTAACTAGATTGAAATAAATGAGCAAGATGCATAGTGACAATTCAGCTGAGCCAAGCGGGAAAAAAAACAGCACACAGTCTGGGAACCAAAAGGCTTGGTGTCATAGTGCGAAACTGGGCATGGTGCTTATAAATACAGGTGGTAGATAAAATAATGGAAACGCCACAGGAAAAAGACATTTAACTTTGAAGTTGGTAAACTGCAATTACAAACCCAGCTGCAAAGGTGAGTCATATTAGGTTGACTGCCAATGACCAATATGAGTTAGCTATAAAAAAGGTCTGACAATTTGCACTTTGACAGGTGAGTTTTCAAGGCAACATGAGACAACTAACAGAGTTCCAAAGAAGCAGAACATTGGTGCTCACATTGCAGGTGCTTTCGTCACAAAAACTGCAAAAATGTGTGAAGGAGAACAGTCTCAAAAATCATGACAGCATATGCCAAACATGGACAAACTGCAGTTGCAGGAGGAACAGCATTCACAAGTTAAAGCTCAACAACAGGGATAGATGGACACTTAAAAGTTAGTTGCTTAATGTATGTTGTGAGCTTCACAGAGCTGAAATTTATGGCAGGGCTGCCATTCAGAAATCAATTGTATCCGAGAGTGACGCACAGAAATACATGAACAATGGAAAGAAGGTCATATGGTTTGATGAGTCATCTTTCAGCCTATTTCCTACATCTGGATGGATTTACGTTTGGAGAAAACCAAAGGATGCCTTGAGCCCACAAGGTCTGCTGCCAGCTGTTAAACGCGGTGGGGGATCTGTGATGGTGTGGGCAGCCGTCTCATGGGAGTCATTAGGTCCAATGATTGCCCTGCATGGTTCTATATCAGCCAAGGAATATGAGGCCATTTTACAGGACCAGCTGCACCCTGTGGTCCAAATACTGCTCCCTCATGGTGTTCCCATATTCCAGGTTGATAATTCTCCCATACACATGTACACATTTGTAAACACATTGGTAAACAAATTCAAGCGTGGTTTCACAAACGCACGCGATGAGGTCAAACACCTTTCACTGTCTCCCCAGTCACCAGATCCAAACACTATTCGACATTTCTGAGATGTTTTGATGCTTAGAATGTGAAGTACATTTCTGCCTCCTCCATCCCTCAAAGAACTGAGGACTTTGCTTTTTAAAGAATAGTGCAATACCACAGTACACACAGTTCAGGACTTGTATGGCAGCTTTCCAAGAAGGATTGAAGCTGTTCTGAAAAAAAAAGGGTGGCCCTATTCCTTATCTCATTATTTATATTACTGTGTTGTTAGGTGTTTCTGCTATTTTGTCCACTCCCTGTGTACACGGCATGAACAACACTCACAGAGCACGGGCAGGTCACCAGCTGTAAACAACTCCTCAATCACTTTTCTGTCTGACACATCAACGCCAGCATGATGATATCCAATACCACACAGAACTAAATCTGGACAAGAGAAATTTGGGATTAAGAAAAGCAATCATGCATAATATTGCACATTTACATCGCGAGTGTCACTGAATAACATGAGCATGAACCTCATTTTTGTTCTGCATGGCCATAATTAGGCTGCTATTCATTTCTTATCCAGTCATAATTACACGTTGCCTTCTGAAGACGTGTTGTATTTATGAGTATTTTGAAATGTGACAAATAGAGAGCTGTACCAACCTCTGAGTTTTGAATCTAGAAGCGAACTTGCATACTTCATTAACCTGAAATGAAGAACAATGAGCTTCGTGCAGCAGGAATAACCAACTGCAACATGAATTCAATGCCTCTGCACAAAAGAGCACTTAGATTGGAGGTTAAGAAATACCTTTGCTTGTGGTCAGTGCTCATAATGAATCTGGCATCTTTGGCAAGGACAGCAGCAGATTGCTGAACTCCTTTTCTTGTGGAACAAAACTGCGCAGAATGGTTAGTAACATTGAAAAAACCAATGCTTCAATTAGCAATCTGCCCTTAACAATGACAGATGCAAGGCAGACAGAGACGGAAAGAGAGATAAGGAGAAAAAAGACAGAAGGAGAAAGATAGACATGGAGAATCACTCACCACTAGTGTTGGTTTCTGGTCTGAATATGTCTGAATGATGTTGGCCATTTTATAGTTGAGGGACAGATCAAATTTGAACTCAGTCTGGTGACTGCCGCAGGGAAATCCCAGCACGACTTTCCTCAGTTTAACTGGCCTGTGGCTCTCATCCATTTCCAGACATGCAGCAGGTCCAGTGTCATCACCCAACCAATCAGCTACCTGTAAAAAGAGGAAATGAAACTGAATGGTTGCTGTTTATGTGAACACATAGAAAGTAACTATACTGAATCAGTTAGACTGATAATCCATGAGTTTTTTATGGTTTACGTCGGTGATATTTGGAATTGTAGCAGAGACAGCCACAAATCTCAAGCTGACATTGGCCTCATGGTTTTCAGCCTTGCGATAGGAATGCATCGTTTTCATCCTACTGACAACAACTTCCAAGGTGGCTCCACGAGCTGCGTCTTTTACCACATGCACCTGAAAATGACTCTGTATCAGTGTGGTACTACAAAAGGTCTAGACATGTTAAAGACTCTGAAAAATTACATAAACGTTAAAAGAATGTGCTTGGTAATTTATTTAATAAGTGCTGTCAGCTCAGGTGCAGAAAAAAAAACCACTGTAGTGAGGAAAAATATAAATGTTTAAGATATCGTTGGATGCTTTGGTCCTCTAATGATGTGATCAAGCACGAATGTAAAATAAAATAAAAATTGTGAAGATACTGAATGTTTATCTTCAAAAACTTGTGTATTTATTTACAGTTTTAACAATGAGCCTACACTATTCCGATTAACAGCAGATCTGTTACTTGTTAGTACAAGTAACAGCTCTGCTTAAAAAAGCATAATCTGGACCATTTAAACACACACACACACACACACACACACACACACACACACACCTCATCAATGAGGAAAAGCCGGACCAACTGCAACAGACAGTTCTCCCTCCACTTCCTTGTCATGCTGTCCCATTTTTCCTTTAAAGAAGGGGACATTTGTGTCAGTAGATAGGAGAGAATGTCTGATGCTGTTTCTGATGAGACAAGACTGTCCTGGGCAGTCACTCACCGGTGTGGTCACGATGAGGTGTGCATCCTGAATTTCAAAGAAGTCATCAATTTCCGTATCACCAGTTAACTCTTTACAGTTAAGGCCCAAAGGCCCAAACTTCTGTTTCCAGTTTTCGTATCGCTGACTACACAGGGCCTTGATTGGTGCCACTGCAAGAAATTGATAGAAGTTTACAAATACAATTTAATCATGATTTGTGACCTGCATAAAATACCAATTTGGAGTATTTAAATTAAGGGTTCAGGTTGTGATACATTTAAATGTTCCTTGTATACTTGCTGCTTTGACCACAAATCTAAATAGTGGTCTGAAACATTTCTCACAAATGTAACTAAACACCATATTTCCATTTACATTCAGTATTTACTGTAGGTCAAATACTTAAATTGATTTTCTAAAAAGAGAAACAATAAACAGGCAAAAAATGAGTTGTACTCACTGTACACAACTCTAACATTCTGCCAGGCTTCATTACTCTCCATCAGTAATCTAATAATGGCCAACTCAAAGAGCACAGTTTTCCCAGAGCCAGTGGGAGCACAAGCCACAAAATTTTGACCGGTGTAAAGGACCTGGAAGAACACCACCATACAAGTAATGAGATTAATGGGAGAACAGTAATCTATCTTTTTTCATGGATGACAAGAGGGTACTAACGTCATCTAGAGCTTTGGACTGCACATAGTTGAAGTAAGGGAATTCTTTAAAAACAGATCTGAATTTTGCAGCTGCGTGAGGTTTATTAAGGTTTCGTAATGCAGTTACCTACACACAAATGACATGACAAAGTAAAGCATTGCTTATTGAGTCTGAAAATAAACAAGCTTCAGTCTCGAGTGATTTAGCTTTGGTAATCTCATTCAGGTCTCAGTTTAGAGCAGAAGCAGACTTTTCTTATTTACCCTTTTTGGCAATTAGAGAATCAGTATTCAGGTCTTCATAAAATACTGTATTTCACTTTATCTAACAAAGGAATAGTAAAATCTACATCCCACTGTACATGGAAAGGATACGAATTTCAGACACTGGACGAAGAATCGCTGGTCCAGAGGCTCCTAAAATAAAAGTAGAGATGAGTTCTACAGAATAAGAGAGATTTGTACCGCTTTTGGATTGAACTGTTGAAACAATTAAGAGACCCTCTGTTTTCATAGAACACATACTCCAAAGACACCTTTTGAACCAAAGAGGATACTGTCAACAGCAATAGCTACGCTAAGGTTACCTTGAATTTGTACAGGTTTAGGAGACATTGGTAGAATGCAGGCTTTTTTTGCTCCAGTGCAGCTCTTCTGCTGTGAAATACTAGATCCTTCTGACAAATCCAAGCCAGTAAAGGACCTAGGGACTGCAACATTATGTGTTGTGACTGGATGTTCAGTTGCCGTGGCAACCTGTCTGAGGACACTCTGCTCATTTGTTGTAGGCATCATTTGACTGGAGCTACTGTGACTGTATGCACGGCTGTCTGAGGTCTTCTGTGAGGGAGATCTGAATAACCTAAAGCAGGAAGGAGGAGCTGAATGCTGGTTGCCATTCAAATAATATTTATTCAAAGTACTGCAAATGTATCTTGGTTAGAGTCAGATTTGTTTAGTAGTCAATCAGGTTTGAGCTCACAATCCTCTGATATTTTGGTCAGGACAAAATGTCTTGTTAAGTTAAAAAGTGTACCTGATCTTGAACTGATGATTTTGATTTGAGGAGAAAGAAACTCGTGTCTCTGATGGAAGATCTGCATTCTGTTCTGCATGAGGACCACTGCTGACCACACTCTGGGCTCTCTTTATAGGAGCTTTGTGGATCCAGAGATCCTCAAACTCATCTGCCTGTTTCTGGATATTCTGGGTGCTGGTACTGAGGCTCCGAAATGGAGGCATAAATTTCTTTGTCCTCTGAGAGAAACCTTTAAAGAACATAAAAGGCTGAGATGGCATACACACAGTGGAGCACTCCACCCTCTGCATGTTCTTTGACTCTTTGTTTACAGTCTATGTCGGTATAAGCCGCATCACTTCCACACTAGGTGATTTGATATTTTTTTTTTTTTTTAGAGATGAGCAGATTGCTCGCCTGTTTAAAAAACAAAACATATAGGCCCTGGGACCATTGCTGGCGATAACCAGTATCTCAGGATATGATTCTGTTCAAGCCTCTTGGGCACACTGGTTTTGGGGAGAAAACACATTTTCTTCTCTCTTTCCTTTCGACTCTCTTTCTTCTAAATTATTACTGTGTTTGAGGAATGCATAGGCAAAGAAGTGTTTTGTGGGAAGAAACGAAAAAGAGGCTGGAGGCCATGCTCTAGCTATAGTTTTCTCCTGACGGTTATATCCAAATGTACCGTTTTGATTTACAAAGAATGCCCACCATTTGCTTCAGGTTCACTTTCATTCCTTTTAGATAAAATCTTCACAAACTAACTTCTGGGAAATTGTCAAAACGCGGTTTTCATAAGTAAGGTGGCTTCCCTTACTGTAATAACATCTCAGGTACCATGTTATTGCATATGCTCTTTAGATGAGGATAACAGGAAGCTAGCATGTATCTACAGAAATAAAATCTTAATATTCAAATACTCAAATATATTTACAAGGATGTAGGTGATATTTTTCTACAGTAGTGCCATAATTTTTCATTTCAAAAGAGGCATACAGCAATATATATGTGTGTGTGTGTATATATATATATATATATATCTCCTGGTTTTGATAAATATGTCTGAACTTTCTAGTACAGCAGTCATTTTCCTTTTATCACAATTGACTATCATATTAATAAATATAAATATGAGCAATGCAAGCAAGGAAGAAAATTACTATGAGAAACCACCTGAAATCTACAATTTTATCCTGACTCTAAATCTTTTGAACCTAACTATATCTGCGTTGCAGCCCTGTTACATCAAAGTAATCAAAATTTGAACACGGCAAAAACATCTATGCTGAAAGTGTGACCTTACAGTGAATCAAGGGGCACGTAACGCGGCCCTTAAGAATTAATGTTCACTGCAGAAAAACGCTTGCCACAACAAAGTAAAATAAGTTATTTAAAAATCAACCGGTTATTTCCTTGAAAAGGGCTCTAAAAAGGAAGATTTGATCTGACTCACTGCTTGCAGACAAACATTCCACCTCTTTCTGAATGTCTGGGGTCGCAGGTATTTCGGAAATTGATGGTGGGGCATCAAGTTCCCAGGCGTCCTGCTCTTGACATAATGGTTTTCTAAATAGATGCACAACCCAGAGCATATTCTAAGAAAGACTCTTAGCTCAGGTATGTTTATCTAAACTTCTTTATCAGTGGCCTATGAGCTTCGATAGAATACACAATCTTCATCTGATTCAACTAATCAAACCAGCTCATATTAATTTTTCAAGCGAATGTAACAGAATACATTCATTCACGATGTCTCATCATGGATTTTCAGGTTTGCCAATACTACGAAACTCACACTTTATGAACAACTGGCCGTTCAAAAAACAGGTTATCCAAGGGGGTTGAGCAATCTTCGACGTGTGACACGGCCTGATATTAAATAAATGACAAAGATTTCTGTCGTGTATTGCAAAATATGAAACATTTAGATAACCCAGTTTGGGAACTGGCTGTTATGCAAGAGTTATTCGTCTTGTCGGGAGATTTAAGCCTAAAGGTTAGATGGTCTGTGAGTAGCAAGACAACATAGCTGCCACTGGATGGTATCCCTCAGTTACTAAGCTAGCAAAAGCTAGCTAACTGGTTTAGTTTTAAATTTTTATGTTGCGAAAATATCGTTTAAATTAAAAACTAAAGAACCAAATCAACATATCCTCAAAGCGAACAAAGAAAAAAACCCCACCGTCATTCCATTTGATTCATGCGGCGCCCTATTTCAGATTTCAAGCAATTTCTTCACACTAATGACAGGCTCTACTGAGAGATAAATTTGTCGCGAGCAGCTCAAGGAGATTACGGTTACTTAATATTACAGTGACACTATGAGTTGGCCAAGACGTTTGGTAGCATTTTTCTCAGTTCAAGAACAATCTGAAATATGAACTGGTTACTTTTCTCTGATGATCTCTTTTGCTCTCCTATGACTTCTCTAACTTGCCTAACTTGCATCTTGAAACGTTCGTCAACACATACTAGTGTTTTCAATGTAAAGTATTTTAAAAAAATTACAAAATATTTTGGTACATCTGTAGAAACAAAAAAATCATGGCTAATCAGTTTCCCATGCAATGATCCACCACTCTCATTCTCATGATTTAATGATCTTGTAATCGAATTCGGGCGGTCGTAAATCTAACATAAGGAGCACGAGTGCACATTTTCATGACACCTTTTGTCGAGGATGTCTGTTGTGACACAGACTATTATGTTAACATCCTTTGTCGTAACAGTGCAATGAATGATACTCAGACTTAGGTTGCTGCTGGTGTGTAAAACCTTTCGGTTTTTCGGTATTCGGTGCCACCTATTTGGAATACACCATTTTAAAGTGGGGTGACATTTTCTGGATATGCGAGTAAAATCATGAATGTCGCAAGGGACTTAGATATACTGTATTTTGAAATTTAGTACAAGGATTGCTTCAATGAGTATATGTTTTGAAGTGCACGACTGAAGCCAGTTTTATTTTGTCTTTTAACATTGTTGTATCACCACGTCCCCTCTAAGAGCAGTCGAAACGCCCCAGCACTTGCAGGCAAATATGGCGGCTTTGAGATGGATGGAAAGCCAAACTGAGCAATAATGAAATTACATGAATGCAGCCTTCATTGTTCTGTCTAACGGTGGAGAGGTAAACTAACAGCTTTCTTCCATTTTTCTGACAAGTTTTTAACAGTGTAACGGTCTTTGCCATTCCACCACGGATAGACGTGGTCTAGATCTTTATGTGGAACATAATGGATAGGATGGCTACCCAGCTAGCTACCTTGCTAGCACCTATTAACAGCATGTATTAAAGGAGTCGAATCGTGCAATGTTAGCTGGTTATCTAAATCCATAGTTGCATGGCGTCGGAGGCCAATCGATAACAATTTTAAAGCAAAAGAGAACGGTGAAATGTTTTTTAAAGGATGTATGTTTGCTCAAACAGCTGGCTGTTACAATCCACATAAGAAGTTGATCTGAATTTCACGTGAGGCAAGAATTCAGTTGAGATATCTGTAAATGTAGCGAAATTGATTACAAGTCCGGCTTTTTTTGACACTCACTCCCCAGTTTGACTCTAAACATATTTTTTTTCATGATCACTGGTTCGATAAGTTAACTGTAAATTGACCATATTTTATTTTACTATACTTTTTGAACTACATTGGTACCTGCAACAACACAATCATCTCAGTGTCTCAGTGGTTATTCTACATGGACAGTGCTTTAAAAGGTGAAGAGCTGTATCAACCCTTATTTGCAAGTTTCATGCACTGGCTGATTTTGATACTTAAGAGCAGATTATTCATGAATTACATAAAAGCTGCCAGAAGGGGACAAATGAAAAGCAAAAGTGCATTGAATTCACAAAAGCTCAACTCAATTCCTAATTTTCTCTTATGCTGGGATGTATTTGAAAATGAGATGCATCAAATTTCAGTTTTTGAAACTAAGTCTCAGACTTATGTGGTGTTGGTGATCTTTGATGTCACATAATTTGACAATGAACCTCACACTGACTGATGTAAAACTGTGCCACAATTTTTCAGTGTTTGCCGTGCAAATGCCACCTTACCTTTACTTGGTAGCACACAGGACATGGTACTCCCAAATGCTTTGCCTAGGCAAAGTGTCTCTTGCAGGCATTTGAAAAATTTGCTCATCCCATTTTTTTTTTAATCAAGCAGACCTCATGAAAAAATACCACAAGTCACATTTACTGTTTCATTTTCATGCCCCACAATTCCACCCATTACTACACTTAGGGCAATAGGTCAGCTTGCATTTTTATATTTGGCTTTTTCTGATACTGTAGCCTATTATGTAGTAACCTAGCTTACTTGTATTGCCAAACTATATTAACTATGTAACATACTATGCGATTTTTCTGAGTTTTAATATATTTACTTATGAACGCAGCTTTTGGCAATAATAACCTATAGCAGAGTTACGATAAGCTAAACACTTGCCAGTGTGATTAAATAATCAAGCATTTTTTACATTGAAATCAGCTGCTTATCAGGTTCTGGAAAATAGATTTTTCCATGCATCTATTTTGGAATTTTGACAGATATTGGTAAATGAATAGGCCACATTTTACTACCCGTGTTTACGCGTACAAGTTTGAAGACTTATGGGAACAACAACAACCACCTATCACCGCTTGAGCTAGAAAAGCAAGATGCTAGCAGTCCTATTTTGCTACTAACATGCTGACTTGCAAACTAACTTTTATCGGTGACTTCAGGCATCTACAAAAAAAGAATCAGAGGTCATTTTATTATATGGATTTCAAAATTTCATGGTTATTTAGGACTAATCTATGCTCAATCATATTTGTCAAAGTACCAGGGTAGTCCTCATGATTCTCACAAAGAAGGAACAAAGGGATGCGTATAGATGACATCAGAGTCTCATTCATACCACCCTTATTGAACCAGATAGTTAAGAGTGTCTGTGAGATTCAGTCAGTTAATAATCCTTTACATGTTTCTTTAGTTTTTAAATGCGTGAGCTGACAATTCAAAAATCACCCCGGGCTCTCCAGAAAAATTGCTGGGTGATCAACAACTTTGACCAAGCTTTCTTGTAATCTGTAAAGAGCCAAAACCAAAGGTGACATAATCTTCTACAATATATTTATCATCTTTTAGAGCATGGTTAGACATTCAAGATTTGATGGAATGAAATATTAAAGAAAAGAACAGAAGTGTTCACCTCTTCATGTAGTTAAGTTACTTGAAGATCTTTTGAAGACACCTTTGTTTATATCAGTATTTTGTTCTGTCAGTTTTAGTACATTTAAGGCGTAGTGCCTTACAGACTGTAGTTAGGATATTATGGTGAAAGACTTTTCAGTGCCAGTGATCAAGAGAGTAGCAAAACTACAATCTTATTTTAGTATTCGTCATGAAACCAATACTAAGATAATGTCAGCCAGAGATCCCCTGGGGATATAGATAGTATAATATGGGTTCAGGGATTTCCAAAACATAGCTTGCCAGCTGTTGGAAGCTTGTGAAATGTGAATATGTAGCTGACCCAAATATCATAAAATTCACTTAAATAGTATGAAACACCATAAGCAATCAAAAGTTAGTCTCATATCCATCTCCCTGTTCCTCCTAGAAAACATCTCTCTATCTCTAGTCATAGACCTGACAGAAAAAATTGCCCATCAAAAAATATCATCCAGTGTCATAACAATCTGGTAGTGCCGTCACATTTGTGTGACCTACTTTAAACTCGACACATTAGAGACATGTAGCATTGTTAGCTTCTTATAACTATCTCGCTACCATTATTTAGCATTGAAGTTAAATCAGTCAAAACTGGCATTTTGATTTGGCTTTGGAAAAAAGTCTCCCCAGATCTTTTTAAATGTTTGAGTCTATGGCAGGGTTCATAAAACCTGCAACAATTCTTTTGGACAATCAAAACTAGCACAGTAGAATGGTGAAGAGAGTATTGAGTCTCAAGGCCTATTCAACTGGTCACCCATGAGCCATATCTGGCCCAGGAGTGACCTCTGGTAGCCCAGAGGCAATTACAGTCAAATTCAGACAGTTACTTCCAGTCAAGGAATTGGATTGGACAAGAGGCATTCCGTGAGTGCTGATATTTACCGTATAACAGCATTGGATTGTTTTACCATGTATATCACTCTGCTTTACACCACTGCATATATCTTGCTAAAATTCTGACCCATGAACAGGAGCCTGGTTTCTGAGATCTGGCCCCTGTGATTATGTAATTGAATAGCCCTTTTCTAGGACAGTCAGAAATGGACAAGAAAACGATGAAGAATGCATGGTGTTACTACTCTTTATGGTCTTGAGGACTATCAAAAATGGCACAAAAGAATGGTGAATTTGTTAAAGCAGTGTTGCAGGTTATGGAAAATCTGAGCTAGAATAGTAACATTTGTGAATCCATTGTCTTCAATAGCTCAGTTTCAAGATCCTATGATTGGCTGGAAGTAGTCAGAGTTAATGAAGCGAAGATGCCAAAGATCTGATCAAACCTGGTCTTGGCTTCGTACATTCATGGCAGATCAGTTCAAATGCATAGAAACCAAGGATTTCCCAAAGCATCTAAGACAATTATGAAATTCTAAAGCATGGTTTGTTTTTGAGATGTCGTCCAAAAGCATCTTAAGAAGATCTTGAACATCATCGTAGACATGTAAGTATCTGAGTGTTGTAAGGAGAAAAACAACTTATGTTAGACCTGCCGGACGCAAAGGAAGCAGACTTCAGATTTATAACACTAATTGTCTGACTGCCTAGTGTTTTTTATTACAGCATTAGCCTGCAGGATTCAGACAGAGTGGACAAAATTGGCCTATCACTTAAAATTGAGATGTACATTGTTTACACATTTGTTTTTTAATGTCTTTTTGCTACTATAACTTTACTACTATAAAATCAGACCATTAATTGAAGGTTCAATCAATGTAAATGTTTTGAAGTGTTACCTTGTATGTTATTTTTGAACAAGATAGATTAACAGTGAACAAAGGTGCATTTATTTTTCTCAGCCTTGTTCAAGATTGCATTGGTCAAAAAGAATCATTTTATGAATTTTATTCTGTCTTTGCCTTCCCATACCCCTTTTCCACTGATGCCATGCCGGTGCCTAATCTAGAACCGGGGCCACGTATTTCCACTGAAAAAATATTGGTGCTGGTGCCGAAAAGGTGGCACTGGCATGGCTCCCCAAAAGTGCTAGTTCAAAAGTTGGGACCACCAACGTCAGTGGCAATGCAAATGAGAACCACGCGAGATCAGTTCAGCGTATGATGTGTTCGTCACGTGACATTCTCTAGAGTGGTGGGAGAACAAAAAAAGTCAGACCAAGATGCCGGACGCTAAAGGCTTCATGTAGCATGAAAACATGTATATTATTAAAAGATGTATGGGCAACCATTTGTGTCTACATCAACACGGGTTGTTGTTTACATGTTACATGAACGTAGAGGTAGAAGAAAACTCTAAACCAGGGTTGGATATCAAGAACTGGTTTCAAGTTGGAACCGGTTTCAAGTTTCCAAGAACCGTAGATTCGATAAGACACGTGCGTTTTGGTTCTGCGTTTCGGTTCCTAACTTTTGCATACTTCAGTCGCGCTCCCGAGTGAACTGCAGTGAGCATTTTACAGTCCATAAAAGTTTCGGTTATCTGCGAGGGCCTGCTACGCTGACCTAACATCACGTCATTTGTTACACTGTACGTCAAAAAGGCTTGTGAGAAGAGACCCTTCTGTTTACTTCCAGGACATTGGCTGACTGCAGAAAGCGCTCAAAGTTTGGCTTAGCTTCCCTAAAAAAAGATAACAATACAACAAAATGCTACGACGGAGTATTGGGGACACATTGAGGGAAAAAAAATTCTGAGAATTTTTGATGTGATCGCGGTAGTTTTGTTGGACCGTGGTTAAAGCATTTTTTTAATGGGATGGATCAAAGCATGGTCACACTTTTGTTTGCGTCCATCAAACACGTTTCCAATGCCCACGTGCACCCTGTGGCGTGACAGAACAGTAGCTATCCTATCAGATGACAACCCGCCTGCATTGATTTACAGTTGTGAAGTCAAGTCAGCTTTTGAACGTTAAAAATCAAAACGGAATTTGGCTTTTTCGTGAGAGGCGTGTTGTACCTTTGAGAAGTACCCATAACATTAAACTGATACATGTGTGGTTTTCACTGGAGTTTTCATTTAGTATTGGTAAAAAAAAATCGCTTGACACTGTCCCGTTGGTCCTGTCAAAATGTGGGGAGTCTACGATTGGGCAGTTGGTCATTTGGGGAGGGATTGGACTGTCAGCCTGCTGTCAGCTCTGCATCAGTTCGACACTGGATTCGGCAAACGGACAGTAGCCTACGTTTGGTAGAGAGAGGGGCAGAATGACACAAGATGGAGCTTGTCTCAAAACGTATGTTCATTTAAGCAAAAAATTACAATGCTTTATGATAATAAAGAGGCATGGTTTACGTCATAGGCAGTGTACTTGTGTTATCACATTATCTTGGCCACATAACAGTGAAATAACCAAAAGATTTATCCTGGGATTCATTCAAAACTTTAATTTGTTTGAAAAATAAATAAGTATTTTTAAAATTTGAATGAAACAGACTATTATATTTTTCATCACAATTCCTTTTGAGACAATTATTTGTACAGCAACATTTGGAATTCTCACAGCTCTAATAATACTGTATATTTTAACTCAGTGCTTAATATCTGTAAAGCAGACAACAAGATAACTGGTAAATGGATGTCCAGTAGTAACAGTGACAAACTAAGGTTTGGCCACCATTTTTTTATTGAAAGATGTAGCTCGCTGCAGAGAAAGATGCCTGTTTGTAAATAGCGGTTGGTGGAGTTCTGTTTGCCTGGTTTTAAATGATGTCAGACTCTCTGAAGTTAGCAGTGCAGAAATGGAGTCTGCCAGGTGTTACGGAGTGCATGATTAGCAGTCCTGTAATAAAGTTAATGTTTGTATAAGTAGCTCAATTAAAATATTATAGGGGCTAGCTAAATTGAATTTGACAAGGCGTGCTGAAAAGCAGGAAATAAAGTTTATTTTTGCGAACAGGGAATCTGATGAATCTGATGAGTTGACTGTTTACAGACATGGAAACATTAGATGGAGTTCATACCCTTCTTGGACTATGGTTTCTTTGCTTTCCATGTAGTTAACCTGCAAATGGATTAAAAGATATAGGCCTCGTTAAAATAGTGATGATGTTCACCCTAGGATGCTGAGCGCAAGCTAAATTGATTTTGGGTTTGGTGTTAGGCCTGTGTATTGGACGTGTACTGTCATTGCATCAGCATTAAAGAGGAAAAAAAGAACACTGAACCTGTGCTGGGGGATAAAACCAGAATATACTTTTGCTGTTTGTGTAATTGTATTGCTCTCAACAATACATAGTACAAAAAATATCCATAACTACAGATTTAAATATATTTTGTTAAGATAATACAGTTTTTAAAAACAGCTGATGGCATTAACGCAGCACAAATATTTCAGCCGAGAAGTAAATGTAACGGTGATGTAAACAAAAGCTATTTCTTTTTTGGGACTATCAGTTTTTTCACTTTTGGAAGGCTGACACAATGTTTTAAGATAGCTCTGGGATGTCTGGGATGAAAAAATCTTGAGACCTGCCTTTGATAATCCCAATGGTATCATTTGTTTTATTTGTTTTACCTTTCCCAGGAAACGACCTGAGGAATGTCTGATTTGAGTGCCAAGGAAGAAGAACATGAAGTCATTACACAGGATACCTTGGACAGCCATAGTTTCTTATTTAAGAGGACTTCCTCAGGATCGTCACTGCAATGTCCTCGTGAAAATATAAAAACACTAAACAGTGACCAAGCAGATCTCTTTTCACATGTCAGTTTTCTTGACCCCATCAAGACCGATGGACCTGCCAAAGCTGCTCATGTCAATGGATCCACCTCACCCCAGATCTCAGATGAGATCTTTTTGGATATCTCCAAAAACGTCCCAGGGTTTATACCTAAAACTTTACATGCACAGAACTCTACTGTCACAACCAGCAATCAGTTTGATTCCGACCCACTCAAGAAGGATGGGGAAATGACCATCAGACAAATGTTGACTGCTGAAAATGTTGAAGATAGAGGCATATGGGGCTTTGACATGGATTCCCCTGAAAGCTCATCAGATAATTATGATAATGGTAATGATTTTAGCTGGGATGCCCAGAGAGAGTTCATGAAGTTCCTGTGGGATGACCATGAGGATCCTGAAATGGTTGAGAAAATTGCTGCTGTTTCTCCACTCCCCAACCAAAGGAAGAAGAAACGTAAACTAAATATGATGGTGGTTGATCCAACAGAGGATCTTGACACAGATTTGGGCCTTAAGTATCAAAATCAGATATTGGGTGAAGGTAGCAAGCCAGACCCTTATATGGTAGATAAGGAACAGTCCCAGAGAAAACAGTCCAAATTACAATTGCCAGGAGCTAAACATTCACAGTATTCAAATGGAACAACCGATTCTTTGAACGAACTCATTTTAAAACCAACAGGGAAGAAAACTGGTAGCAGAAATCGAAAACTTGGATCGCTGAAGGACCATCCATCAACTGACTCTGGATCTGAGGAGGAACCTTCATTTTATCCATGTACCAAGTGCAACATAAATTTCAAAGAGAAAAGCCATTTACATAGGCATATGAAGTATCATTCAGATCCACCCAGTCAAATAAATGCACCTAGACCATTCATATGCAAAGAGTGTGGACGGTCTCTTCGTAATCGCAAATCCCTCCAACGGCACATGGCCATTCACCAGGAAAGACGGCAGAAACTCATGGAGAGGATCAAGGGTCTGAATGAACTTAAAGATGAAGGCAGAGAAGCAAGATTACAGTGCCCGCAGTGCACTTTCGGAACTAATTGCCCTAATACTTTTGTCCAACATGCAAAGACCCATGAGAAAGACAAACGGTACTATGGCTGCCAGAAGTGTAGTTTCATGGCTGTGACAGACTGTGAGCTCTCCAGCCACATGTTAAGTGAGCACAGAGTCAGTAAAGTTCCATTACTGATCAGTAAACAAGATGGAGTACAGGAATTGAAAATCAAGGTATCAGACAAGCATACTGTGCCGTCAAGTCCTACCTCTTTTTCTTGTAAGTTGTGTTCTTTCAGGACAACCAATAAAACTGCCCTAAGAAACCATGTTAAGGTTATGCATCGCCGTAACTCAGAGGAAGTTTATGGAACTTCAGTTTGTCAAGAAAGTGACAACTTTCCGTCGCTTTTGCATTTGTCCCCTGTCAGCAAATCTCTCGCAGAAGCTTCAGAATCACCAGAGAGGTCACACAGTTTACCTGGAAAGCAGGAAACATCTAGGAATACAGAGTTTTCATCTTGGCCTGAGGAAATATCAAGTCTGCTCGGAAAGGAACACGTTAAACAAAAAGAGAGGAAAATGTTAAAGTCGAGACTTGACACATCAATTAACATACTCCTGTCCAGACAAAGACATGTTGAACACAGGAGCTTAGAGTGCAGTTCAAATCAGAGGTCTAGGAAAACCAGTTCCACAACAGGCTTACGTTTAACTGGAGAATGTCGTAATGAACATCTTAATTTAGAAAGCACACAGTTGGAGAATAAAAGAACAACCTCCCCCTCTAGTTGTCTTAAGTCCACATTAGGAGCCCACGTTGAAATGTCTGAACATTCTTGTAATTCTGAAACTGGAGGAGGTAATTCAGGGTTTTGCATTAAACCAGTGACTTTGGAGAAACCAATTATGAAGAAGTCCCCTTCAAAAAGGAAAATGTCAACCCCATACCATAACATGCAAGGTCAAGACATTCTATCTGATTTTCCAAAATGTAGGCCCAATTTTAAGAAACAGGAAACAACGGAAAACCAAAAAATCAGTGATGATGATGATTCTTTTAAGAAGGACTATGCTTATGATAATGATTTCAATATCACCAATAGCTGTCAAATCAAAGATGATCATTATGTTGGTAACCATTTTGTAAAGAAACAAAGGTCATCCACAACGAGTGGTCAGTGTTCGTCTGGCAGCCTGTGGAAACAAGACATTAGTCCACCTCGGAAGCTAGCTGTCAAAGAAGAATGCATTGAAGCAGAAATATTTGATGACACCTCGTCATCCACGCCAACAATGAAACGTGAATCATTCTCTGAATTTGAGGCAGAACGCAAATCGTGCCCCTACTGCCCAGCTGTCTTTGAATCTGGAGTTGGCCTTTCCAATCATGTTAGAGGACATTTACACAGGGTTGGCTTAAGTTACAATGCTCGCCATGTCGTCTCAGCTGCACAAGTGGCCTCACAAGACAAGATGCCTCGTATCCGCCGAAGGATGGGTGCAGTACGTCACATAAAAACAGGTACTTGCTTTATGTGTTTTGCGTATTTGTCACTTACAGGTCAGGTCATGTGTTCCTGTATTCAAACAACATCTTACAAACAGCTGATTAATCTCAAATTTCGACGCTGCCAAGTAAATTTCACAATTAAATGCCCATTGTATAAAGCAGCGAGTAATAGTTGCTTTACTTCTTAATCAGATCATATTGCGTGATGGGAAAAAGAGTGCAGTTATTGTTTGTTCATGTATAGACAAAGTGCAAATTGTTTTTAAACAGATTTTATCAACCAATAGCTACGCTGATGTGAAGGGGTTTTTTTTACTCATTCAGTTAAAAGAATGCAAATTCTTAGGATGATTTCTACAAGCCATATTTGGGCATAAAGCTGTTTCTCTCTTAGCTTTGGGAAAAATCCATCAGAATTGTACATATTGGAGATAGCACTTTTCCAAGATAAAGAGAGGTTTCAGCACTGCTGCAGCAACCCAAATTTTATTTTCATTATAAAGCTATAACAGTTGTTTTGCTGTCAATATTCTGAACACCACAGAAACCGCTCTTCAGCTGACAGAGGCACAGGATGAACTTACCTGCCCATTATGCAGAGAGTGGTTTGACACAAGGACTGGCCTGTCCAATCATGTACGGGGCCATCTGAAGCGATTAAAAAAAGCATTTTCTACAACTGCTGCCAAATCTCCAGTGTTGGTTCTGAAGGAGTTGATGCGTGACAAGAAACAGTTCCAAGCAAGAGTGCAAGCTCTCCAAAAGAAGAGTCGAGAGTCCCGTTCTGTAAAACACGTTGGTTTAATAAGTTCAAATGGTCTGTTCTACTCGTCCACTGCCAAAGTCCAAAGCTTCCGACGAGGAGGCAAACAGCAGGGACCAGTGTCATCCCAATCAGGAGAAGAGAGAAGGGAAAAGAAGAGAGTAGAGACTAAAGATGGGGTCAAAGGATCTCCATCAAGTGATCTAATTGGGATTCTGAAAAAGAGGAAAACTCACGAAGAGACCAAGGTGAAAAGTCCATCTCAAACGGCAAGAAAGGCTATTCATATATCTCCTACCAAAGAGCGTGGGATGGGAATACAGATTCACAAAGCACTGCCAAACTCAATTTCAGGTGCCGTTTATATATTTATGATAGTGCTTCACTTTTGATTTGATGATTTTTTTTTTTTTTACATATTTCATCACACCAATCATTGTCTTTTTTATTGTTACAGATAAAAGTGACCTAAATAGAAAGGTATGTGTTCACTGTAATGCCACTTTCCACAGTGGTGTAAGCCTCTCCAATCATTTACGAGCTTACGCACGTCGAAAGAGAAATGCCCTTCTAGAGGGAACAAGTAAGTGTATCTTTATCTTTTGCTGACTCAACAGCTGAACACGCACTTAACCATGAAGTTTGAACCAAACCATTTGGCAAAGAATGATTTTGATGTTCTTCATGGGTCAATTTAAGGAGTTTCAAGAATGTTTTAGTTTCAGTTCTGTCTGACCCAAAACCTATCAAATTTTGCCTAAAGAATTTTTGTATTCCTTAAGTTCAGTGTGATCTTATCATTCTTATCATTGTTTTAGCGTATGACTGTAAACAGAGGAAACAGAGGTCAAGGTCTGGGTCAAAGAAGAAAACTCATCCATCACTGCACATGCCTGAGGAAATATATAGACTTACTTGCAGGTATGATGTGTGTGCTGGTATGACTGCAGAGGGTCTGATTTTTGTAATAATTTGCATTGCCACCATCATGAACTAGAGGACACCATGGATCTTTTACAGCCAATGAATCATCTAGATTGAAAGCAGACCGGTTTGAGGAAAATTTTTATTCAGATTGAAGGCTCGTGGTTCTAACATTCCGGGTTATTTATAGAGGAATTGACCAAGCCCTGAAACAGATATGCCTCCTATAAACCTTTGGGTAAGAGTTGTGGAAATCTTTATTAGCTTCGGAAGTACTTAAACACTTCTCAGATTGTCCCCCATAACAAGTTTAGTTAACTTCTACCCAATCAAAATGACAACACACACCAAAACCCTTGTTACCTTTAAAGGTATTGTGAATTTTCTGTACTCCAGTCCATGCTTTAAGTCACCTTCTATCTTGCTAACTACATTACGCTTGGCAATCTTAACCCTGGGCTTCAACAGTCATCACTTGAGTATGAATGCTGTGTGAAACTGCTTTTTTTACTCATCTCCAAGGTTTGTATGATTGACGTTGCAGACTGCAATTGTGTTGTAATGAAAACTTATACATCTTAATACTCAGTCATATATTTAGTACCTTCAGACTTATCTCATTAATCTTAATGCTTAATCTGAGAACCAACCTGAACTCAGAATTCCATCCAGAAATAAAATGATGTATTTATTAATATGTTTATTGAGCTTAGCTAAATTATAGTGCAAATTTAAAAAAAAAAAGAGTCCATGGCACCACGGTGCATTAGGTATTTTTAAGCTGTGGAATAAGTACTTGACCTGTTAATTGGATAGATATTTGTTTTTATTCATCGAAGAGCCTTGTATGAAGGATTTGTATTGCGAGTAGTATACTCAATGTATCATGCCTGTTTGTGCAGGTTTTGTGATCTAGTCTTCCAGGGTCCTCTTTCGGTCCAGGAGGACTGGATAAAGCATTTACAGAGGCACATCATGAACACCAGTGTACCGCACACAGGAGCAGGTATGGTGGAGGTCACCTCCTTTCCCAAGGACCCCAGCATGGACAGAGAAGAGCAGGCGCAACCAACATTGACTCAAGCTGCCTGTTAAGCCCAGGAAACTTTTTAGATTTTCATTCTAGAATTATTGTCTGTAGATGTTTTAAATTCACAATTTCCCCAGAATTTTGTATGTTCATTAATAATGAGACAATACATTTTCACCGTTCATGTCAGTTGTTTTTAAAATGATATTGTCATATTGTACTGGTACCTTACATGGTTCACGTCTGAAGAGAAATATATATAGTCCACGGTGGGTGTGCATTTTTTTTTTCCTTTGGACCCACTAGCAGAACACAACTTTTACCTCAGATGTTCAGCCAGAATTCTCACAGCGCTTACAGCAGCGCTCTTACACTCAACAAAAACTGAAATATGCTGATGACTCTCTTAATTCTCTGGATTTTATTGCATTTTGTTTTTAATTGTGATCCAACACTATTTAGCCTTTTAATTTTAACATTAGGTCTTGGATGGTGCAAATGTACAGGAACCATAAATAGATATTCGACAGGATGAAACTGTCACTCATTACAGTTTAAGATGTTTTTCTTACATGAGTACACAAAAAAGTGGTAAATAGATATTTTGCCTTTAAACTGACTTCCCTTTGCATGTCATAATACAGTTTGAATTGACTATATAACATTCAGTTCTTTTTCTTTTTATCACAATCTATTATGTATAATTTTATCAAACATAAACTTTTTGCCACCTGTTGTGGAAAGACAACATATTGTCATGTGTGTATGGGGTTATTTTTTACAGTTACATTGACCTGTTTATACATGTTTTTAAATAATTTATGCTAAAATGTAAATCACTCTAAACATTTCTGTTGTGCTGAATAAAAGGACCTGTTTTGTTGTCTTCGACCTAATGGTATGTTCTCTTAAGCAGTGATTGTAACATTATCACAATGTATTTTACTGTGATGTTGATATTGATACTGTTTGTGTCACGTGATCATTTATTCAGTAACGGTCTTTTCCTAATATAAAGTTAAATATTGAATTGTAAGGTATTTCTTCTTTTTTCCGTCCCAGGGGTTCTTCTTTACATGAAATATTTTCCAGTACTGTCAAAAGAACTTTGAATGTCCATGAAAGGTCATTTCATAAGTGAAGTTGTAACACAAACAACAGTGAAATCTTTTCCATCTTTGACCAAAAAGCAAAACAATAGAATGACACTGTATCTACCTTTCTTGACAGTGGATTAAGCAAATGAATCTTTTGACACTTTGGATACATCAGTGCACAAGAGCTTGGAAAGCTGCTTTTCTGGAGATGAAAATTTGTCAGTGAAGATAAGTTGGGCAGTTGTACTTGACTGCTGCTTTTTGAGGGTACTCAACTGAAGTCTTTGTTTCCAAATACGATGTTTACATATAAATGGAAGTAATGCATGCATTTAAAACATTCACCTTTGCTGCTACGTCATCTTTGTTTAATTTTTGCTTTAAGAATTCCAATTTGTTTTTCCCCATGAGAGGAAACATCCTATGACGAATTACTAAATATTTGTTCTGTTTTGTGTAAGACACTTTTCTGTAATTAAAGAAAATAACATTGAAGAAACCTAGATATGGGATACATTGACTGATGAAAGTTAACACCCTAACAGCAAGTTAGCAATTAATTATTCTCGACTTGACATCTCAATGGATTAGTGCAACTGTAAAAGTAATTTGACGAGGAAGCATGTACAAAAATGATTACCTCTGCACTCCATTAGTGCCATTAGTAACCTGGTAGCTGTGTTAGCTCACTCATGGTTGTTGGCATGTAGGTTGTACTGAATACACCGATTAAGAAAGTACATTTGGACTCATAATTGAAAAAAAGTTGAGTTTGTATGACTGAGTATGTAAGTGAAAAATCATTTTAACTCTACTTAAAGTAGCAGCAATTAAATTACTCAATTTTTGGCAGTGGCATCTTCTACTGTATCTTTTTAAAAACTGATTTGGGTCAGGGGCATAATACATGTTTATAATTAAATGCCATGACAGTTTAATGATATTTATCCAGATGTTACACAGCAGGATGTGTGTTGTCGTGCTGACGGAGCACTAAAGTAGGCATATTACATAATATTCTGGTCTGAAATGCCATTCAGGTTCTCTGTTCTTAGAAGCTTCTGTGGTGAGTCTGAATGCCCAAGGAACAACATATTTGTCGGCATATAAATTGTTTAGAAACACAAATATCAAACTTGTGACAAACTATTGCGAGGACAAATTAAAATACTTTGCAAAAAAAATCTTTATTCAAATTAAAGTTATTTGTATCAATAGTAATTTGAGAAATATTACAATCATAAAATATTCTCACTGTACCATTTTCTTTGGTATAAACAGTTCAGTTTCAGTCTGACATCACGTATGGACCGACAAAACTATCTTTCAAACAGCCATAAATCCAGCTTTCAACAGGACAAAATGTTGCCATGAGGAAGAATAGCAACCCATGGAGCTAAAATAGAGTTTTGATAACTAAAGTAACATAATTTTTCGGACACAGCTGCATTCCTTTCAGAAACTTGTCTAATAATCTTTCCTTTAAGGCTATCAGGCTAAAACTCCTCTCACAACACGTTATCACAGGAAGCACATGCTGTGGGGTTGTTCCAACGAACTGCCTTTAGCCATAAAGCAATATATGTTATAACACAGACATAAGACAACAGACTTTCTGACTTTTCTGAGTCAACAGAAATATTGATCAATGATCCAAAGAAGTTCTTAGTCAATTATTTAGTCACACTATTCATATAATTCAGCAAAATAAAACTCAGTACATTAGCAATGAAACAAGCAATATGGTAATATACATTTTTAAAATGCAATGATAATGACATGACAATGACAATCAACATATGAAAAATAAACACTCACACACAGCATTGTTAATAGGCTTCCAGTTAAAAGGTTGAAACAAAACTAAAAAAAGAAATTGAAAAACCACTGTCGAAGGAATTCAGAGGCATCTATTTACAAAATGCGAATACACAAAATAATTCAATGGACTCATTGTGCTGATGCAATCTTGCAACTAATATCTGAGCAACTGATGTATTCTAATATTACAAGACATTTGTGAAGGACACGTTAACATCCCTACAGAGGTTTTCCTTTACCTCTAAAGGCAGAGTATCAAAAATGTGATCCTCAACAAAAAGGAGGTTTTTACGAAGAAGTCGACACTGTCCAAGCTGTGGCGGAAGGCGGTCTAAGCAGTTCCCTTTCAGCTCAAGCTGTGAGAGTTGTACTAACAGGCCAATTGATTCTGGGATAGTTGAGATGCCATTACTCCCCAAACACAGTACCTTTAATTTGTTGCATCGGAAAAGTTGCTTAGGTAAGACCTCTACCTTGTTTCCTGTAATGGCAAAATGCTGGAGGTTCTGCAGGAGCCCCACCTCAGGTGGGATCACAGAGATTGAATTGTGGCTGACATCAAGGTGCCTCAGCTTTGGAAGATAGAACAGTGGAGTGGGAAGTGTCTCCAGTTTGTTGTGTGAAAGGTAGAGCGTTTCAAGACTCTTGACATGGCTAATGGATTGAGGAATAGTAATTATCTTGTTGTGCCACAATTTAAGGCAGGTTAGCCTTTTCAGGTGCTGGAAACTGATAATCTCTTCAATAGTACGAATATTGTTGGATTTTAAATCCAGTTCTTGTAAATTGATCAAGCTAAAAATAGCATGGGGGATCCTCTCCAGTTCACAGTTGTGAAGCTCCAACTCAGCAAGATTTGTCATCTTCTTAAGACTGTTAAGTACCAACAGTTTAGTCCCGTCATTATGCACCACCAGCTTGGTAAGGCGTGGGGACAGTTCTGACAGGTTTGAGGGCATTTTATTGAGGTTACTCTTAAGGTAAAGTGTCTTTAAGTTTCTCAGCTCCCTTAGGGATTCTAGCCCTATGAATTTATTGTGCTCTGAATTAAGGTTACCAACTAAATTCAATTCCCGGAGATTCCTCAACAGGTAAACCCAAGCGGGAATTTCTGCAACATCTGTGAATTTAACATAGAGGATCCGAAGATGGTCACGGAGAAAACTGAAGGCTGTTTGCTCAACTTTGGCTGGACTGTGATATAGATGCAGTTCTGTTAGATTTGTCATCTGGGAAACCTTGGCTGATATTCTGACCTCAGGAATAAGCTCTAATTTAAGGACTTCCAGCTCAGTGATGTCAAAAACAGCACTGGGTAGTCCAGACAACATGAAGAGATGCAACTCCATTTTTTCTTGAGCATTGCACACCACATGCTGACGTAATTTCTCAAATGTCCACTCATGATTAAGGCTAATCTCTCTAAGTTTGTTCTCGCTAACCTCTGAGAGAAAGACACCAAATCGCTTTGAGTAAAGCTGATCATATTGGTCAACCATATGCAAGAGGAATGCAAAGTCATTCTTCACATCAGGTATGTCACTGAAACTGCTCTCTTCTCTAACTTTTTCAAAAGAGTATTCTTTCAATGGCCGCCTAAACAGCCAGTACAAGGCATACAGGCACACTAACCCATATATACACATCAGAACCATGTAACTGAGAAGGAGCTTCCTTAACATGAATGCCATATTGTGAGTGCAAAAGAATGCGTCGTATCCTGTCAAATGTTCAATTTCAGGCTTACATACGTGTTGAAACTTGATGGCTGCTGCAAAAGTTGACGTGTAGCATAATATCAAAATAAATTTTAAAAATTTGATCACAGTCTGACCAACATAAAGATTGTAGATGAAGTCACTGTCCTCCACATGAGCCCGAAATTTTCTCACCTTCTCAAAAAGTGCCTTGGCCTGTTCACCATCCTTTTTGTCAAGTATTGTCATACTTGGGACTTCAACAACAGGCTTTTCAGCAGAAAATGTCACTCCAGTGTTTTCCAGCATCGGTGTGGATGGATTTTCATTGTCCTCTTTACTACCTGTGGATACCTGTTTTGAAGCAGTGGGGCCACCAGTGATCCTCTGTTTGTTTTCCTCTGAGTCTTCACATGCAGTTTCAGATAATGCCTTTGTGGTCCATGGTGATTCAAAGCATCTCCCCAATATAGACACAAAGTGTTCCACTTTTGAACTAGTCTTTGGGTATTTAAACCAAAAATTACTACTCACCATCAGAATGATGGTGTGTATAAGAGCAAGGTAAGGGAAGTATTTGGAATACCAGGGCAAGGCAATATGGTAACACATCTGATTAACAAATACGTATTGCTGAAAGTCTAGATTTGTTCGAAGGCCTTTGGGCTGAGGTTCACTAATACCTTTTGCTCCTTTCAAAGGAGTAGGCTGTGTAAGATGAAGATCATGGACAGCACTGTCAGGAAGATCTTTGGTAATCAGCGGCCCAAATCCTATTGTAGCTCCACTTACTGCTGATGAGGGGCTTCCTGTTGAACTATGCGTTTCATAGGAATTTGGACTTAATGACTGTTCTTTTTCCTCGAGTATGGGGAGACATGCCATTTGGTCTTTGGTTATTTGCATTGTCCCAGCAAAGATGGCTAACATCAACATGACAATTCCAAGATAGTCCATAAAGACATCCCACCATGGCTTCAGTATTCGATAGGTGGGCTGGATGTCATTAAGTGAAGCGACCTCAGTAAGAGTAAACATTCCTGTAAAAGAGAGAAAGTACTGTGTTTGGCTTTTGGGGCTTTCAAAAATCCCCTATAGAAATCTAAGTAATCAAATAATTATGAGATAAACTCCGTGAAAAAAGTCTGAATTCGATTTAATTGAAAGAAAGCTTCATACTTAAGTAAACCTTTTACCGGAATGATACTTAACGGTTAGACATGCTTTTACAGAACGGTAACTAATCAGCAGAAACTGAAAACAGACGATCCAAAAGGCTGTCACGTGTCATATAGACGCTACAAGCAGGCTGAACTACGTCTTGACTGGAGGAAATGTGTCGGCATACATTAAATTGTGCGGCAAGATTACATCTGCCGTCACAGTATCGTGCCAATGAGAAGTGTAATACGTGCGCGTGACATATGAACAAGTAATGATAATTGTGTTCAACTACGGTAAAGCAAATGGAGGTTTTGGAACACTCAAGTCGGCTGATTTGTTGCTGTTTGCGGCATTATAGTGTCTTACAAGGAGCGTGTAAATGAAGCGTTACGAGAGAAGCTTACGATAACACCAAAAATATCTTCTCAAGTTTACTCATTGGACTGTTGCTTGATGACCGGTTTATGCAATTTTATCCGCACAAGCAACATGTCAGCTATGTTAATAATTATGGCAACAGTGAGTTAACTATTGATAGACATAAGTTTATTCGAGTGACTGTCAATCGGCCAAAGAAATTTCTCGTATCTGTATAAGGTAATCCAAAGAAAAACTGTTTACGAAATAAATGTATTTATGAAATTTGCATAAAGTACACCTAAAATAAGCAATGGCTGGTGTTAAAACTGAGTTTGGGAAGACGTTTCATAAACTCCGCAAAGAAACTGAACGAGCACAACGGCATTCGGCCATATGCAGGAATTGACGGTATGGTTCATGACACAAACATAATTTCAGCAAAGTTTTTCAAGAAAAGACAAACAGAAAATACTTACTATCGCAGATAAAACTGTTCTCATCACACGAGTGTTATTTCCTGCAATCCATGAAGTTCCCTCTTATGTGCACTATAACATTAGCTTTTAACTCTCCAACCAACGGCAAAAACAGAACATTATGTATTGTAGTATTTCAACTACAGATTACCCATCTACAGCGAGTGAACAGATGGCGAAGGGCGCGCTTTCATATATGAAAACGTTGCAACATGGTTTGATTCAACTTGCATCAACGTGCTTTCCTCTTTATTAAGATGGTGTGGTACCTTCTGTCAGCAACGACTTCCTCTAGACGATAAAGGCGCTCGTCCAATGTCCAAAGCAAGGTTGAACTCGGTGTCTGTACCATATTACTCAAGGTGCGCCGCGATCTACTGCGCAATTTGACCTCCACCCCTTAAGCAGCCCAGTAAGGGGCGCTCATTGTAACATAATATACTAGTTAAAAGTGTACAGCAGTTACAGTGTACGTAATAACATATCACACCCAATGAGCCCTACCTCTGTCTAAAATGAATCACACAAATGCAAGACTGATCTAAACTCATCAGGACGCGAAGCAGTTATGAGGGCAAAAAGTCTGCCATGACGAAACGAGGGCTCTTTCTTAGCCATGTGTTGATTGCACACCTGAATAATTCATGCTGAGTCAGACAGTTGTGCCAAATTGTGTCAGTGCCGTTTGTTACCAGGCTAAGCTTGTGTATCAAAATTTCATGCTTTAAAAACCCTTCAAAAATCCCGACAAAACCCATACAGCAATAACACCCTTTTCCTGTATGTATCAAGAAATCAGGAATCTAGGACCCAGCGACCCATGATCAAACCGCGTTTCTGATGGAGCTGCATTATTCTGTCTGTGGCAGTAAGCAGGAAGCGTCTGAACAGCCGAAACCTCTCTTGGTTGGTTTCTTCAAGTTTCAGCCAGTTTACAGGGGGAACTCTGAAAGGATTTATTCATCCTTTATACGCTTGAATGTCAGATCTCCGTTGAGGAACAATGCATGTATAAATAAGTATTTATTTAAAAAAAAATCAATCTGAGAAACATGTATAGATTAAGAAAAATCAGCTTTATTATTTTTATATGCACAACATATTTGACAGAAATACATTCTGAATTGGCTTCAACACCTTGTTTACTCTAGGAGAAACAAGAAGTCCTTGTTCCTCTGGCTCTCATGCATTCAACACACTCCAAAAGAATACATTACATGTAGTAAATAAAGCTCATTAAGCACAATACATAATATGTTTACAGAAAAATGTAATATTTTTATGATGATAATGACCGACGAGGTTATGAAACTCTCATGTAACTCTTTCGTAATCATCTTATCATTCCTCACATTTTGTCACATAGACAAGCTCAAAATCAATTAGCCTGTATTTTGTTCACCTATGTATATTTTTACGTGGCAGTTGTCAAGGAAGTGTCCTTGTGGTTTTTGTAACCTAGACAGGCCAACAAAATCTCTCACAATGTACTTTTAATAACATGTTTGTTATTTCATCAGTTTCTTATGGAACATATTTTTAATGAGGTGCACAGGGAGATCTCTTAAGAGGGACTCAGGGATTTGAATCATCTGATCACTCTTAGTTATTATTATTTACATCACTGCAGGATACTGTGGGTTCTTTAACATTGCTATATCAGTGACAAACGGTGTGTGATATGGTAAATGTTTAAAGAGATTTATACCTTTTGTTTATTTCAAGGTGTTTAATGAGGCTGATACACAAAACATCTGCATAATGCACAGATCTGCTTTAATAGAGGAAATATCTAAATACTGTTCCTGTTGCCAGGTTAGCGACTGAAATATTGATGTCTCTAAGATATATCAGGCATGATGTATTAAATAAGCAAGCCATTAGCAGCAACAGCAAAACACTGTGATAGTGCCAAGAGGTCAAACTCAACACTGTATAACACAGTCTAATGATTAATTTCTGTATATGAATATGATTGTTTTGTAATAACTAATAGCTTAAATTTGATCTTAACTGCTGCGTTCAACAGTGTGTGTGTTTGTGTGTGTGTGTGTGTGTGTGTGTGTGTGTGTGTGTGTGTAGATGTAATACACTTCCTTAAACAGAGGTCTGTGGTCTGTGTTTCAGAAAGAGATTTGGTGAGCATTGACTGGCACAATGAGCAATGGTATTACTCTGTTCCCTATAAAATAAAACACTCATACACACTCACACACACACTCTCACAAACACACACACATATCTAGCTACGTATAAGCAGCTCACAGAACAAATGTGCAGATTGGAATTAATTCTAATAGTACGGGGCAGACAACGTTATGATTTGCTTTGTACCAGGCGTCAGTTGTCGCAAAGACCTGGTATTTTGGACCTTCCGGAACCCCGTCTGTATTTTAGACACGTGAGCTAAAAAAATCCATATATAGAGGTAGAAGACGCCATTGTTCTGGAAGGCAGCTAGTCACTGCCAGTTAACGGAGAGTAGAACAGTATGGCGTCGACGAGCCGGTGAGTAAATGTGGACCCATATCCTTTTTCATATGCTTAGAAGTTTTTCTTGTATGATTGTAGAAATGTTTTCGGCCTACTATTGTGTACAGAATGTAGAGGTATTTTCCAGAGATAACGGGGTAGATCGCATGGATTCTTTTCGAAAAATGCGTGTTTCGTACCACAGTCAAAAGACCAAGCACTGAATTGTCACTAAGACCGGGAACACATTGTCTCAGCAGCTATGCTAACGAATGATTACATACAGTGTAAAATGTCGTGTGGTCACATTTCTTATGTAGTAGGGTTTTAAGTAATGACGATTAAACGACGCCTCGAATGGGTCGATATTTGGGCAAACCTGTTTTTTTTAATTCGGCTTGTATTCAATTGCACAAGATGCAAGGTGATGTCGTTGCGTCGGCTGTCTAGCGAGCTAATTGTGACGACGTTGACCCCTCTAATTGAGCAGGATCAGTGTTACATTGTCTTATTTTGACGGAAAATCATTTCAACAGAGACAGATTTGTTTGTAACTGCGGTCAGCGCGATCCATTCTGACATTTACTTATGTTGCCAGGAGTATGTGTTTCGCTAGCTAGCTGACAAACTAAAGTCCACACCACAGTGAAAGGTAGTGTCATGTTGTTCAGCTAACAGCTGACTTAATCAGCCGCCCCTATCGTGTTTACAGAAGTGTCCTGCCAAGGTAGCTTAAAACTCGAAGGTGGTCATTATGTCGGACACAAGCCCGGACTCTTAGTTGCCGTTTTCGTAACATTAGGTGTCTAATTTTATTCGGTCAAGGGTAACCCATGGATTAGGTGTTGACGTCGCGTTTACTGTGGTATTTGAGAAGATGTTACGGCGACCACGTATGCTACATCAGCCAGTATCCAACCGCTTTAGCCACATCAGCACAATTTCGTTTAACAAGTTCTAGCTAAATTCCAAACAAAAATGGACAGAACAGAGAGAGGTCACTCGTGTTTGTGTTCTTGTTGAAACCCATATGATCCGGTTCCGATAACACCATGTGGTAAACAGAATACACCAGCGAGATTTTCAAGTCTGTGTTTCAAGACGTAGTACGTGTCGAGATTTTACGATGTTAGTTTTTTTAATCTTTGTCGTAAACCACTACAAATGGTTGAATGTAATCACTATGCAGTACCCAAAATGATAGAATCGTGCATGGAATCGTGACTGTTAAGTGTGTAAGGTCCAACCGAAGTGTAAAAATGAGAGATTAGAAGTGAAACCTCATTATTTGGTAACCGAAAAGAGACTAGAATAGTTCGTGTACCATCGTTGCTCATAATTTGCATTTGGGTGAAATATTTATGGGAAAATAAGTGACTATATTTTGAGCTTTATTTACTTCAGTGTAGTACCTGTTTTTGTTATTACAACAGAGCTTAGCATTGACAAGTAGGCCCATATATAGATTTTTAAAGATTTTTAAACAGTTAAGGTACCCATGTCCTGAGAACCGTCCTTGGAGAGCAGTGCCAAATATTTGCGGTCTGCAGTGTAATTAGGCTACATTGTCGCAAAGTTTATTGACACTCGTCTGTCAAAAATTCACCAGGAGAATGAACGTATCTATTTGGTCTTTTTTTTTTGGCACAGTGGAGATGCACTTCCCAAAGTGCAATGCCCCAACCATCCCGATGCTTTGCTGGTGGAGGACTATAGAGCAGGAGACATGATCTGCCCAGAGTGTGGGCTTGTAGTAGGTATGTTAACATGCTGATTAAAAATGACTTTTTTTTTTTTTTTTTTTAATTATGAGAGATCTTATAGCCTCTCTCAAAACCTGTTACATTTGTGATCCTGATTCTGTATAATAAAAAGGATATAACTGAAAATAGACTTACAATTTAGACTACTAATATTAAGACACAGTCTAAAGAGTCTGTGTCTTACAGCTGCAAAATGATCTTTGCTTGATTTGCATAAACGGTTGTTTTGTTATGTACGCTGTGTCTAATTTTGTCCATGAATTCTTGTTAACCCCTTGACAAGATAGATGATGTGTTATGCTGACATTTATATGCCCATAGAGTTTTCTAGAACATGCAGGCTAGAAATAAATACCAACTTCTTATCTTTTTGTGAAACTGACAAAGAAAAAAAAGTATTGACTAGTTACTCAGATGTAAACTTAACAATTTTATACATGAAGAGTAATAATTTCTCTTTTTGTTTTTATCTAGATAAAGTGCCTTTGTTTCATGTTTTTGTTTTAGTTTCCATGTTAAATAGAATGATGCTAATGATATTAATAGGATGATTTTGATAAACATTGGAATGAGCTACAATGTTTATGGCCTTTGAATTTGTCTATTTTTGGAAGGTAATGTTGAAAATAGTGTTTGTATATGAAAGAAAGAAGGCTGAGAGTATCATCAGATGTTTTATGTTGAGATTCGTTGACTAATCATGAACTTTTACTCTCATGTTTTGTTTAGGACTATGACTTGATTTTCATGATTTGGCTGTAATTACAGCTTCTGAACTCTAGATGGTGACAAATTAAATTTGTTGGGTTTTATTTATAAGCAACTCCATTTTGGATTGCTTTGCTTAACCCTTTCCATGACGTTACATTAGTAAGCTAAATACTGAATAAAATTTGGCTAAATGTGTTTTTTGCTTTATATCATATTCAAATTAGAATTTGAAGTTGTTTATGGAAATTCTTTATGGAATAATGAATCGAGGAAATGCATTGTTTGATGAAAATCTTCAGGACACACTCCTCGCACCCCTCCCCCCATACACACAACACAAAGCACACAGCACACTCACAGGCTCACAGTTAGGCTCTCATCTTTTTTCTGTTCTTTTCCCATCTGTCATTCAGGTGACCGTGTGATTGATGTGGGATCAGAGTGGAGAACATTTACCAATGAGAAAGCCACCAAAGACCCTTCCCGTGTCGGCGACGCCCAGAACCCCTTGTTGAATGGAGGAGACCTCACAACAATGATCAGTAAGGTAGGAGAATCCGCGCTGCTGGGTTTTTCTCAGCCGACTGTGTTTAACAAACAGTTTAATCAGCTTTTTTCTTAACGAACTTTTGTTTCTTCAGGGAACCGGCGCGGCGAGTTTTGATGAATTTGGAAATTCCAAGTACCAGAACCGCAGAACCATGAGCAGTTCTGATCGAGCCATGCTCAATGCCTTTAAAGAGATCAGCACCATGGCCGACAGGATCAACCTGCCCAGAAACATCATAGTGAGTATTTTAACCTTTCTCGATTCTCTTTCTCTCACCTTCTCTAGCACTGTGCGCGATACAACAACTAACCTGTGAGATATCTGTAATTTTGTCAAGGGATTTGCTTCAGGTGTGAGGGGTGGTAAGAGGAAGATGTTTTTGTCAGAGAAAGAAGGTAGGAGAATGGGGGAAGACTAAAATAGCAAGCAAAGCACTGTTGGAGGTATCAGTAGCAATATAAAAGAGAAGTCACTGCTTTCCACTGCCCCAGTTCAGTCCTAACAGTAAGCACTTTGAATTTAGGTTGTAAAACATCCATGCTAAAGTAAACGTTTCCCAAAGGTGCTTATGAGCAATTAACCGAAAACAACTGATGACTGATACCAAAAGTTCAGGAGAGGATAGATAGGTTTTCTGTTATGCTGAGTGGTCAGTTGCAGGGCACGTGAAATAAATGATTTTCCATGCGAAATATATAATGCATTAATGAACTGCAAAAAGAAGTGTCAGTTTTGAGAAAAGTAAAATTGGCACACGTGCTCTCTGGCTTTAAGCGTACTCTGTATTCAAGTCAACGCGGTCATACCCAGGGTTCTTTTTCAAGTGAAAGTGTTTTCTGTTGTTTTGTGCTTGTGTAATGACTGGGAAAAAAAACAAATGCTTTCATCTACAAATGAGAGTTCAAACAAACCCGTTTGACCTACTAAAGCATGTCTCATTTCCAGTGTTAGAAAAAAATGGGTTTTCTGTTATGGCCAAACCAGGTCAAACAACAGACTCTCCTGTCTTTCTCTGCTCTAACCAAATCTCCATTTTTGTCCGTTAGGGCGGTTTTATCATTTAAACTGATTTCCAGAAGCCCAACATGTGCAAACTACATTTCTCTGCTCTCTAGGGAAGCACTCTGGCTAAACAGTACATTTTTAACCCTACAGGACCGCACAAACAACTTATTTAAGCAAGTTTATGAACAGAAAAGTCTGAAAGGAAGAAGTAATGATGCCATAGCCTCAGCCTGCCTCTACATAGCCTGCAGACAAGAGGGAGTCCCCAGAACATTCAAAGGTAAAAAGAGTTTTTTTGGGGTTTTTTTTAACCATTTATCAGTAACTAACTAAGCAAAACTGATGTTGTATTACTTAATTACTCTTTAAGCACTACTACCATTTAATGAATACAGTTGAGAGCTATTGATTCAGTAGCCACTTTTGCTTTCTTTAGAAATCTGTGCCGTATCCCGGATCTCGAAAAAGGAGATTGGTCGATGTTTCAAACTGATCCTGAAGGCTCTGGAGACGAGCGTGGACCTCATCACCACGGGTGACTTCATGTCTCGGTTCTGCTCCAACCTGGGTCTGCCCAAGCAGGTGCAGATGGCTGCCACCCACATTGCCAGGAAGGCTGTGGAGCTGGACCTGGTGCCAGGCAGGAGTCCCATTTCAGTGGCAGCTGCTGCTATTTACATGGCCTCTCAAGCCTCAGCTGAGAAAAAGACACAGAAAGGTAAGAGGAGGAGGTTGGGAAGAAGGACTTGGGAGTTCCTTGGGAGTTGCAGATAACTTTAACTCTTAGATGTTATGAATCAGGTTGTAACATAATGTGACATAAGTATGGTCTCCTGTCTGACATTACATTTCATTTGCATTCATCCATTTAGGAGATACTTTTATCCAAAGTGACTTCCATGCAGAATACAAACCTGACATAGTACTTTTGTGTGATGTCCATACAGATTGACCTCTAGTGTTTAGCCATGCCTCTTCTAAGCCTCTTCTTTAGGATAAAATGCTAACAGACCTCTGATACACAATGAATATGATCTCTGTACTGAACACAAATTTTCCTGTTTGCGCAGAAATCGGCGATATCGCCGGCGTTGCAGACGTCACAATCCGTCAGTCCTATCGGCTCATTTACCCCCGTGCCGCAGACCTGTTCCCTCTGGACTTCAAATTCGACACGCCTGTGGACAAACTGCCCCAGCTGTGAATACCTGCTTGTTTAGTGCTAATCCAATTTTTAGGCTGTTATTTTTTATTGGATTTCTAAAGGTTTGCTTTTCCCCTGTTGTAAGAAAAGCTTTTTTGGACAGGCACATGCAGGGATTAAAAAAAAAAAAGAAAAAAAAGTACAGGTGAGACATTCCAAGGTACAATACAGACTGCAGGCTGTACCTAGTTTCTTTTTGTGTGTGTATATATATTGTATATATGTCCAAGTGCAAAATCTAATTGGTGGTTGCAGTTAGGCAGATTTCATACTGTAAACATTTTCTTTTGTAGGAAATGAGTGAATTCTATTTTGTTAGCTTTGTTTGCATTATTATATTAAGTAATTTAACAATAATAAATGCTTTTCAGAAAAGCATGTGTCTTGCATTGGGGGAAAAAAAAAATTAGTGCATTAGTGGTTTAAGAAGAAAAAATGTTTACAAATTTCAAATGTTGGCATGAGGGGATGTTGTGTACCTCATGAATGGAGTTCGACAGACTTCTATTTCCTTTGGATTTGATGAAGGGTGGGAGGGGCCTGCTGTTTGAGTGTGTTTGTTTCCTGTCTATTCAATTCATTTGTTATAAAACCTTTCATTAAACAAAGCCAACAAAAATCCCCTTTTGTATGCTAAAGATAAATCACTCACTACTCAGCCTGAAAATGCACTTTCTGTAATACCCCAAATTTGCCCCTAAACCATGGGTAAATAGGAATGATGAATGACGATGACTCCGATTATGGTCCAAAAAGGAAATATTTGACAAACGTTTTAATGTCGCATTCACAATGGGCAATAATAGTTGTTATTTACACCATAGTCAACTTGTATAACTTCAAGGCTGTGTACCACTTAAAAACTATGGTCCTCTTTTGTGACATGCAAAGCAAGCCATTAAAGCAAAATAGTAGTTAAGAAACCTTTTATACAATCCATTTTCACAAATAAGCTAAAACATGGATAACTTAAAAAAGAAGAAATATTACTGACTGTATTTAGTGCTTTGAAAAAATCAATGTGTTTATAGTGTTTTATATCACATGTCTGGCTTAACCATTCCCCCCTCCCTTCAGTGAATCATTCAAAAACATTTTCTCCACTACCTGTCATTTAGCTAAGTTGAGAGTTTTGGTAATTAGCTTTCCTTTCAGTATAAAAATGAATACAGAAATCCAGACACGCGTTTAGAATCCACAGCTTTCACCAAATGACTTCCGAGGACAAAAAGAAAAGAAAAAATAAACAAGGAGGAAATACTGCATGTACACACCACTCTGAATGAGGTGGGATGGAGATACTCTGATGTTTTCAAAACTCTGAACAGTTCTTCAGGGCTAACGTCAGACAGCTTCAACCTAGTACAGAAAAAGGCTTTTCTCTCGGTTGGTCGGGTTTCAGAAAATCTTAATGAAACACTTGAGACAACTGGTATCACAAATGTTAGGAAGTTGCTCTTTCATGGTTTTCTTCTCTTTTTTCTTTTTTTTTTTTTTGAGATTTAAGATTTACAGTGGTATCATTAAGCAGTATATATCAGCTGAATAAATGTTCTTATTAATTTACAGGCTGAAATGCTTGACTGGCCACATTCTTTTTCTGAAACAGACCAAAGAGCAACTGAAGTTCCGTGTCTTATTAGGTGTACTTTATAATTGTTATTTTTTACATTCAAATGGTAAAGTCCAGAAATATCCCAATCAGTTGGGCTGCTCGCTTTCGGTCACCTACTCTTACTGTCATTTACATTTAAATATTCATTTGTTGCCCTTAAAAACAGATTACTGTGAATTTAGTGAACTGATAATATGGAATAACATGCGTTTTCCTGTGCTGGTGCATAGGAAACAATCAGTATCCATGAAACATAATTGTCAGAGGATGTACAACTTAAATATGTTCAGATCTTAAAAAGGGCAAACTTACACTGAATGTTAATGACATTACCAATACTCAACACCAGTCAGCTGATTTATCACCTTAAAAAGACAGCGCATCAGAGCTGTCTGAATCACTGCGGTGTCATGACACAAAGCAGCGGCTTTGAGGACAGACAGACCGTCATGTTTGGGCAGGGCAGAAGGCGCAGAAGAGAAAAGTCCTCGGTAACGCAAGCTTATTGGGAGTTTCAGCGCTTATGGGTTTTTCTTTTTTTTTCTTTTTTTTGGTGTTAATGGGTTTTCTCCCCCACTCAGAAGCAGGAACGTGTGCAGAAATCTTCCTTTTCTTCACTGTGCTGGGAAAGCATTTTTTTCCCCTGCTATTTCAATTTTCTTCATATATTTAAAATACGTTTGTAGAAGGGAACACGGTGTCTCTAAAAAAAAAAAACAAAGGCACTGAGTGCAACAGGCTTCATATCATTCACACACTCCAGCTTCTTGGAGAAAGTGTGATGTTTTGGAGGTGGAGACACAGTCAGTGCTGTGACAGTTCACAGTATTGGGTGGGAGGGGAGGGGGGGTTATCACAACATGGCTAACACCAGTCAGCGATGTAGTCAAAGTCTGAGAACATCTCCTGTTCCTCCTGGCTCAACGGCCGAGGCTCTCTGGGCGGGGTCAGGACCGGCGCCTCTGACGTAAACTCCTCGTCAAAGTTACTGACATCATTAGAGCCATGGATGGTTGGTACGAACGGAGGCTTCACCCTCTTGGCAAGTAATCCATTCCAATCAATGTTCTTCAGGAAAATGGGGAAACAAGACAAACATACATTAGACAATGGCTTCAATATGTATGGTAAAGTATGCCCAATCAATCATTTATATTTCATATACATATATCCTTTACTTACTCTGAAGAACAAATGTTTCTTTACTTCTTCAGCATCCTTCTCTCCGGCACCAAGTCGTCTCTCTGGATTTCTCCTCAGAAGCTATAAACAAAACCAAGATAAAAGTAGGCCTATGTGTTACGGGCTGACACGACTTGTTTACATTTCCAAACACACAGAGCAGGCTGGCAGATGAAATCAGTACTGATAAACTGAGCCTTTTATATTTATCTGTTTAGGATGTGCTCATTTCCACAGCAACTTAAAAAAAATTACATACAGCTGAGTGGAGTGTGTAACTTACAAAAAAAAGATATCTGATAAAAGATAAAAGATAAAAAGCGTGAAACCGACCCGTCGCATGATCGTGATGGCTTCTGTCGAGAGGAACCTGGGATAGCGAACTTCATCATTAACAATGCTGTCAAACACCTCCTCCTCATCATCCCCAGGGAACGGAGACTACAGGTGCACAAATTTAAAGACGAGTCAATATTGGAACAGGTATCCCACGTTCCCACTGTTAATGTTAACAGTGTTAATGATTGGCTACCATAAATCATTAACATTCTGTGCCCCCAAAAGTGAGTGTGTTTTCATTCTTTCAGCGGTTGACATATACAAGAGACTGGAACCATTACTTTGTTACATATGAGCTCTATGTTACAATGTGACACCTCTTTAGAACGCCTGTGTTTCACGAGGATCAGAAAAAGAGAAGAAAAAAAAAAAAAAAAAGAGGGGGGAGGGGCCTTACCTCTCCAACCAGCATCTCAAATATAAGCACCCCGAGGCCCCACCAGTCCACAGCTCGTGTGTACGACGTTTCTGTCAACACCTCAGGGGCCAGGAACTCGGGCGTGCCACAGAAGGTACTCGTTCTGTCCCTAAAGCCCATTCCTGATAGGCAAGTCGTCACACATGAATACTTATATAAAATATAAAATGTCAAAATGAATGAGTATCTTTACGGATGGCACTCAGCCACGACACTGATTCTTTACCTTCTTTGCAGAGACCGAAGTCTGCAATTTTAACATAGCCTTCAGTGTCCAGAAGCAGGTTATCCAGCTTGAGATCTCTGTGGATTATACAATGACGCCTCAGTCAATATCACAAAATTCACCTCTGTAAGGAATGAGGGATTAGCTGTATGCAGGGAGAACTGATCCTCTGGGAGCAAAACCTAAAGAATCATGGGACTGCTTACCTGTACACAATCTTATGTTCATGTAAAAACTGTAATCCCAGGACTACACAAGCTGCATAAAACCTATGAGGAGAGACAATCAAAAAGCTGAAAACACCAACTGTTAATCTGACGGCAAAGTTTACTGGGTATTAAAATCATACTAGCGCTCACTACTGACAGAAACACACATGAACAAGAAAAACACTCCATACATATCTGTGAATATGTGTCAATAACAAGGATTTCAGTATCAAGATCTGCACAAGTCGTAACACATTTTCCATCTAATCAGAGACTAGACTAGGCTATTGGTGTATCCTAACATTCCTGTGTGTCGGGTTGGACGTGGACTTCGTAGGAGATGACTCACGAGGCGCGCGGCTCTGAGAAGACATCAGCGTGGATGTGCATCATCAGATCTCCTCCTGCTGCGTACTCCATCACAAAACATACGTGTTCCTTGGTCTGAAAGCAGGCAAAGAGGTTCACCAGGAAAGGATGACGCACGCTATTCACCGTCTCGAAAATCCGCTTCTCGCACATGAGACTGAGGGGACGGAGCAGAGATAAAACAGACCAAGAGGTGAGAGAAGAGACAGCAAAGAATATCCTAAACCATTTTAATGTTCATCACAATGGAAAAACAGAGGACATTTTCAAACTAAATAAAAAAAAAATACCCCTTATTGCGACATGTAAAATGGTGAAAAACCTCGTACCTGTCAACTTCATCACGAGCAACAATGTCTCCTTTCTTCAGTGCCTTGATGGCAAACATCTCTCCTGTGTTAATGTACTCAGCAAGTAATACCTATATTAACAAATAATGATATCGATAATGATATCGATACAAGCATACAGGTGACAGAAGAGGAATGAGGGTAACAATATATGTGTCCAGTTACCTTTCCAAAGTGGCCACGACCTAACACAGCTACACATTTAAAGTCTTTGAAACTAAAATGAAATTGTTCCTCTTCTTCTTCTTCTTCTTCTTCATGTTCCCTGAACAGGAAAAATACCAAAACAAAAGTAATTGGAGACGGAGGCTGGAGGGCAGAGACAAGGAAATGTGGAATAAAGAAAGAAATAACAAAAACAAATGAAAATAATGTTTGTAGCTCACCTTACTTCTGTCTCCTTTTGTACAGTTATAAGCTCTAAATCTGGCTGCTCAATCTCGTGTTGCACTATGTCCTGGAGGTCAGGTTTTACTACCACGCTATTCCTGTCGTTCAGGAAGTCAAATGTCGCCAAGGCTTCCTGTACAGAGAAACTTCCATGTAAGGTGGAGGTACTGACTTGAAAAAGCCTGTGGAATTACATCAGCTGTTGATCTAATCTTCAAGATGGAAACAGAATAGCCATTATCTTTGTTTTAATAGAAACACTTAGACAGGCATTTCCTTTCCTTAAACCTGTGCAAAATGGAAATATGACAGAATGCCCATGAATGAAGATATTTATCCTCCTCTGAGTTTACATACCGCTGACACCTCTAACAGTCTCTTTCTAGAAACTGGCGGTCTTGGGTACAGCCAAATACATAGCAGGGCATCTCCCGTTTAAAATCTCGTAACTAATTTTGCCTGTAATCTCTGTTTCACTGTGTAATTACCTGTACTGGATCTTCACTGTGTGTTTTGTCCTCTGGCAGTGGCTTTCTGATATTGGCTGGGGAATAATGCTTTGGACCAGGTGTAGGCTCTTTATCAAAGTCCAACTTAGTCACTGTTAGGTCACTGCACGGTAAATCACATCACACTGTCAATGTCACACAAAACGATCTGTCTTCAGGTCTTCCTTAAGAAAATGACACATTTACCACAATCTGTGCCTGTATCCTAGCTTCTCTGTGTATATATGACCATCTGTATGTACCTGGAAGGGGTGGGGGAAGCAGGGTCATTGCTAGGCCCCGTGTCTGTGACCTGTGGACTGAAGGAGTTGACGGAAGGGATGGCTCTCCTCACTAGCCGGCCCCAGGTGGCAATGTTGATGTTCATCTGCGGGGCCCGCAGGAAGGTTTTCCCTGAGGATGAAGGAGCCAATGAGAGATCAAAGTAAGGGCACTTTTAACACTCCCAAAAACCACTTAGATCAGAGTGAGATAAACATAACATAATGAAGGAATTCGTCGTCAAATAGTCTTTGATACATTAAAGAGGAAAGAGGTAAGTGTGTTACTTATAAACAACAAACAGTGCCAGTTAATTCGCAAGCACTACCGACTGCTACGCGTTTGCATTTAAGATGTAATATCAAATATTTCACAAACATGATATAGAACAAAATTTAACAAACAAAACCAGGCATCACCTTGCTGCTTTGAGAAAATTTTCTTTTGCCTTTGGAGTTTGGTCCTTCGTTCAATGACAGGATTAAAAAATGTTACCTGTAGAACAAGAGAGCAACAAAATCTATCAAAACTGACCACAACACAGTGTGAGGTTCATTTAAAAAAAATCTGTCATGTTGGTTTGCACAGAGTAAGATTCTAGATTCTAGAGATTCTAAGATTCTAGAACACACACTAATATATTCAACCACTCTTTTAACAGGCCTCTAAAAATAGCCAATAATAGTCATGTAGTGTGCACTCCCAGTAAAGGACAGTGGGTGTAATGGATTCCATTAAGGTTTTCTCAGATGCACCAGCAGGCTATTCAGGGGCTGCATGTGGGAATGTTGTGGTCGATAGTGGAGGGAATGGGAAGGTCAACACTGTAAATGTACCTCTGCAAACAGAGTTCCCTGTGGCTCAAGGTAAAGGCACATTCCATGCCGCTGGTTGTCCAGGAAGTCCTCCAGTCGGAGGAACTTTACAGCACAAAGGGAACGCCAGTCTCTCCAATAAACAGAAATCTCCAGTTCCCGAGACTATAAGTTTAAAAAAAGGAAAAAAGACACAGTATAAAGAAAATTTCTTCTGAAATAAAAAGAACAAACAAATATATATTATGGAATTAATAGGCACCAGTGAAATTAGTGATACATACTTTCAGTATTGTGTGTGAGTGTGTGATTTACCCGGTCAAGCTCCAATGTAAACTTCTGGTCCCATGACTGATTACTAACAGGTTTCCAGCTTGTCTGTCCCACTACTGTATTGTCAAGTTTCAGCACGGCACTGATCTCATCTAGAGGGTAACAGATGCACAGACAGCAAAACATTCACTGAGGACAGACTCCTTTAGCAAGATGCCATAAAAAGAGTCACTTCTACCAAGGTAGTGTATTCAACTAATAAAAATTAAACACGCAAATCCAAAATTTTTCAAACCCAATACAATTTAGCATTTATTCCTTAAGCATCACTCAACTGGACAGGTCGTCATTTTTGGAGAAGTTGCGAGCACTGGTCCCTCTGCTCCGACTTCCACGACTCATGAAAGACGAACGTGTATCACTGGGACTCCACCCCGGCAGAGGCACGGACGTGGCCTTAGAGCGACCTGGAACATTCTCCAGCAAGTCCTGGCAACCCATCAGTCTGACCTCTAACGTGCCTGTTTAGGTCCATGACAAACATATCACATTATCACTTTCTGAGGAAAAAGAGAGGTCTCCTGGATCCGTTTTATTCTTTTTAGCACAAATGAGCTACACATCACAGAGATACCATAGTGAAAACCCCGTAGCATACAAGGTAGCAGGGAGAATCACAGTAAACCATGGCCATTGAGAATGGCCTGAGATAAACTCGAGGGTTTGGGGATGTTCCCTTGCCTGTGAGGGCTGCAGGTTTGGTCACGGTGCTGTACTGGTTTGGCGACGATATGATGCTCTGTCGCGGACTGAGCGCGGGCGAGGCCATCAGAGATAACTCCTCCATGATGACACTGCTCTTTGGGTGGTTCTTAGGAAGTTCACTCAGTCTCTGCTCCAGAGAATACTTCAAAAGATCCAACTTCTGATTGGATTCATTGAACCTGGCTTGGGCCTGGACAGAACGAAGATTGGACAAGAGAACAACAACAACAAAGAGAAATAGCAGGGAGGGAAAAAAAAATTAGACTTGTGATGCAGTCTCACATATGACAACCCCTTTTTTCCGTGACTGCTATTCATCTGCATCAGAACTAACCCACTGGGCAATTTACAGGATGTGTTCAATTCTAAGGAAAGAATGTTGCTCCTGCCTGTGAGAATACAGATGCATGAAAACATCCGATGTCACAGTTGAAATAGCAATAGCCTCACCACACATTTTTCAAGCATCTCGTTGTACTGATCTGCTCCATATACTAAAGAGCCATACATTTATCATAGCGTTGTCTGAGGAGCAGTTATTACTTTGTAAGGTAACAGTAACATGAAACCAGATCACTGACGCGGCTAGATGGTGTACCTCAGAGTAAGTCTTCTTTTCTGCCAGCTTGCCAGATCCCAAGAGCTTCATTACATTCTTGGCACCCTCTGCAACAGCATACTCTATCCGTGTGTGATGACACAATTCCTCCACCCGCAGGTCCAGTGGGCTGATGATGGGCTTGGCTGGAGAGACCACAGGCAACAACAGCTCATTAGAGACAATAAGGACAATAGGTTTGTCTTTTATGTCGGGTGCTCTAAGGTCCGTGGGTTTCTCGGTCACTTATGTCATACGTTATCATTATCATATCTTATATCTTGAAACATCTTTGTCACTTATTTCGTCAGTGTCTCTTGTCACTTTAATAGAAACTTTTTTTTTTTTTGTCATTTGTTCTCTTTTCTTCCTATTTAATCGTGGCCAATTCCTTTGTATTTCTGTTCCCCTACGCCGGCTGGAGAGGGCGTAGACTGCATATGTAGACCATCATGAGTGGGGTTGACTGGAGTACACAGTGAGATGGACTAACCCATGACATCATTGCTGTCAAAGCTCATGTCAGTGGTCTGGCTGGCTTTCAGGATCTGCATCCTGATAAACTCAATCTTTGTCTTGCTGTCCTGGAGCATCTGCTGTGCAGTCGCCAGCAACTTACGATCCTGTGGAAAAGGGGGGGGGGGCATTAAAACCAATATGGTAATTCTGAATTAGGAATGAGTGCATAGAAATAGCAGCAAAGATCTCCTTATCACTGCTCTGATAAAAGGATTTGAGCCAGTTGCAGTTATATAGTTCAGCAGATCCTATTAAAGGAACATTAGTGTCAAAATCTGCAAAAGAAACAAAAATTTATGATAACTATAAACATTCCAAAACACATTTAATTATTAACTGAATTATTCCTCTTATTGTGGTTGTTTTTGTTTTAGTACTAAGCTGACATGCTTTAAGTAAAGCGAATACTGAATGAGTTCACACAAAGCCAAGACCACAGACGCTCTCAAAACGATGACAAGTTCTTATTGGGAACACCCTCGTGTGAACTGGCCAAAGAGTAAACAAAATTCCTGACAAATTCCACCAGCAGTTACCGTGATTCCTCCGGCAGTCACCGTGCTACCGGTATGTGAGAAGGAGAGGCTTCCGTTTACCAGTCATTTCCTGGTTGACATCAGTCTCCTTCATTTCCCACAGGATAGCGCTGCACATGCAGACAGCTACACTGGTGCTCTGTGCTAATGCTTCACATCCTGACAGAGAGAGTGTGTAGCCTGAGGGGGTTGTCGTACACTTAGGGTCAGTCTTTGTACCCCCAAAACTTTCTCGGTCTCTGGTTACTGCATTTAAAAGGACCACGGTAACACTGTGGATCGAGAGCACTGTGCTCACATTATCAAACTAAAAAAAAACATGGCAGAATTACTAACTTGGAAAAACGACACATAGCTAATAATTTGATGAAATGCTGCGAGCTTTGATTATATCATTTCAGCGTTGCCAAATTCATATATATCCCTGTTTTCTCTGAAGCATTACAGGGGACACAGTCTGTTATGGAGCATTCATAATCACACTTTGTTGCCACTGTCTTGTACACCACCAGGCTGAAGCCTACGGCAAAAACATTACACGGAGTAAGACCAATGACAGATTACCTTTGAGGAGCCATTTGAATACATCTGGATCATGTTCTCGGCCCCTTGTTTAACTTTCAGCTCAATATCAATTTGTTTCTTCAGGGCAGCTAGTCGGCTGCTGCTAGTGCATGTTCGCGGCTCACTGTTGGGGGTGTCTGGCGTTAGGGGGCATTCTGTGGGCGGGGGGGGGGGGGGGGGGGGGGGGACAGACAGGACTGAATTAAGGACAGTGAAAATAAAAACCTTCACAATCTTTTCTGAGTTTTTAAATGTGCTTTGCAATCTTTTCTTACAATATCTGTGCAGTTTTTTTAATACAAAATAAAATTGATTTATGGAATTTAAGTTTAAGTAGAAAAGTTTAACTGGAGAAACAGAAAGACATCTTTGTAGTTTGCAGTTCAGATGGGCATTTTACAATACTTTCTCAATTAAAAAAATAACCAAAATGTATAAAAGAGATACTAAACAAAACTGAATGTGTACTCAAACTTGGAAAGTCACAATACATTTCGTAATTTACACACAAAAATAGCTATGACAGGCTGCAAACTGACAGGCTAAAATGTGAAATCCATTTGCATGATTGGAGTGCATTCCATAGATCTGGCACAAGAAAAACACAAGTTTTTTCAAAGTTCAAAGAACTTGAAATTTCTTCCCATTGCCTTGGGGACATTGAGGTTGACACATATATATGCATATATACTAGGGAGAACCTGAAAACAAAAGTATCCCCCTGTAATTTCAGTTAAGCCACAGTGCTGAAGGATGAGCTCACTGTTTTCATGTCCTGACTAGAACACAGCTATAGTGTTCTGTGCTGAGCTCTGAGCTGTTTTCCATTTACACAGGTGGATGAAACCAGCCTAATTTCAGCAGTAAGGCGTATCTCTCGCGGCGTTGCTGCAAACAACACAAAACTACGCTCAGCCAAAAATCCAAATAAGGAACAGAGCGACAACATGGGGTCACTCAAGTTAACTGAAATGAAGTCACATTCTGATTTGGGCCATGGTAGCAAGAGATAGGATCCAGCTGATCGAGAATCTGCCATCCAAACACCAGCCAAATAACGAAAAGATTCAGGATAACCAAGAATTGTTCTGAAGTGGTGAAATTAAAATGGCATAATTGAGGTATTTCCCACCAGAGGCTAGGGACAGTACTGTCTTGGGGACAGTATATGAGAAATGAGCTTTTACACATGACTTAAGTGTGAGACAGACGTCTAAGCTGGAGCACTAATGGGAATGTAGAACTGCCTAGGGCTCTCTGATTCATCTAATTACATGTTAATATTGTAGTTTCTGGAAACAGACCTTGAAATACTCGGAGCTGCACATTAACATAACTTTCAATACCCAAAAGACAATGACCAAGCTCCTCGAATCACACACCTTTTGAAACTCAACACTCAACACCCAAAGAAAATTTCCAGGCTCTTCTAATCATAGACTGTTTAACGCTAAAGAGGTGACAATCATCTTGCTAGTGTTCCTAATGCAGTAACATAAAAGTGAATGAACCCAAAAAGGTTACATGGCATTCAGTTGATAATCGAGCATTAAGCTAAATTCCATAAAAGTTCTGGAAAGTCAAGCTGTTGGTTTCAGGCCAGATCTTTAAGATGGAGTAGATGCATGTGACTAAAGGGAGTAAAATCAGTGTGTGGTCCTCAAAAATAGAACAGTACATTTTTAACCCCCGTCAACAGTGAATGTGACACAGAGAGAGAGAGAGAGAGAGAGAGAGAGGGAGAGGGAGAGGGAGAGAGAGAGAGAGAAGGAGAGAGAGAAAGGCCACTGTGCAGCCCTTTGACACCCTTGTCGTGTTCAGACACATGCCCATGGAACTGCTGCTGAACTCAGGTCAGTGGGCACAGCCATAAACCAGAGAGACCAAGGCAGTGGTGTGATGCTACACGACATTCTTGTCCTGATGCGTCACTGAACAAAAGCCCTTTTTCATCAGATAAGGGTTCCATGAAAGAGGCTAAATTTGTTTCCACTTAACAGTTTAGCCACTCAGTCAGGTCACACACAGATAACCATAATTCTGTAGGACAGTGTCATTCGTAAAGACAAGAGTCTGTGAGGAAACATCTAAAATAATGCAAACTTTTGTTTTTGTCAATTGTGGCACATCTCAACTGTCATTTCAATGTTCCTTGGAAACCGATTAACATGATATGTTACAATATGTCCTATGTGGTAAAGAAAAGCAGTTTTACTGAGTACAAAGAGGAAGAAATCTAAAAGTGTTCTAGAGTACCTCAGCTTATTAAATATAATTACAACCTATTCAATCACATGAGAGCCTGGAGTTCATTATTTGTTTTAAAACCGCTGACGGCTAACTCCAATTTTCCAACGCTGCACTTCATCGCCTGAAGCTTAAAGCTTGAAAATTTGCAGCTCGAAGTGGAAGAGTAAAGTAGAGCCAAGTCCAATTCCAGTAGCACCGTTTCTTAGCAAGATTGAATGTTTGGCCAGGAGAAAAGGCACTAAAACCATTAAGCATTACCTAAGTGGAGATCCTCTGGCTCTTTCACCACAATGTGAGCATTGAGCTCTTGAAGCTCCTGATGCAGTTCCTCCACCTTCTTATTAGACTTCTTCAGCATGTTATCCACGTACGCCAGCCTCTTCTTGTCAGTGGTAACTTTACGTAGGTTTTCCGCTCCCTCCTTTATCTTCAGTTCTTTGCGGATCTCGCGTTTTATCTGTTCCTTGATCTCTTCCAGTTTCTGCTGCACCATGGTGTCTGATAGATCAAGGTTGTGCCCAAAGCCCAGCTCTGATACCATGTGACCCCTGACATCTCCCTAGAGAGGGAAAAAAAAATAAAAACAACACAGTAGATTGAGAGGGGTACGTCTAAAATCAATCGGGTTCATTTATAGATCTCAGATGAGTTACTGCCGATACTCTAAAATATTTCAGAGGTCCAACAGTCAAACAAGTTCAAATTGTGTTCAATCAGATATTTGAGATTCCCTTAGACACAGTGCTCTATTGTAGACCGAGAAGTTAAACAACTCATATGAAAATGTCATAAATCAAAGAGGTCATTCTGTATTTAAACTATGAAGGAGGGACTCATACTCACAGACAAGGAGAAAACACACTGGCCTAAAAATCAAATCTGCCCTCGCTCTAAGGAATCAAACGGCTATGACTTCTGCTCATGTCAGAAGTTACTCTGTAATTTGATTTGATGTGGGATATTTTTCATGCTACTTTCAGAATACAATACCTATCATTTCATTGCGGTTAAGACTGATTGCCATCATGTGCTGTTACCAACTGAAAATAATGTACGGTCTCTAAAGATAACTTCAAAGTCAAAGAATCCACGCTTTGAATGAGCTACTCCTTTGAATGTGCATTATGCATCACTGGCTATGCATATAATAAAACTGCACGATACAAATATTATACAACACAATGTAATAAGTATAACTGGGCCTTAAAACTTATACAGTCTGATTTATCATAAATGACCCTTACAAAAGAGGGCTAACTGAATCACACAATCAAATGACTCCTGTAGAGATTCTTTATCACATGTTACAGCACATGTGAACAAGTTAGTTGTAAACAAACTTATTCTTGGAGGATACTCCACAAGTGAGCGGAGCTTTGTCTCTTTAACCGCATTAATAACAGTGACGTCACAAACAAGTCCACGCTTGTTTAAAAGTTGCGCTCTTTGCTCGCCTCCTTTAACCAAAATGGTCGCAAATGTTTTTCTTTTTGCAAATCAGGGTTATCCTCCTCTCAAACCTTCATAACCACCACCTGCAGTAACATGAGTCAGCACCAGGCAGTCCTCATCTCCCACTGCTCCTCCACACATCATCCCTGACATCAGAGCAGCCAATCAGATGCCTGAGTGGGGGAGGCAAGTCACATTGAGCTTATCAGTCCCTCAGGTTACAGGAAAGGCAGTTTGGACAGGACCAGATCTCACTGTTGGGGAAAGCGGTGCCTTAAAATAGAGGTGGAAGTAAAGGAAATCCAAACTGAGTGCACCTCTTTTTGGGGGAGGGTAATGGTGTTGGATGGGACACTACAGAGTGAGGGGAAGAACAGGGGCTTGAAGTGAACTACTTTACTTGGTATATTTAACTGAGGTGTAAGAGTAATGCAGAGTTAAGTACTGCCAAGAAATACCCCCAAATTAATGTTAAATATTCCCTCATATGCACTTAGGATTTAGTTATTCCAACAGGTAAGCAGTGGAGGGGACTTTGTGCAAATAAGCTGCATTTGAAAACATTCTTCCCTTTACATGCTGTATAAAACTGTGTTCTGGTGTCTGGTTGTGCACTGCAAAACTGTCTTCCCCAAAGCCTTGTTCCTCTGTACAGTCTTAACACACTCAAGGCAGGTTTTATATCTCTTGGCAGTCTAAGCTTCCTTGCAAAGTGACTCATAGGTAAAATAGAGGTCACTGTATGGTGGCCATACATTTCCAGTAATACCTCCAAAAAGAAAAAAAGTCTAATTTGGTTTGCTCTTAGCCTTCTGTAACCGTAGCTAGAGTAATGAGACAAAGCGTCTCAGTGGAGCTGCGTAAGAGTATAATCAACTAAAAAAGCTGTACGGAGCAATTTCAATATTACTGAAAATGAAAATAACTTCACAGTGAAAATCTGTAACCACAGTCATTCTACAGTTATCCCTGCCCTATGCTCTAGCAGTGAGCTAATCTAAAATGTTGACTTCAGAGAAAGAGTATTCCCGTAATAGATTAGTTCCCTTAATCTCCACTCACCTCTTAACACATAGAACTAAATATTTTTATTATCTAAAGGAGTGTTTCCTAGTGAATTGGTTTTCCACATTCTCGACGACTCCCACCACAAACTGATGCCAATTCAAGCAGCAGTTACTCCCTCTCTTTTTGTTATGCACTTTGGCCACTTAGACTGCATGAAAATTGCAACAATGCTGACGAAACACGTTTCAGTGACAACACTGTCATTTACAGGGTAAATGATGCGTTGTGCAAACTCTCTGGTCCTCCCCTCTACTAATCAAAAACACAACGAGCCATCTCATGATCATGCCATTTTGCTCAGACATGACATCTACCAGAACACAACTCTGTTCTGATTGTTACTTGGTTAATAATGCACCCTTTAAAACATTCTGCCGTTTCTCCTTGAAGAGTGAGGGTCTCAGAGGAAAACCCCTCATCATTTCAATTCGCGTATAAAAAAATACACAGAGATCGGTACACATGAAAATTGCACCATACAGACTTTAAAAAGCAATCTGTTAGTCAAACGGAAGGTTTTTAAAAAAATCAGATGATTCAACAAATATCACGTTACCCTTCAGTACTGGGTTTAATGAGGGGCTGACTGTCTAAACATTACTCTAATTGGTTCGGTGTTGCTTCCGTCAAGTTTTATTGAGATAACGGTGTCCATTAATTTGATGAAAAGGTACACAAAGCAGATACGCTTCTATTCAGAGTTCATGATACATCCTACATTACAGTCGCTGGGCATGTTCAGGGTTTGAACAAAGTTGTGTAAATGTAAAATTAAATTATAATCGTTTAATTCTAAAGGAGACAATCACCAGCTTGATAAGCGTTCAGCAAAACAATATTTTCGGGTTCCTGACAACCCTAAAGTTTATTATGGACATGGGTAACGAGACACTCCGCTATCAGCGCTGAGAAGTAATCCCCTCCTAGATTACAAAGTTTATGCGGGTTTGCTGCATTGGAAAGGAGGTAGGAGTTAAATCAGTCCAGCTGATGACGGCGAAATGAACAGAAATAAATTTTCACAGAGGATACTATGCTCTCTGGTAGCATACACATCCGAACAAGCTTATTTCTCCTTAGACATAGCCTGCTGCTTTTTAAGATCTCTGCTTAATACAATTATCCGATAAACAATCAACCAAACCTTACGTTTACCATAGCACTAATGTTATTTTTCCAGCCGCAAGAAAGAGCAAATGAACATTACTTCAAATACTATGATCTAACAGGACAGACCTAAGCAACGGTTTACATAGCCACTGTCATAAATGTTTTCCAGGCCCGAATCCCTGCTTCCCATGTAGTTTATGAGCGACGCGATGGAGAAAGTAAACTCTTTCACAAAGTTTTGCTCGCCGAAAACAATGTTTTGCATGGACAGCATGTCAAATAACTATTCTTACAAGAACTCTCACGCCCTCCAGAACACAAAGATCATTATTAAAACATTCATAACAACAGTTGTTAAGTTTTCCTACCTGCATGGGATCAGCGGCCATCTTGGCTCTCAACTTTGAATCAAACTCTACGGGGAAGGGGAGGTGAGTTACTCCAAAAACAAGCTTATTAATGTCTACCTCTTAAACAATAAAATGTACTCGCTGACCATAACGATGGTCAGCCAGGAAACACAGGACTCTCCATGGTGGAATTCTTGTTTGTCACTAATTATAGGAGTATGAGAAGGCATCGATTGTACATACTCCCACATATGTAGCCGAAACACAACTGTCCCACTGAAAATTGGAGGGGGAGGCGGTTAACAGGACGCCCCGACTCCGCGAGCAGTTCGTTCCTCATGAAGCAACTCTAGAGAGATACTGTTCACAGTCACGTGATCAACAATAATTTCTCACTCGCAAAAGGCTCTCTTACTATCCATGGATAGAATCAGTTAGGAGGAAACGCCTTTCTTTCAATTAACTGTTTTGGACTACTTCACTTGTCTGCGATAGATAGATAGATAGATAGATAGATAGATAGATAGATAGATAGATAGATAGATAGATAGATAGATAGATAGATAGATAGATATGGTCAGTTGGTAAGACTGTTTTGTTCTCGAGGGCGACTTTAATAAAGCTGTCAGCACTGTGGACTCCTTAGCTAAATAAGATCAGTATTACCATATCTCAGACAGTTGCTGATGACAGTTGGGTCACAGGCAGATCATCCATGTGAATGTAAACACAGATTAGGACTGAGAGACATGATAGGGATTCAACGCGCACAGGTCCCTGTAGAACAAATAACCCAGTGTCTCTTGTGCCATTCATTAACAAAGTAGCTCTAAACCATTTGAAACTGCCTTATAAAATCAACTGAGGAGGTCCATAAAACATCATGATAATATATATACTGCAATTATATGCATCTGAGATTTAGTATTAAGAAACATTTTATTAGATGACAAAGGATAACAAACACAACAAAAACACAAATATAGCGTTGCTGAGGAAGCTGAGACATATTTTTGAATAAGAACCCATGATTTAACCCAGAAGATAACTTTTCTTTGCCTGTGTAACTATAAACATTATTTTATTTGTGAACAAGATATTTTTCCTTTCATATTTGAGTAATCAGTAAAGAGGCATGTACTCAAATGTCACGTTTTATGACCGTACTTAATAAAGAACAACTACTCTTAATTTATGGAGAAAAACATTTATGTGTTTTTACATATTTATAATTTGTACATTCACACATGCTACTTCATCTTGCTGTTCTCGCAGATCTTCGTATTCATGCTACAGCTGAAGTGCCTGGAGAGGGCAGCAGATATTATGCTATGAGCTCAGTGTCTGCTCGGGCTTTCCTTGGAGTACACAAGGGCAATTGAGTCATTATGAACTTAGTGTCACTGAAAGCTCCTCTTGGAAAACTGTGAGTATTATTACAGTGGATCCACTACAGTACAGTTAGTTTAATGTGCATGTGAGTATTTGAGAAGTGGGGTTCTTCCCTTGAAAAAGAAAAGTTCTTCCTAAGGCTTTTTTATTTTTTTATATCTTATTTGTTTATGCATATTACCCTTATGTATCCTTCACTCTAAAATCATTTGACCTGAAGTCTTTATACACAGTCAGTACATTAAATTAGGGTGTTTATTGAACACAACAGTACTGAGCAATATTGAACTGTTGTGAATGTAATGTAAAGTTTGTAATGTGGAAGTTCAGGGGCTGATCTGTCAATAAAGTCACTGCATTTCTAGAATGCTGCAAATGAAGAAAATTCATTAAAAGAAATGTGCCTTATTTAGATTTGATAATAACATTCACCATCCGGTTGACGTAATGCGTGAGATCAGCCAACTGATGATGATTGTTTTATTCACTTAAAGGTACTTATGAGATTTATTATGCCATCAACATAACCTTACAAATTTTACTGCTGCAAATAACAGTTTTAGTTGTGGAAATGTTGCTTAAACAGATGTTAATTTTTGAAACGTCCACTGTTAATATTATATAATCCAATTTGCTTTGTTTTAATTTGTTGTTGTTATTACATCACTGTTTCTGGGGCAAGCTTCTGCTTCCATGCTGCAAGGTTTGGATCAATGCTCTGGGCATCCAGGTTATGTTGAACAGGGCTGTGACTGAAGTAACAGAATGTTGTGAATATTACAAAATTTTTCAGTTTTCAATTGGTTTAGTAAAAATGGAGCAAATGGACCATTTGAGTGAATATGGCAGAGTGAAAATGGCTGATATTACTGCAGTCATTCATTTAATATTTAATTAAAAACAAAGACAATATTTTCCATGTATGTAGCCATAACATTCAAGGAGCTGGATGAAGAGGAAAACAAATATATTCATTGATGCACGTTAGCTTGCTCTTCCCAGTTCACATGTCTTGATGTTACACCATTAGTTTATAAAGGCTATGCAGAGAAAATGGCTTGAACTTTTCCTGTGAACAATATTAGAAATTTGTAATTGGTTAATTTCGGCACACTGTGAAAAGAAAATCAGTTTGTATATGATGCACAAGTAATTATATAGAGTTATATGCAGTTTTACCTATGAAACACTGATGAGAATAGGTTGACAAATGTAAGATTAATTGATAATGTGGCTACACATATTGCACAGAGTCTGTTACATAGTTTAAAATGTATAATTGAGTATGGGTAATCAAGCTGAGTGAAAGCAATGTTCCAAACACAAAAAAAATGGTTGAATAAATCAAGCACAAAAGTTATAAAAATGCACATGACATGATGACAAGAAACAGGCAATGTATCTGTTAATTCATTTTTGTCATATAAGAGCAAATGAGTTTCAAATCTCAAATGAGATACCATGATGGTAATTTAAAACCCCAACTAAATAGTACTTTAACAAACTAACACCTGTACAAAAGTGTTATTACAAACAATTAAAAGAGAAAAAAGTACTTCTTGTTTGGAAGTTTTCTTGTAGTTCTTCCAGGCATCTGGATTCCTGGAATCCGTGTGAACCATATATCTAATCTACAGGTATGTCAGTTCCTGTTCAGTATTTTAACACTGTGTTTCACAGACACTGGATTGCAGGTTGGCAGTCTCCACTCGCTTATGTTTCCCATGTGATGGTAAAAGAATAAGACACAGTCTCCATTCGGTATCTTCCACCTCTTTACCTAACATACCTGAGGAAACAAACATAGAGAAAACAGTGAGAAAGCCTGTAAGTATAGAGCTTTACATTAATGACAAATTACTCTTTCCAACATGGATGCATAAAATAAATATATTTCCAAATTTTCTGAGATGCTTTGTCATAAACACTGAATTTCCATGAAAAGAGAGATGTGAAAAAAAGCCCAAAGATAATTATTGTCTGATTGGCTAATTAAGCCAGAGCTAAATGCATGACAAACTCTGTAAAAAAAACCCCAAACAAAACAAAACAAAAAACAAAAAAACATTTACACCTGTGATGATTGCATAGTTTATGATGTCCTCCAGTCAGGCACAGAGACATGGACATTTCTCTGCTATTAAACACAGTGATGCAATATTACATGTGCAACGGAACAGCTACCTAATTATGGCAGCCCCACAAAGATGAAAAAGGTCATCACGTACCAACCAATACAAAATTGATCATGACACGCAAGAATGCTTCACGATATTGCTTTTCAGCTCCAAGGAGTAACCCAATTTAAAACGCCATATTCTGCTGCATAAATTGAAGTGAAAGAAATCACTGGCTAAAAAAAAAAAAAAGGAGGTGAACTTGCAAGCTTCTATTACGAAAGACGACAGACGAGATTCAAAAACAGGAATTCCAGAACTGTGGGTACTATTAGCTAAATTAGGATTTTGTGAGATTTTGCTGAATGGCTGAAGGCTGCTTTTACCCTCTGATCTGACAATAAGCTCTTGTGCTGGAGAGAACTCAGATGGTCACTGATGTGTGCAGCTGATGCAGAGGGTCTATCATGTTCACAGAACAGGCTTCCATTCACATAGTGAAAACGATCACCAGGAACAAGCTGATGGTGGCAGGTGGAACACACAAAACACTACAAAACATAAGAACATTCGAAAACATTACACTCTTCTGCCAAATTGTGACAAATTCTCCTCAACGCCCATTTAATGCATTATTACTGGAGAGTAAAGACAAATTTACAAGTGAATACCAAGACACTGAGGTTTAGGCTAGGTCAAGACATTTGAATCAAATCAAGACAACTTATAAAGAGGATAGTCTATTTAATTCAGTTCAACTACTGAGAAGAACAAGCAACTCAAACATTTGATGTTTTTTCTCCACAAACATTTTAATCCATAGAAAGGAACATATACAGCTGCAATGTGCATTTGTTCAGAAAGCACATAGATATATATATATATATATATATATATATATATATTTCACTATAATGGCACAGATTACCTTAACATGGGAGACACTGCCTTGTGCCTTCATGATAATAATCTATTTAATTCAGTTCAATTATCAATAAGAACAAACAATTCAAACATTTGATGTTTCTTCTCCACTAATATGTTAGTCCACAGAAAGGAACATATAAAGCTGTTGTGTCTATTTGTTCAGAGAGCACATAGATAAATATAGCCCTCTATAATGGCCCAGATTACCTTAACATGGAAGACACTGCCCTGTGCCTTCATGACCATTTCATTAGCTGGAATGGACAGGCCACAAGCCCTGCACTCTCCGCTGTTACCAAACAACCTGAAAAGTTTACAAAGTACAGACAGAGATAGATTACAACCCATATACTGTTGTCAGAAGTAGTAACGTCACACACACAAACCCTCTGTTGAACCATGTTTACAATAAACCAACAATTAACAAAAAAGGTTGGAAAACAACCAGCAGCTGACGCACACACCTACTAATGTGGTCCAGACATGTATACTAAAACCAAAGTCTCTATAGAGAAAGAAATTGCACCCTCAGCATTCCAGGGTGTTAACTAAGTGTGTGTGTGTGTTTGCGTGTGTGTGTGTGTGTGTGTGTGTGAGACCTTTTGTCTATATAGAGATCTAAGCCTTCACATTTGTGACCTTAATACAGTCACGCACTGTGTGAAAGCAGTACCACATTGCCATGTCTCTCTCTCTTACTTTCCTGAAAAAATGACCAGTTGAAGAAACCTTCTCACTTCAAGGAAGTGCCTTCTACTCCCATCTCCTCCCTTAATCCGCTCTAATCATGCAAGCGCTTCATTCATTTCAGTTAGCTCAAGGCATCAAGTCAATTATTTGACAAGGAAATGTTCATTAGACCATTTGAAGTCTTGAGGCTTTGGTTAAGGCTGTTGTCTATCTTTGTGACTAACAGACTGATTTCCCTTGATCTCCTGCTTTGCTGAGATTCCCCTGGTTGCAGTAATTAAGGCTAGGGGCTCTTTGTCATAATTGCTTTCAGTTGCTTTCTCCAAATCAGTGGGTTTTAAAGGGTGAGGCTTAGTTCAGCCGTACACCTACAGAATCAATTACAAGTTGCATAGAATACTTCTCTAGCAATTAGATGGGGGAAATTATGCGTATATAAAGAAGATAATAATTAATGTTGATGAATATACAATAAGGCAGTTTTCAGCATGTGAAATTAGGTTATGCCCGCTAAAATTAGAGGCCTAAAATTAATTATGCCGCGCTAATCCCGTCTAGCCAATTAATTCAAATGCACTTACTGTATCAGGAGGCCTGTGCAGAGCAAACTTTGACATGCAATAAATCATATGGAGAAATAATGCATTGACCTGCCTGCATCAAATCAATCAGTTTCATCCAGTACTCATTTATAACTGAAACTGCGGAGCCTCTTTAAATTAGAAATAGATCCATGGCTAATTAAAACCCTGCAACTGGATGCCTGTAGAGCCTGGGGATATGTGACCCTTATAATCAGCTTCCTTTGCAGTCACTGGGAAAAAAAGGCAGTTCTAATTAAATGTTTTGTTTTGTCACGCTCGAGCTCACTCATGTCTGATATGGTGCTGTAGTTAGGGGGAAATTCATTATATCCTGCGACCCTCATCACTGAGCTCCTAAGAGAGACCCACTTATTGAGCTGTTTAAAGATACTTTAATTGTGTTCACAAACCCATAGGTGGCTGTAGATAGGCCTATCCCTATGGTGATTTAAAGACGAACTGCTCCGCCACTCATCTCAGAGTATTTACATTCTGTTGTGTTATATTCAGTGAGGCAGATCATCAAAACATATTCAAAAGTGCTCCTTCAGCGTCAGATGTTTTCAATTGACCCTTCAAAGGAGTGTGCTTTAAAATGCTGCATCTGTGCTGTGGCTGCTAAAACACTAAGCTCCTTTATACTACTATTAGAATCAGTTCAAATGAGATTTAAATCATGTGATAGGGCTTCAAAGAGCCACAGTACGCACAATTTTAGTGACTTGTTGAAATATGACCACAGAAACATAAGAGCACCTATTAACAATTACACGTTACAGAATTCCACTCTTGAAGAGGTGATTCAGATATTAGTGGTTATGTGTCATTATGTTGCAGACGAAATCATGTACTCAAATACCCTCTGTTCTCCATTTTGTGATGATACTGGGCATCTTTCGAACAGTGCATCAAAAGTGACTGTAACACCCAGTCACAGGGCTGGGGCTGTACCTTATGTAGTCGTTTCTGCAGAGGATCATGCCGCTCTTTGTGAAGCACGTGGTGGCAATTTCTGCCAGCTGGGCCTGGCAGCAGGAACACTTGAGGCAGCGACTGTGCCAGTAGCCCTCCATGGCAAAGAGGAGGAAACGATCCACTATCTTTCCGCCACATCCCATGCACAGCTTCCACGGCAAAGACTCCTCTCTGACATGAGATCGCTGCGTGCCGCCCTCGGTCGTGTTGACCATTCTGTCTTCAGCTGTTGAAAATAAATAACAAAATTCAGCGTTTGGGTTGCATAAACACGTTTTTTTTCTTTTTTTTTCCTCAGCTAGTCATAACTTTGTTTTATGAAGAAACATGCAGTCTTTTCATAGCTGTTCTGATGCTATAGGTGACATGTTTTTTTCAGTGCTAACATAGCAGCTGAACGGTAACATTTAAAAAATGCATTGCTAAAAAATTGTTGCATACTGAGGCCACCGATGCACTAGCTACTCTGTCTCAATGATGGTTTTAACAGCTGTATAGTAACAATGTTTATACTATTATAACACTGATATTACAATGTAACACATACAGAGACATAGTTTTGATATAGAGTGTAATAATTCTTCTCAGAAATTGTAGTTTGGATAGCTTTACCAACAGTATTGGCGACCAGTGAAACAAGAATTGAACACCGTACAATGTGCGTTGCCATGGCCACTTAAAGTGTTACTGGTTAAGCAGACCTATGCGCCTACCCTACGCAAACACACCTGATTCGGCTAATGAGCAGCGCGTGATTATAGGAACCAGGTGTAATATGCTGCGGTCCGAACAAAATCCTGCAGAAGGCTGCTCTTTGACGTCACGGGCTACTTTAGAAATAAAACCATTATTCAAAAGATTAAGTGGTCTTGGACATTTAATCAGTGTATTCGGCGAGTAATATCCCTATGCTTAAGAAAGTTCTCGTTAATTTTAATAGTTTCTCCTATCATTTCAATCTTTGCAGGTGACAGTCATCTACTGCGGTCCAGCTCTTCACAGTCGTACCTAAACTTTTGTCAGTTCTGTTAATATTAGGTCTAAGAGTCCATTAATGCAGATACATAGGGGCATTCTGTTATATATTTAACGGATTGAGACAACATTTGAGAAATACGAGAAATACATCTTGTGCCGAGAACAGGAAATGTAGCCCACTGCCTGAATTAGATCACTAGCTAAATACCTACCTCGTACTTCTCGTGGACAAGCTGTGCTCTGTTTGTTCTGTAACTGTGTGAGGCTGCGTTCTTTCAGCTGGCAAGTTGGTTTCTTGTTAGGCAGAAAGACAGGCAACACAAGCATAAACTGGACTGCTTCCACTGTTTATCATTATGTCGAAACCATCACTTCTGTCTTGAGATCATGCAATTCTCTTCGAAATGCCGAGGTTTTCTAATTACGTCATTATTCCATAATCCATTGATTTTCTTCCCTCAGTTTCACAGTCCACAATCGCGTCCACATCCCCAAACTGAATCCTAAGCATGAGCTACAACGATAGTATTAAAACGTCCGTCATCTGATGACGCAAAAAACCCTCAACCAATCTCCTTTCAATGTCGATGTCTCGTAGATATTCTGCTAACCAAACTGCTGTAGCTGAGTTTTATGGGAATTGTTTGCAAACACTGGAACAAAACACAAAAGGTCAGAAAAAATCATTTTAATTGCAACGCTTCCGAACTCTAACTTCACTGAGGAAAAACATCCAACAGATTACCTTAATCGGTCCTTCAGTTTTTTTCTTATCACTATAGCGTGTGTGGATGTCAGTGAGAGAGAGAGAGAGCATAAGGAAGATAAGGGGAGATTAATCATTTGATAGAGACAATATGGTAAGTGTTATAATTCATTTAAACACACAAACCACCTTGGATGTATGGGTATAGAGAATTAGTCATCTCTGGCTGGTCACAGAGAGGGCGGGGCTTTGTCTCATTAGCTTTATTTCTTTGTCACTATTCCAAAGTAAAAAGAAAACTAACAGTAATTAAAAGACATTATCATACGCAGTCCTCTTCATGGAATGGTGAAGAATCATTCTTATTCGGAACCATTTAGACAACCCTGTCAAGTCATTTAATATTATATAGCTGTACAAGTAGTTTTCCCAGGCTTCATCTGGTCCACTTTCAAGTGGTTTACAGATACTGTATATTCTTTTGAAGTTCAAAGGCTATTGTTTAATTAAGTTTTGCTGACAAAAGCTTCCATTGAATGACTAATCACTTACACCAGGATCAAACTGTGTTGGATACCACTATGTACTTACATGTACAAATAGCAAACAAAATAATGCAAAATTTTTACAATATAAAATAAGAATGTATTTGTCTGATTTGTCTCACTTTCTCTATTGCAGGAGATCTTGTTAGAGAGCTGAGTGGAGATTTGAACATTTGCTCACATTTTGACCCACTGAACTATGTGAATGCCATTATCGTTTCTTAGAGTGCAGCTGCACTTGGTAATGAGGGTCTGGGTTTTGTTCAAAGAGGGAGAACACACAGGAGACTATGATGATTTAAAAGCTTAACACGATTTTTTTTAGGTTCCTTCAGGTTTCTGCAAAACTCATTAAGAGATTCAGTGGGTAGGGCCACATGAGAAAACATAACAATCCAAAAAAAAAAAAAACCTCCACCAATGATGAGGCCTTGATCTTGTACTCAATCTTTTTCATATGTTTAATTCTTTTTCCTCTCCCATTTATCCCACATCAACCTTTCAGAATGCAGCTAAACACATAAAGTGTAGTTACAGGACAAGTCTAGTTTTGAAAGTCCGAAACAAAAAGCACTTAGACTCTTTTCCACTGCAAGGAAGTGCCAAATTGAAAATCCACCCTGCTAGGCCTCTCAACAATAGCAGCCTGATCACAGTTCTTTAGGAACTAATTACGCTTTACAAACACTGTCATAGCTGCCATGACATGAAAAAAAGGCCCAGCACAAATCTGATTGAGTGGTAATGGAAAATCAGCTCTAAGAAAAGGAGACTGGCTCTCTTATCATCTTTCTGTCATTTAGGTTTGATTACCATCGGCTTATAATGAAATCAAAGCAAAGAGGTAGCCATGGAAACCAGTTTTAACTGTTTATCTAGCGTGCTGATCTTAATTCAAACCTGAACACCTCTAGATTGCCAAGATGTGGGAGGAAAGAGGGTGAGAAAGCTAAAATGAAACACAGAGAAAGGCAGAGTGTGAGAAGGAGAGAAATGGAGGTTGTTTCAAGAACACAGCCCACTTGTAGTCATCACCATTTTACATGTCACTTGTATTTGACAGTGGAAATTAGTCTCTGATGACAAGTCAGGGCCAAATGGTTGCAGAGTGTTTGTGCGTAGGATACCATTCATTTTGAGGAGTTTTAAAGATCTTCACATGTTGAGGCTGGTTATATATCTAATCACAGTGTACTGTACTTGGCATGCATTAACTATTTTGACCACACTTCTGAAGCACAACCCCCCCCCCCCCCCCCCCCCCCCCCCTTAAAAAAAAAGAAAAAGAAAAAAAAAAGAAGAAAACATAAAACAGGATATGTATTGCAGTTATTTTGCACAGACATTCATGTAATTGTCCCTTTTTGTCTCATTCACAGTATTTATGTACTTCGGGGTTCTTGTCTGTGTGTGTGTTTCTGGAGTTGCATTTACTGCTTTAACTGCATGGCATGCATAAAGATTGAAACTTGCGTGTCGGGGAACATGAGTGTTCACATGTGTAATGGAAAAATATTTTTCCCCAGAGCTAAGTTGGCTCAGTATTTGCTAAGCAGAAGCACACTGTGATGGTTCAGGTGAAGCGCATTAGCCAAATAAACAAACGCTTGTAATGACCTGCTATGCCCAGCATGGGAATGAAATACAGAGCTACGCGGCACAAGAACACTATTCAGACAGCGATGGGAAATCGCACAAATGTGCTTATGTTGGGATAAACTGTCAATTCAGAGTTCTGGTCTCTTACTCAGCACAGCAGCGTTAGCCAACCCTCACCTGCAGCATGACTACCACCGAATCTTCCCTTGCCGTTGCACTCAGCGGCTATGATGTGTTCATTAAAAATGAAGAGACACTCGGTGGTCTATAAAAGAGAGACAGAGTCTTTCTGAGTAACCTCTTCATCTGTCAGTGACAGCTCAATCAGCCGTCTAGCAGTCGGGGGGGAGAAGGGGGGGGCGGCTCGAGAGGCGCACAAAGCCTTTGACAAAGACCACCGGTGGGATACGACAGCTCTCACTGGTGTACTAATTAGAAAAATTCTATCTCTGAAAGGCAGGCTCGTATCTGTTCCCCAGACTGTGCCCATATACTGTGGCTCAACAGTGGAAACAACAATGGGCTAAATAGGGAAATTAATTATTTAATCTATTATCTATGCCACGACACAGAAAGAATGGCTTCGCGATGCTTTAATTGAGTTACTGATTATATTTCCACTCAGGGCTAAAATGCAGATGGTTCAGATGCATTGTAGGAAACGTCTCAAGAATTGATGATGTTTAAAAGGCAACTTAAAAGCTACTAAAATACATACATAACTAACATTTTTATGATGTCAATTCAAATGCATCTTTTCAAATGAAAGGCAAAGAAAGAAAGAACAAATCCAGCCAAACCGATGATTTTTAAGGTTGAATCCCAGCCAGAGTTTCACTTTTCTAACAGCGCCATCTGCTGAGAGGAGAAAGAGGTGAACCCCAGCTTCACGATCAAGAGACTTTTGAAGATACATAACCGAGCATGGATATAGTCAACAAAACTCTGAAGGAAATGGCATTTCAGCAGTTTGACTCCGTAAATCGGGAGTGATTGATAATTCCTGTTGTCCTGTCAAAAAGTTTTTTTTGCCGTACATTTAACTGGGAATTGAAACTGTTTAGCAAGACAAAGTAATTTGCTTAGATTTACGCTTAAGAATAGAATAGACAAGTACAATTACTGCAGGTATTTAATATATTTTTAGGGCATTAAAAACAAAACACAAAGATAAAATGAACTAAACAAAAACACATATCACACCCACCAACACACACAAAATGAAATAAAAAAAAGCCACAATGATAAAGAAAACCAAAAATGCAATCTGAACTGAACTAAACTGGATCTCTGCTTCTGTTGAACTGTAGCTTCCAAAAATGAAGGCACTATCTACTCAGAGTCTCAATCTGCGTTTGTCCAGCAGCATGAGTGAACAATTACACACAGAACATTCTTACACACGCACAAACGCGCACACACACACACATACACACACACACACACACACACGCAGGAAAAAAAAGTAGCGTATTTCCATAACATTACGGATACAGTGTGGAATGAAGGCATCCCAAACTATGACACTTATTGTGGATACATAGTACAAATGGAACTGGAGCAAACGGAACTTAGCAATCTTCAGTCTTCAGAAAGTGCTTCAGCGCACTACGCTGTTGTGTCCTAATTGTCAGTGTTTATGTTCTACTGTGCCACGCTCTATGTAGAATAACCAGCTGACCTGCTCTTTTGGTTCATGGCTGATAGAGAATAATGTTAATGAACTATGTTTGGACAATATAAGTCATGAACGTTAGAAAACCAGGGACCTGGGCAAAGTACAGCCATAGTGGTCCCTGACACCACACTAACATTCAGATGTTCACACTTTAAATAACAGAGTGGTAGTGGTTGAGATTGAAATGTGTTGTATAAGACACTATATCTATCCTTTTTTAAAATTACACAGAAACGAAAAAATTGGATTGACCTGCTACGGTCTGTGGTTATTGTTTAGAATCTGACCAAGCCTTTGAGTGTGACATACCGTCTGTCTACCTGTAATTCAGGAAAATTAACATGCATGTCTGTGTTACCACAAAAAGTTGTCAAGTAGAGTCAAAAGTATTAGGCCTAACTTTGAAATACTTTGAATGTAATCACATAAAGAAAATTATAATCACTTTGGAAAAATGATAAAACAGAAACTTGTTTATGTTCGATATACAACTTGTATAGAAATTATTTAGAGTCGTTTCTTTTCTCTCTCCCTCCTTGTCTGAATTTATGTTTATATTTTTTTCCTTAAAGAACCATTTGGTCCAAATTCATGAAAATGACCAATATTTACAGCAGTATAATCTCTTCTTAACAATCTCAATTTCTGTAAACATCTCACAGTACCCACTAATGATGCAAAAAGTATATTCATTAAAAAAAACATATCTATAATACCACAGTCATGACAGGTGTATTTCAATCACCATAGTACTCATTGTGATAAATTAACAAAACAATAAAGAACAAGTCCCCTAATGGCTTGTTAAAACCATGTGTAGAGCCTGTGACCCACACCAGAACACTTGGACATTTTAGTAGTCATATAGATTTTATGCTAATCGCACAAATTAAACCTCAGTTTCCTATTATAAAACCAGGGTGTTGAAAATCCCCTCTATAATCATAAATTTGTGTAAAAAACAAGCAAGAGGAAGCGCAATTAAGCCAATAAAAAGAGGGCCACAGATATAATGATTCGAATAATGCTGGCATAAACAGAGGACACTGAGAATGTTCCAGCAGGCCATTAAATCAGGCTGAGTGACAAGGTCTAGAATCCAGTCAGCCCTGTTAAAATGAATATCACTCATGTCATTTCCCACCTCTCCGGACAGGAAAAAAAAACAAACAGCCTTAGACTGCAGCCTGACTATGACCTCTGTGACTTCTGCAGAAAGTCAGTGGCAAAGTGTGCCATGGTCCTCTGAGAGATACCCTCTCAGAACTAGTCACCTACAAAACCCTTTAGTTCAGCTCAGGCCTAAATGGACAGTTAGTCCTAATGCTCAGGCTGATCTCGTATCCCTTGGGTCTGGGTGTTCGATTTTCTTGTCTTCAGTGTGTTTGACAGTACTATGGAGCAGCGTAGAAGATCTTTGAGGAACTCAGGTCGTTTTTGGGTAGATCTTTTCGTATAAGAAGTTTGGGGCTAAGAGGTAAAGTTCTCCATCCTTTTCCCGTACCGCGTGGGCCCTCACAAACTGGAACTGCTCAAGGGCAAACTCGTAAAATTCATTCTCCATTTTCCATATTTCTGACTGCTGGAGCTTAGCGATGGACTCTTTGGTTGGAGGTTTCTTTTCACTGGTCTTCCTCAGATGAGATTTCTTCCCTGTGAGGGTTTATAGAAACAGCATCAGGACAAAGAACACAACTTAAGCTAGCCCCAAGACATTCTGACATGATATCTCCACACTCTTCAAACCAACTGAAACTACTTGAAAATGGAGTTGAAATACGAGATTCTAGTTCAAGTAAATTTCTATAGCATTTTTTATAATTTAAAATTCTCTCAAAGCTGCTTCACAGACATCAGTACTTAAACCCCTAGTGAACAAGCCAAAAGCAAGAGTGCAGAGGAAAAATTCCCTAGAACGAAGCAGCAAGAGGAAGAAACCTTGAAATTCAGTGCTTTATATAAATATTTATATATCTTTCAAAAATTACACATCAAAAGCAGAATCGGAAAGCAGAATTCAGCACGAGGTCAAACGTGGAGGTGGAAAAACAGCGTGAAACAACAATACCTGTTCGATAGAGCTCCAGAGCTCCTTTGAAAAAGCGAGGAAGCGCTGCCTCCAACATCATAACAAAGTCCTCCAGCTCCTCTGTTACCCCCACCAACATATACTCATTCACCAGGTTATACTTGGCTTGCTCCAAAGCCCATTTGCTGCCAATGTTCCTGGTGGGTAAAGAGATACATTCAAATGATAGATCCCGGAGTCATTGCGGATGTGTGAAAAGCGTATGTGTGAGAGATTATATACTAACATTCTGAGGATGTGTAATGTGTGAAAAGTGTATAAGTGAAAGATTACATACCAACATTCTGAGTAGTGACCACAGAAGAAAGGGATCTGGAGCCAGAGTTTCTCAGGAGCACAGTCAGAACCTCCCGCAGATACACACTCATCAAAAGTCTAAAACACAGTAAACACCTCTGTACATTCAGAAGAATCACACATTCACATCAAATCACTAATGTACAACATACACTCAGCTTTTAAGTCAGGGATGTACAGCAGGCGCTAATGAAGGTTTAAAACTACCACTAATAACCACCTGCAACTCTTCAATAATGCAAGTCCAGTTCTTACTGATATAATTATGACCTTTGGTTAACATTACTTTAGACTTAGGCTCCCGTACATAAACAATGCTACAAGACCAGACACAACAAGGAGTATGTTAGCAAACACGACAAACTACGTTCAGCTATAAATCTATAAAACAAGGCACTAAGCTCTGTGAAGAATCAAAGGAAGATACGTGAAGAATCACCTTTTTGTCCCCCTGTTTCCTGCGTCTCAGACCCGGCCTGTAATCGTCCCCAAAGCGAAGGAAGTAGTAGTAAGACACCAGGCGCTCTATGGGGTCTCGGATAACGTTGATGTAAATGGGCCTTTTCTTCACTCCAAACCTAAGGGCAGTGGGGACGGAGTAGGTGTGTGAGTGGATCAAGCCTCTGTCAGTCGTGTATCACAGATTATTTAACAGCTGTCTTTTATGTGCATATTCCACTGTGGTGTAAAACTCTCCTCAACCACAAGGAGTCAGCAGCACCAAATTCTACTGGTTACAATTTACATTTATTTTAGCAACTAAATGTTTTTGCAAGAATTAGAAAATGTACCCTTTAAAATAACAGATACAGGGCTTAGCTTCAGGGTGGATTTATTTTTGTGTTATTTCACCGTAAAAGTGGATCCGTAAAAGGTGTGCATATGGGATCATTCATGGAAGACTCATTTACATAAATTTAAGTTGGCAAAAGAAAGATCTGTGTATATAATCTGTAAAACAGAGTTATTAATCATTACTTTAGAATGTTACATGGACTAATGTTAAAGCAAAAGAAATCTCAAACTTTTGTGGAGCCTTGTGTACAGTGTCCTTTTGTATACCCATGCAGGCAAAGTGTTGGATGTTCTGCATTGTGTAACTGTATACTATTGTTGTTCTTTGCATCTATATATTGCAGTTTTTTATTATATTACTGTAATACAAATATGCCTTGCAATGTATACCTCTTAAATATGGTTGAAAGAAACCTAGCCAGAGGGAAAATTAGTCTCACAAAGGATGTATCTACCACTATATTGTGTTAAAACATGTTAATTTTCAAAGGCCTTTGTCCAGGTTTCTGTTTTAAACTAGTATTAAAATGCATCACTAAATAAGCTACTAACTTAGCAAAGTCCAGAAAGGAAATGTGTCCATGGTAGAATGCAGGTTTCATCTCCCTCCATGATGTTACGTTCTTCACAAAACGAACCTGAAAATACAGACAACAGCTCATTGCTGCCGGCACTACGAGCTGACATTAGATATGTTCTCTGTCTCAATAAGTCCTGAAGAGTACTTGTGTTTCTGCTGTGGCAGTTACCATGTTCTTATGGCAAAACCAAAAAAACCCCCAAAAGAACAGAGACATGGCTTTAAAAACCAACTTGAGGATTTGTCCAGCATGATAAATGTACCACTTGCCAGTCTTTTAAATGGTAAAAACATTTATTCTCCAGTATTATGCTTGTCCTAAACAGACAGAGTTGTTTGATAACGTAGCTCTAAATTTGAAAAATCTGCACTTTAAATGACGACTGGTAACTTTAGTAACACTAAGGGACCTGTGGTGTCAACCAAAAAAATGCTCCAGTACACAGAACCAAACACCAGTCAGAGACGCAGGCTCTCACCTGGTCCTGAATTGACATGACGGGGTTGTTTTTGGTGGTGTTGATATGCAGTACGTGGTAGTGGTTCTTGCTGCACAGATCATAGGCGATGTTGGTGAAGGAGGTGCTGGCAGTCTTGGGCACTCGGTTGTAGATGATGACCACGTCATCGGCCTCGTCCAGGAGGCTCTCCCTCGCTCCGTCCTGAGTGTGTCTCTGCTCGATCTCTCGGACCTCGTGCCTGGCTATGGCAAGTTCTGCGGAGCAAGAGGAGAACCGTTAGAAATGTTAATAAGGAGAACACTGCGCTCTGGGGACATCTCTCTTTAGCTGCAGTGGACAGCATCCAAGTGAACACTGAAATCGATACTTTGGTCGAACGATTAACCAGAGCCCTGTTATGCGCTCAGCAAGAAAGAAAAAAATATGACAAGCACATTGAGATCAACCAACGTGGATTGCTGTCTTTGTCTACTGACACCAGACAAGTGATGAAGAGCTGAGAACTAAGATTGTGTGTATGTTCTCAAGGATTTGCAGTAGCTCTTCACAGAGAAACCTTCACTTTAAGTCACACTGGCTACTCAGCTCTGTTCCCCCCCCCCCCCCCCCGTTCTCTGTACTGACATCCATAGCCTATGCTAGCATTGATTCACTTATAATTCTACTGATCACTTTCCACTGATGGTTGCATGAATCCCACATTAGGCTAGGTAAAAGTGAGATAAGCTAGTAATATCTTTCTTTAAGAGATGCTTCAATAAATTGAGAATGGTCGTCACATTGACTCTTGGTACCACACAAGGAAAAGCAACTTTTCTCTTTACTTTCTTGCCTATCAGGATTAGGAGAGTAGGATCAAACTCTCTAAAACAGTAATTGGTCACCCTCTCTACTTAAACTATTTAAATAACAAAACTCAAGTAATTCGAACAGAGGTAACAATGGCAATTTTAAAAATATAAGATCATTTTACTTGACCGTTTTCACCATACATAAACTGAACAGAGCCTTTGTTTGAAGACATCTAATACTCGTGAGATACATTAAGAGGACGTTCAACCTCCCACACAAAACCACTAAAACTTGTCGAGAGACTGACAGCTGCTCCTGTGGATTGATGAAGACATCATGAGTAGCCATGGCCCCTCCCACTCAGCTGTTGGTATCTGTTTAAACTAGTCTCAAATCAAAGCTCATAGGACCTGCTGTCCTAACTGACAACAACTGTTACCAGTTTACATAGCACCGTGTCAGACGTACAGTCACCATTAAACTTATAGAAACATGACCAGCTGTGTTAAGGCACAGACTTCAACAGCACTAACATGGTGTTTCTGTTCAGGTTAGAGAGGAGTAAACTACAAATAAGGATAAATTCTCTTAAACAGCACTCCTATGTCACTCTTGAGATCATACACTCCTTAATGTACAATTCTGTATGTGTGTGTGTGTATTTGTAAGAGACTTGTACTAACTTTATCTACAACCTAGAATTCTTCTACAAGTTAGACATTTTACTTCAGATTCAAATCACACATTTCTTCACATTTTTCCACACAACAGTGTTTTTCCCTACTGACATATTTATGCTCTAGCAAAAAAACAGGCCTCCATTCTTTGGTAGCTTTTCATCTTAAAGTATCAAATAAAAAAAAAATGAGGAATTGTTATCTAATTCTGTCTCGTTCATTCTTTCCTCATGACCAAATTACAGTGTCCAAGGAGCTTCCTAGCCTGAGACACAACTCGTCCATTGATGTCCTATGAAAGCACTTATTCAAGGCCAGCCTGTTAGCTGGGGTAGAGCTCCAGTCGCACAGAGACCGGACTGACCCTAAGACTCCCTGAGAAGTCTGTAAACTCTGTCTTAAAGCACTGTGTTGGCTATCAAGCTTTTCCATAACACAGTGCAACTGACAAAGAGCAATTACATCATGGCACACCAGCAGCTTCTTTGTTTTGCTTGAAAGTGACAGCTGTTTGATGCCATCGTCACGTTAGCAAAAAGAAAGTAGGAGAGGAAAAAAACACGGTAAATTAATATTTCACATTCTGCAACCTCAGGCCACGGTCGTAAATCTGGTCTACACGCAGTGCATCACCCAGGTCACTGATTGATGCAGATGACACTACGTATTGGTAAAAAATATTTACAAAATGAGGCATAATCCTATTAGATAACTGAACTACTACATAAATTACATTTGTTTCAGGCCTCTATTAAATTCACTATCTCTAAATTGAGGCCCATTTGAGGGGCATTCTATGAGAACCTGATTACCAGACGAAGCAAATATTTAGTCATTAAGGGACATCCTGCCTTGCTGTGTATCCTGAGTTGAGTTGTGTGTGAGAGAAAAGCTCCCTTATTCCAGCCTAGACCTATAGACCTACTAGTTGTGGGGGGAAGTAAAATACTGCCAGTGTGCAGGAGAAGAGGACATTGAAATGCCTTTATTTCAGTCTGTCCTCTGGACTCAGCTCTCTCCTGTGGTCAGTAGAGCTGATTGAGTCATATTAGTGATACCAGGATAACCGTCCAGCAGATTCAGTGTTTACAGTTACCTGTTTTTCTTTCTGCAGAATGAATGATATCACTTCAGTTACGTTACAGAATGATGGAACCAAAACGACAAAAAATGACTGGACATGAAAATACAGTTAGTTCAATCCAGAGGGTAACTGTTTGGTTTTTTTTTTAATTAAAAAGAAACAGAAATCTCTTGATGCAGCCCATATCAATGACACTTCAGCAGCCCACACCTTGCAGCAACAGACAGGTTTTCGTGTGCCATGATAAGGAGCTGCAACAGCCAAACAAAATAACAGCTACAGATAATAAAAACCATAACGCTTGCAGCTTGAAGCTAGGATACCAACGTACTATGATATTCAGAGATGTGTTGGTTAGAATACAAAGGGTAGAGTCAGAGTGTAAGTGCAAAGCTTTATGGCTCGTTTCAACACTCTTTACAGCACAGCATGCTCAAGATATCTGAGATAATATTCCTATAACAGCAATCACAAAACCTCCACACTGTCCTTAAGTGGCAAACTGATGGTGTGAGGTGGGAGGGACGTCTCTCTTTCTCTTAAATCCTCAAAGGAACAGCTAGAAATACAACACATGGGGCGCTTAGCACTTCAGGATGACAGCAGGAGTGGGAAGTAATGCAGATGATTTTAACAAGCATTCCATGCTGAAGAGACAGCGACACATCGGTGATTAAATTAAAAAAAACACGTGGTAGTCTGGCACTCAGACAATTTATCACCAGCTTTTTACTGTGTTACTAATGCTACATGATTAACTTTGTCGAGATGAGCTCTCAGACAAAACAAGATGCTCACTGGTGGCCATTAGAGAAGGTATATGTAGACTCAGCAAAAACAGTCAGTGAAAGCATAAAGCCAATGAAGTAAAAGAGAGAAAATTCCAGAATAAACATTATGTAGAGGCTACTGCTGAGTGAGAGATTTGATAGGCTCAGCAGTCAGTGATACAGAGCTGAGGTAGCATCTTACCTATAACCTGTAACAGACAGCTAAGCCTTATGAAATCAAATACTTTTGACAAGTTTTAATTTTTTTTTTTTATTTACGTCTTTAACTGTGCACTGGAACTACGAAATAGATATACAAGGCTAAAACTGTACTGTGACAACTTTTTAAAAGTGATAGCTGCAAAGTGTTTTCTTACATAATGCAGGTGTCATATTGAGCTTTCCATGCTTTGGTTAAGTGCTCTCCCAGCCCTTCAAACGAACACTTCATATGTCTAAGTGTGTGTGACTGAAGGGTTCGAAAAGACAGCTCTATGGCCACCTCAGCAACGTCTGATCCAAACTGCACACAGATGCGCACAAAAAACAGAGGCGAAAACGGTTTCTGTGAGACGGTTTGTATTACTTGAATAAACAACTGTTTAGCCTTTGTGTTGTCATTTGACTGATGCAGCGGCAATCGCGTTAGGTTAAAGGGTGTGCACGGACTAAGCTGTACAGAGAATATGTCCAGGGGGAAAACAGCTTGTTGCAGCTAGATACTATTCTGAGAAGAACTGAAGTAACTTTTCCAAAGAACTGACAAAACGAGGTCTCTGCATTCAGTTGTTTGATATTGTAAGTTAGGTTGTACCTTATGAAAGTGAAATGCAAGTCAGCATGTATTATCTCCTGTTCCACACTGGTAACTGTCGTAAAAAAAACAACAACAAAAAAAAAATGCTGCTGGCACATGCTGACCACTGAGATTTGCAAAAGTGTCTCTGACAATCACCGGGGCGTTTCAAGTACCATCTCCAACGCTCACATCCTACTGTCCACAGGGGACTGCTCCTGCAATGCAGCAGTACCTGGAGCACCGAAAGTGTAGCGGAGTAACTAGGCTTTTTTTTTTTTTTTTTTTTTTTGAATTTCAGAGCATTAACTGAAAACTGAAACTGCACACTGAAACAGTGAGATGTTGACAAGAACGAATCTTCATTTTTAAATCGTAACTTAAATGAAATGATGACAAACAAAAGAACACTGAAACAGTGCTTTAATGGAAGGTTCTTCTGCAAGGTTTTTATAGTTTCTTTCACCTCCAGAAAAGCAGAGGACTTCCAAATTTATAGTACTTTAATAATTCTGTCTTGCTGACAGCATAAAGTTACACAGTGCTGGATGATCCGATCTCTGAGGCTTTCCTCTGCTCTTTTCCTTGGCTTATTTTAAACACCTCATTCATATCTATCTTATTCATAGCTAAAGTTGTCCGCACATCAGGACAATGTGCCAGATGGCAGTCATTTTGGCAGTGGTGAAATACAGTAGTTAATGTCATGAGTGCCACAGCATAGCACAGGGATTAGCTCATGTTATAGCCTTTCGGAAGTCTAAAAACAGCAACAGAGGGAGCCAAGATCAGAATGAATCAAAGCCCTCCTGTTAACGAGTGAGGAAAGGGGAGAAAGTTGCGGTTTGACCGCGACCGGATGATCAGGTCAAGTATCGAACAACCTCTCTCTTTGTCCACAGACATTTAATAAGAATCCCCTAGTTAGAAAAGTGCCGTCATAATCATTCTTGGTTCTGCATTGTCACTGTTAAACAGGACACAATGCATATGCTGTATGACTACTGAAACCTCACTTGTTCCATATTCAAGCTGTAGTGGTAGGACTATACAACATGCAGTTTAGTGGGACAGAACCATGTGCGGTGCAGATAAACAGTAATTGAATACTGAAATGTACTTCACGGAAATGGAACTGAATACTGAAATATACTTCAGATATAACACGCTGTAAGAAAGCATTCATAGGCTTGAGGATCACATAAAATATCATTTGGAATGATTATTATTTATAATTGCAGATCATCTCCCTTTTAGATAAAAGAAATGGAAAGTCAAAGATGACTTAAATATTTGCGCTGCATTTCTTGTAATTATTTGTCTTTAGGTGACACACAGGGGAAAGTAAATGCTTTCTGGCCCTCAACTGGCTGAAATGTTATAAAGTTGAAACATTTCAAACTATGTATTTGGAGCATGGCATGATACCCTCTTCTGTTTAAACTTCAGTAATCAGTAGTCATCAAAATCTTCCAAAGACTATTTCTCATAAGAGTCTGATGTAGACATTTTCTTCAATTAAGACTCAGGTACCAGAGACAGGACTGGATCAAAAGTCTAGCTTTGGTTACACATTAGCCACATGACAAGTTTATAAACAACGTTTCTATTTACGCTGCCCTATGCGTTATGATGCTCTAGGATTACAGCCAGTGGGAAAACTGTACTGTGAGGTCCTAATGTCTCACATGCTCTTCCCCATCTGTAGTCCTATTCATTTAGGAGAGAGACTCCATAGAGGAATACGAGTCATTTTTGTAATGCATGGCAGATCATGGAGTAAATGGAAACAGAGAGATCTCCAAGCATAGGATGTGCTGGCCGCATAGGGGAGTAAAATGTAATTGATCTAGACAGAGGTCAGACACTGTGTGGAACCATCTTACATAATCTCTGAGAAAGAAAGTGGATCAGCTAATTGAGCAAGCTTTGAGGCTTGGGTTAACATAATGCGACTGTAGATGGGCAATGTTACAAACCAGTCATATGACAACGCAGTGATGAATCACAGTGCAAACAGGTATCATATCAAGAGCATGAAACAAAATATCCCGTGTTAAGTCACAACAAGAATGCACGTCTGGCTTGTTCCATTAGCTCAAGGGCTTACACAGCAAGTCACCCCCAACTCTGTCTGCACCCCCAAAATTACAGCTCGCACTTGAGATGAAGTATTGGTCACTTTATCTGGCAGTATATCACACTTTGTCTATGTACTGCATGCTCCACAGATTCCAGTCAAAAGGTTGCATGCTGAAATGGAAAACTGCCCTGATGGGCTCTGCTGTGACTATATCAATTTTCCAGTTATGGGGGTCAGTCACAGGATCTTTCAGTGACCTCACAGCTGCCACTCTGCGACTGACCTCTTGACCACAGTTTCAAATACTTGTATATATCTGTCAGGACCGGCACACAAACATATTAGTTATTATCATGCAACACTCGTTTCTACAGAGAAGTTCCAGCCTAACCCGAGAAATCAGACTTTCGACACTTAAATGTAAAGACAAACACATTTTAATTATTGCTGTACGGACACGAGCTAACATCATAGAGTCACACACAAAGCTGCTCGTACAAAAGAATACATTATCATGTTTATTCAATATAAATCTAGAGTGTGAAAACGATAGTAGTGCAACTAAACGATAGCAGTGCAACTAAAACAGAACAAGACTACGATGCATTTGGTGTAGTTTAGCCAGAGGATGTTGGTGTTGCTGCTCGGTCTGACACAATATAGCTAGCAAGACGCAAATTACTGGCTCTAGGTAAGTACCTACCTAGTTTACCTCGCGATTCCTCCAGCTTCTGTATTTGGTTCTCTAGGAAAACCATGGCCACTGCGAATGCCAGCAGTGCCAAGAGCTGAAACTTGGGAGGCATCATAATCCTTAAAATCCCCATCAAACAACCAGGTGTACAGAGGACATCCCGTAGTCAGGAAATAACGATGAGAAACACTACTGATGTGACAGACAATGCGATAATAGCTTCGCTACGCTACTTCTTATAGACTTCATGGACTTCAGCAGTAGATGTTTATGAAAGCAATGCACGAGTCGATATTTACTGCTGTAATGTGGAAACAGAAGTGAACCTATAATCACTCGAACGAACTCTCCAACTGTATTCCTGATTTTTCGGAAGAAGTATGCAAGAGTTTCAAAGAAGTCACTGGTTTACGTCTGATGTTCTGCATAAAGGCACTTCTCTCCGTCACATCTGTGCGATGCCATGCATCCAAAGGCTACCAAAGACAACCACCTTCTGGGGATTTACAATCATGAGATTTACAGGCGAGGGGAATACAATTGGAAGTATCCGAGTTGTGGCTCTTCGAAGAACAAATTTCATTCGCCAGTTCTACCGTCACTTGAATTATAGATTGATACCATTGGTTGTAGCGTAATGACTACTTCCCCTTTCTTGTTTAATCAGTTCCGGCCCAAAGAGTAGAGGAGGAAATAATATTCACAATGGCCGGGGAGGTCTACCTATTCTGGTTACTATCCATATTACAAACGGTAGGGAAACTTTTTCCAGTTTAATCCAGTTATTTTATATACGAAAATGTATTGGCAGTTTTAGTCACATCTCAATGAATTCATATTTACGTACATAGTCAGACCACAAAAACTTGAGGCATCGAGCTCATGCTAGCTGCTTCCTATTCAGTGACGTGGCCCTCATTTGTTTTAGCTAGGTTATCCCAACACATTGATTTGAATGGCATCTCTCTGCTCAGATATGATCCGCATCTGATTTCATCATTTTCTGTTGTGTTCATTTGTACATGGTTAATGAGCCGCTTTTGCCATATAGTCGCCTGATTCCTTAAAACTGTTTCAGTTCATGTCCTGCACCGTTAGCTACGGTTACATCAGTTCAGGTCAGGTTGCTGATACACATGCAGTAATGCAACTCATTTATTCAGTAACCTTTTGCTTGAGCAAACTCAATAACTGTGTTTTAGTTACCAGGATGTACGCAATTGTAATGTGATGTCCCACTTCAGGGGGCTCAGATTACAAAGTACCCTTAATCTTCAAAAACTCAAACTTGCTTCATGTTCATGTTTTGCGGATTGAGAAGCATGCATAGAACTGACAGAACTGCACCCATTACAGTTCTTCATCTCAGGATATTTGACATTGTATCTGGTTATCAACTCTGCACATGTTCTTTCACTTTCAGTTCTCTGCCTATGGAGCAGAGTTGTCATCTGAGGCATGCAGGGAGCTTGGGTTCTCCAGTAATCTCTTATGCAGCTCCTGTGACTTACTGAGCCAGTTCAGCCTTACCCAGTTGGACCCTTTCTGCAGGCAGTGCTGTCAGCAAGAGGCCCAGCTGGAGACCAGGAAGGTAATAGATCCTCAGCTGCACAACATCTAGTTCATTTACCTGGTGGCAATTTTATCATTGCTTAATGATGATCAGCCAAATTCTCTCAGAGCATTTTGTTCTGCTTTGGCAGGACCCCTTATGTATAAAAGAAGTCTGTGTTCACATGAAGTACAGAGAATATGAACCTGTCCAAAACATGTTAAGTTAAAGTGCTCTGTGGCCATTCCTGAACCTGCCATCAGTCTTGCTTAATGCAGTTAAAGGCAGAATTCAAAACTGAATTTTGTTCTGTGTCTGATGGGCAGCTTTACCCTGGGGCCATCCTGGAGGTGTGTGGATGAAAACTGGGGAGGTTCCCTCAAGTCCAGGGTAATTTCCAGGATCCCCTTTGCACTTACATAAACAAATAAATTGTTTGTCCATTTCGTTAAAATGCATATTCAGTATTGACATAAAAGAGATAAGCCCCAAGGGAGCAGTTGCCGTCAGCTGTTGTTGTGATGGAGAAGATGCTATTTTGTTAAGGACTGTTGTTACACATGGGTATGTGTTGGACCACCCTCGTAGAAGGCTTTTTTTTATGTTCAGACGTCGTGAGGCTGTTGAAACCTTGACTGGCGAGCTTTGAAGATGTCAGCCACATGACTCTGTTTACCTTGGAGGGGCTGTATTGTGTGCTCAGCTGAAATACTGTGGCAGAGCTGGTTTGAGAGCCATTGTTCACAGGAGTACATTTTGATGAAATTTCAACTGTCAGATTTTAACAGTTCCATTGAAATTTGTCCTCAGCTTTCGTCAGGAGTGACAAGCCAAAGATGTTCAAGGGTCTTCAAATTAAGGTGAGAAAATCCATGGCAAGATGTCCTGTAATCAAGTGATAGTAACATTTTTAAGCTAAATGATGGGGGATTTGCTATAAGTGATCTTTTAACTGAGCCATGTGTGTTTTACATTCATTAAGTTAGCAAGTTTATGTGATGCGACATTTTCGATTAATGGCTCAGCAAAGCAGTGAGTCTACTTTTTCAGCTTCAGAATGAAACGGAAGGTTTTGTCTCGTTTGTTTTAGTATGTGAGAGGCTCAGACCCTGTGCTAAAGCTGCTGGACGATAACGGGAACATTGCTGAAGAACTCAGCATCCTCAAGTGGAACACTGACAGCGTGGAGGAATTCCTCAGTGAAAAGTTAGACCGTATTTAGTGCTTAGCATCCGGCATCTGTTTTATATATGTTTACAGCTCAAAACAAATATTGAGGAACTGTACTGCTGGACTCTCTTTGTACTCTTTACCTTATCACGAGCATTTGAAATCTGTCTTTCTGTCAAATTTTTATTCCCGATGCAAATCAGTCATGTTGTAGTCATCCAATGAACCACAAAAACCCGTTAGCATTCTTTCTAAATGGCTGAACCTGATTGGCCTGTTCATAGTTTGGAGAAATGTTAACAGCCTTTGATTTGTCCCCTTCAGTTGAGTTATTTGCTCTATCCCAAAACATGTGTCGTCCATCTCATTATTATGATTTTTTTTTTTTTTTTAATATACCAGAAAGTTGTGTTTATGAATGAAGGTTGAAGGAGACGGCTGTGAGAGCTTTATGGTTTCTCATCAGATGCACATGCCTATGTGTAGCTGCACTTTAATGAAGGTCTCACAGCAAACCAGCCAATGGTATGTGAAGCCTGAAGTCTCTGTGGAGCTCCCAGGGTTTGATGCAATGATGAGAACCTTAAAGCCTCACACCAGGAACTGGATATCTGTTCAATAAATGCTTGTTTAGAATCAGATAGTTGCAATTGTGTTTTATTGTCTCACACACATAAGGCTCAGATGCTTTCCTCAGATGTTGTACATTATTTTTTCTTGTCAGTAACAATTTAGGAAGCAAATACAGTTTGGAAAAGATGACCTCAGATCAAAGTAAGGCCTACACTGCATTTCACCTATAATTTTAGTTGGTGGTTTTCTGTTTATTAGAAACCACTGGGCCTTCCTCCTCCTGAGTGCAGCAGGAGAAACTTCTCTGGCATAGAGAGGATAGGGCCTCTTTTTTTATTTAAAAAAAAAAAAAAAAAAAGAACTGATCTACAAACATAGGCATGGAATCCAAAAGAAAGAATCAAAGGTCAAATTAAACTGACATGATTTCTTGCAGGCATCAGTGTAAACTACTCAGTATCATTCACCTCAGAACAGCAAAGCATACCATGCGCAAAATGGTGAACCAAATGCAATATTTCATTGGTCGGCCTTATGGCACTGCAAGTGATTTTGCCCTCTTAGGATTATGTGAAGATGTACTCCAGACCTGTATTCAAACAACTGCCAGCCAAAGAGCAACATAAAATACCACATCATAAATCATTTTTATCTCTCTAACTGAACCTCACAAAAATACTGACTGAACTAACAGATCTCTTATAAATTTTGGTGAGGTTTAACTGAATTGGAGGGAAACACCCACCGTTGTACCCGTTGTTATAGGTCTCAAAAAGAACATAACATTTCTCTAAAGCAATATGGGACTGCAATGTTTTATAGTCTTTAAGTCCCTCAACATTATGTAAATAATGAGGGATTTGCATCACTATGATACTGACTATACATGGGCCTCTAAAAACTGGGCCGCCTTACAACACTGTGATAGCTGAGTCAGAGTGGCAGTGTATTGCAGAGCTGCAGCGCCCTCTGGTGAATCAGTAAAGGATTGCTTTTTGTATCACCACAACATCTGAACGCTTTGCTGGTGCGTAAAAATGTCTGCTGTGTGCTTTTTTTTTTTTTTTTTTTTAACTCTGTGTCCTTATCTTAAAAACTGTGTTGTTTGGTATTTGAAGTGTCTGAGTTTCAGGATGCTTGACTGCATTTCAGGAACAGTTGGAAAATGTAGGGGTGCGAGAAATCATTGTTTGGCGAGTTCAAACTGACCTCCTTCCTCCCCTTGTTTCTGGCTTTACAGATACATATTAACTACATGTGACTCAATTATCACAGTAGAATGCATTAAATCCCTCTGTTATCTTAAAACAAGAAAATGACAGTAACAAACAACAAAAACTTTCAAACCTCTGGGTAAAGTTTGCCTAACACCTTTCATTTTTTGTTCCATGTGTCATGTATTATCTGCCTATGTAAATAATACTGTTAAATGTGGGAGACAATACATAGAGAGAAAAGTACACATATTACTATAACATTCATTAATTTATTTTATTAAGTTTATTTTTATATAAAATGAAAAAAAAAAATAACTGCAGTACAATTTAATTTATCCACATTGTAAAATTAATAAAATGACAAAGGAGTAATGCAAATGTTAGCTAATCTTTATCAAAGTAAACATAACATAAAAATCCATATTACAGAACCATATTTTTTCCTTAGATGTCTAACATACTTCATAGATACAGTACCACACTGATTGTTACAATATCTTGTTTCAACTGATACTGAAAAAAACTGAACTGAACTAAAAAAAAAAATTGCAGCAAACTCAGTGAAAGCATGGAGAGTGTGCTCTTGATTTCTCTGCATTTACACATAATTCTTATTCCTTTTTCCACTCTCACTGTCCTCATAGGCAGCTGTAGTCTGGCTTTGAGCTTTGTAAGCGACTGACTTGTACCTGAAAGACAAGGAAAGATGCAATTAATTGTAGCTTAATTGCCGGCATATCAGTGCAATGAAAACTCTTGGAAACTCAAATAATAATGAAATTTACTCATAGAATTACGAGATGATTTTAATGTAGTCACTTACGGTCCCTTAGGTTGCATTGCCTTGAAGGCGATGCACTTCAAAATTGCACCTATCACCAGCAAAGCCCCACCTATCCAAACCACAAAGAGGGCTGGTCCAAACGTGTACCTGACCGTTGGAAACCAAACAAGGTACTGTAAACATAAAGTGACTAATCTCTCAGTCTACACCCCTGTTACCATAATGAAAATGAGATAACACCTAAGTGTGTGCTTTCCATCTCACCTGGGCGTCAGACTCCCCATCCCACCCATTCCCATTCCACCCATTGCATTCGCTCCCATTCCTTCCATGGCGGACATCTCACCATAGTTGGGATTGTATGTGCTCAGCATAAAACTGGCTACAATCTGACTGGCATATATAGATGCTCCGGCGATGCCACAAACCCCTGAGAAAAAAAAAACAACAGTCATGCACAGTTAGTCAAACAGTTTGGCTCTTTGGTACTGTAAATCATTCACTTGAATTGAAATCATGATTTCCATGATTTTTTTAGAGGCTTAAAATGCCTTTGGGAGCTGGGATAGGTTAGTTTTTTTTGTTTTGTTTTTGCCACATTTGCTGTCATTTTAAATAGTTTGGGTTGCAATTATCTGTGTACCTCCAATAAGGAACATGACTCCTGCTGCCAGAGTCATTTTGGCTTTGACAGAGTCATCGGTGCGACCCACTCTGAAACACTTTAGTGAGAAGAGCGAGATCCCCGCGGCGATTACTCCGAGAATGATTCCGACAATCATCAAAGCTCTCACAGCCTGGAAACTTCCTGGGAGACAATCAGAGACATGTCACAGTTCAGTCTGGATCTCCGGCTCTAATGAAACACTGATGCCATCCTCCTACTCGTTTTAGAAGAGCATCATCTTCTAAAAATATTTTTACAAATGAGGTCCTGCTGTAGCATCTTAAGTGTTTAGGTTAAATGCTTAATGACTTCCTTTTCCATAGTTCAGTGCAGTTTTGCAGTGTGAAAATGGAACTAAAAAAGTCAAAGAAAATATGAACGCACAGGAAAACTATTTTAAGAAACCATTCTAGGAGTAAAGACGAGGAGCACAAAGTTTCATTGTTTGAATAAAATATATAGTGTAGTGGTTTAAGGAAAGGGCATTGTCTGAATAAAATATATAGTGTAGTGGTTTAAGCAAAGGGCAGGAGATCTTATCATGACGTGCTTAGCCTCTCTGGTTCTGAGTCTTTGTTTGTTAATACCCTGATAGCAAGGCTGGCTGATTGTAGCTAGGGGCCGTTCTAGAATTAAATAAATACCGCCCAAAAGTAAATACAGCTATAGTATAACAGTATAACAACTACATCACATTTCTTTAGCATGAATGTTTATCGAATAAAGGCTATATTAAAGAATGCGACTTACATATTTACACCCAATTTATAATTTAGATCATTTCCCAAAGTAAAATGACAAATAATGGTATTAATGTAACATATATACAATAATATACAAATATACAACGCTGGCTGAAGAAGACTCAACTCATATTTGTAGCCACATATTACATCTGTCTTTCAATGTTGTATTTCAGTAAAATTGTTTTTAACATTATGCTGGTCACCTTTATTTTTCTCTTGCTGTATGAATGTGTGAAATATGACAGTTTTGTCCTTGTTTCACTCCAAAGCCTAGAACCAATGTGCCACTCAAAACAAATATGTACTAAGTACTGCACTGTCTTATCAAAGGAAATCTGTATTTGATGTATATAGGTAATGAGTCAATTACCCATACAAAAAACATGAAAGAACAAAAGTGAAAAAGAACATTAGATTTCAAAATTCTGCATTTAAAGCACTAATTCAGTGTGCTTAAACTACTTTACCTCAAATAAAGTTCAACATTGTGTTTATTTCCTGTTTTATTGTCCTATTTCTGTTACGAACTTTTATTAACTCATAAAATCAATGAATCCTTCCAAAAATACTGGTTGTGAATGAAGCAAAACATACCAGCATAGCCCAAAAGGCCATAGAGTGGCCGGCACTCCGTGAATCCCGCGGTGGACACTTCACAGTTCATCCAAAGTCCCTTATAGGTATACACGGAGGTCACCACGTCCCCCTGGCGATCCTTGGTGCTCCAGTTATTCATGGCCGTACCGGCGATGAGTGCCGCTACACCAATGAGCCCTAAGACAAATCCAAAGGTCTGTAACACAGTAGATGCCATTATTCTCTCAGCACCGTCTCTTTGGGGTCCAGGTGGATTGTCGGTAGTGAAGCGGTCAGTGAGAGGCCAGCAGGAGAACTGAGGCTGGACAAGGTGGGGCACCTGCCTTAATCTTGGTCTGGGCGCACACGCTCATGTGCACGCCCACGTGCGTGCCCCCAGCTTGATTCGTCATTGGGTTTATGTGGGGACAGTTCTGCCTGGCACCTTCCGGGAGTGGTTCGGTGCTTATGAGAAATATGTGTTAAGAGTAGCACACCGAGTCTCCATTACCACCTTGTGCTTGTGTACAATATGACAGTGTCACTAATACAGTCATAATGTAAATGTGGAGGTGTGACATAACATACTCGATACCAAAAGGTTTTGAGGGAAGGGCCTGTGTAGATGGGGGGAACAGTGTCTGAAAAAAAGCTGGTCATTATTTATTCACAGAGCAAACATTTCTTATCAACTTATTGAGACTGAATTTGGTTTCTGTAATGTCTTGTTCTGCTACACCAGTGTGTCCTTCTCATTGGTCTACACTTTGATTGACTTCAAACCTTTGAAACTAAACTAAAGACTGGGAAGTATTGTCTAGATCTATACCTGTCAAAACAGGAACATCACTGAATACTGTGTGATAAACAGTGTTGATAATTAATTATTAGTTATCAATAGTTTATTTCATCTTTTGTTCAATCTTTCTTTGACCATGTACTGTATTTATGTTTCTAAAAGAAACCCTGTGGATATGAACAAGCCCTCAAAAACAAGGGTTGTCACATGGTTGTCCTTATCAAAGGGTCAATAATGATTTGACTGTTTGAGAGAAACACTTTTCATTCTTATCAGTGCCTTTACGTTGAGTGAACTATAGAGAGAAACACACAAGCAGTTTTTCACCAGACCAAGTACTAGTAGGCCTTTTGTTCCATCTGGAGCTTTCGGTTCCACGTTAACTGTCAGATACCTCAGGTATGTAGTTTGAAAATACACGTTCCTTTAAAAATCAACCAATAACAGGGTTGACCTGACCAGCGGTCAGCATCTGCATGCATCAGGGTATGGCTCTAATGAAAAGAAGGTCAAAGGTACTGGAGACATGTATAATTAGCAAATAATAGGCCATTGTTGTGAAGACAATTTATTGGCAACATATTACAGAAAAGCACAGTGATACAAATGATATTGACTAACATTTAAATTGGCTTTAAATCATGTTGTCACACAATAACTGAGAAGAGGACGGTAATTAATGGGAGATAATTAACGGGCTTTAACTTGTTTAACTCAGAACAGTTGTTCCGATGTTTAATGGAGCTGCAAAGATCTCACACCACCACAGCGTCAAAGTTTGATTATATTTTTCGATATACAATATTGAACTGTATGGGTTGGGTTACATTGGTGACAATAACGCTAACGCAGGCTGTGTCTACTGGTCTCAAATTGCTGTAAATCTCACTAAAGAACGTATGCCCTCAAATTCCCCCCCCCCTTTTTTGCGTTTTCTTTCTATGTCCTTTGTTTGGATATAAGCTAATTGCCTTTTCAGTGGGGAAGGGGAAAGGTGAGAGGCTACGCAACGTTTTTGTCATGACAAGTTTTATCAAGTAACTAGTAACTTTATCAAGTATAACTTTACAGCTTCCACAGCACTTCCAAGGAATTTGCGAACATATCAGTTTAATTTTTGGTTCTAAGTGAATGTTTTAGACAGTGAATATTTCAGAGAGAATTTCATATAATTTCAAAACAGAAACCTTCGTGCAGTCGAACTTAAATAAGATAAAATTGCCCATACTAGTGCAAAATCAGCCCTCTGCATATTCACTTTTATGTACACCTTTCCTGACTCGTGCAGACCTCTTAGATCTTTGCTTGCCATGGTATCTGATGTTATGTAAAAATCATTTAATTTCGTTCTCATAAAAATAGCCCTTCGACTTGTCTTCGCCACATTGATGCTAAATAATACTAGCAAAAGCAAAAAGTTGCAGAATAGTACACGACATTTTCGCGCAGGAACACTTCCTGAACAGTTACTTTGTCGGTTTCCTTAAATGTTCCACAGGTCTTTGAGCTGAACTTATTTACTCAGTTAAATTGAGCTATAAGTTCGTCAAAAATGATAGTTTCAGACATGTAAAATCATAGTACCAAGAGCTGTCCAGACCATTACATTTTTTTTATCATTATTAGGCCTATTATTAGGGATGGCTATAAGAAGGGAGAATAGTGAAATCAGAATGAGACTGTCACATGGTAACTGCTTTAGTTACCTGCCTGTAACTGCTCCAGTATTAAAGTGACAATTTTAGCATGTCAAATTAATGTCTATGGATCACCACATCAATGTTATCAAGATGCGTTTCTCACATGTTGTGCCCCTTTCGAGCAGCCTCACCGAAAAAGCTCAGCGGTCCGAACAGGTTCATCTCGAAAAGATTTTATCAGACATATATGTTAAAATCATACTTGCGTCGCCAATTTCACTGTGCAATTATACAGACGATTATTTGCCTTTTGCTCTTTCAGTTGTCTGTGCTTCGTTTTATATTGTTAAAATAGCCTACTCAAAGAATTTTTCTCAGCGATACCGATAAACAATTTTTGAACGTCCACGAGTGACAGTAAACATCATTGAAACAGTAGTCCCTTCAAAATGTACAGAGCTATTTCAAGCCAGTTCGTCTTACTGATTTCACGTTTTTCTCTGGAACAAACTATGAAATATTTCCTGAGAATTTCGAGAATATTTTGATTTATGTACATAAATCTCAAAAACCTAGACATTTAATGTCCATTTTGGTCCCTAAACATATTAGACCTCACATATTTGAAAAAAAAAAAAAAACAGGCCTTCAGTCAGAAACTACTTTGAACGAAAGGGCATTATACTACTACACATGAAAACAAACAGATAATAAATAAATAAAGCATTTCCAAGTGAATGTTTGGGTACCCCACACTTACGTGTCATTATGAGCTCAAGTCTCTGATATTTGTTTTTGCACGAGCTTCACATATTTGCACCTCCATTATATACGAAAATCAGTTTATACACTTTCTAGTGATATTTTCGCCCGTTGAAAGCATGGATAGTTTGTAGTTCGTCAGTGTTCCTGCGCAATGCCATACATTTCACCACTGTGAACTTCTTGTGCAATTACTTCTCTAACAGTCCACCTGAAGGCGATGATGGGTACTCTGCGCCAGCTTTCGTTGTTCCCGGAAAAAGTATGTAAGCTACAGGCGGCTGTAGGCTGTAGGCTGACCACGCCGCGCAGTTACATGGCACCATGTAGCTTGGGCTTGAAGGAGACGGCTGGCAGTGTGTTGGCTGACCGGGACATCCCAAACTACCAAAGGCTCCATTCTGAAAACCTACAGACGAAGCGTACGAAAAGGTCCTAGTAGTTGTGGTGTGTGGAATGTCTGGTATTTTCTGAATGGCGGTAGCGCTGAACTGATTTGCGTCTAGGAAGGGATGCAATGTCGATGCTGGTGGCAGAAAAGTTCTCACTCCCTCCGAAGAAAGCAGATGGGACTCGGCGGAATATCCTTTAAAATCATTTAAGTCCCCGACGGAGGGCAGAGAGAAAACGATTCTTTCTCTTTTCAGCAAACTTTTCGTCTTGCGCCTTGGTCTGTACTTATAGTCTGGGTGCTCTTTCATATGCTGTGCTCGCAGCCTCTTTGCCTCGTCAATGTAAGGTCTCTTTTCGGCTTCAGAGAGGAGCTTCCAGTCTGCGCCAAGTCTTTTGCTTATTTCGGAATTGTGCATTTTGGGATTCTCCAACGCCATTTTTCTTCTTTGACCCCGGGACCATACCATGAATGCATTCATTGGTCTCTTGATGTGATCTGAAGTCTTTATCATGTCAACGGAAGACATTTAATGCACCTATATGTCAACAGCCAAATTCACTATTACTATTAAAATCTCTGATCTGCAGGATTCACACTGAAATTAAGAAATTCACGCAAATATGTCCTGAGAGAGCTTACGGACTGTGTGAATTAATATAGTGTAAATCAAGCGCCTTGTGGTCAAACTGTACTTGCTCCATTCCATTCCTCTGCATCCATGGAAAATACTTCAAAACAAACGCGAGCTGGTTTGATGAGTATGTTTACTTGGTGGATCACATAAGGGTGTCCACTTCGTTCTCTGTCCTCAGCCTGGTCTGGTCTTGTCTTGAGGTGGGGAATGTTTCAATGCATGACTTTTGAGTGCGGCGAGTTTCAAGGAAGTGACTGATGTAGGGAGTACACAGTCTGTCAGGATCATTAGGTCCTTGCACATCATACAGGACATCACCCTGCGTGTCCAATCAGCGAGAGGAGAACACCATAATTGAAACTATTAGCAGAAAACAGGGGCGCCGCTAGAAATTTTTGGCCCTATGAAAGAATATAATATACTTATGATGATAATAGTAATAGTGTTCTATGAGGGCACCCTGTCAGTACTGGGCCCTTGGAATCGTCCTAACACCCCCCCCCCCTCCTTACGGCGCATCTGCCAGTAAATAATTAATTTTGGCCTGATTTCTAACTTGCCTGTGCGAGAATCAAACCACAAGGTGATCACTGATCACAGGGCACTTGTATTGTCGACTTTATAACATTGTTGATCGCAAAAGACATTTTGGCGCTCGGAACGCACTGGGTGGTCCATTTCAATGTTCATTCATTGAACATTTGGGTAACATTTGGATTACTTAGAAGAGACTGCCAACTACAAATGTAAATAGTTCGCGCCAAACCAGAGTTAGCACAAAAAAATCGTGCAGCCTAAATAATGACGAATTACCGACGTTTAATTCAGTAAATTCACGAATTATCTCAAGGTCAAAACTAAGGAAGTTCTCTTTGGTCACTGTGTTGTACAAACAAAACACAGTTAAGCCGTTTATTGATGACTCGAAATTCAGTTGCTGTGTTTCCGATAACCAAATATCATATCAACATTGCGCAATTGAAATGCAGTGATGTTGAGCTGTCCGTGGTTCTGAAGGTATGTGAGGTGAGTTGTGGAAGCTGCTCGGCGCCGGCGGGGCCAATAATATTGAAATTATATGGACAGTTTCCTTTGAGACACATCTCAGGTATAAAAGCATTAAGAAGAACTTATGTACTCATTTCAGCAACCAAAGAGCAGAGCAATACCGTAAGCGCGTTCCCGTGGGATGGGATTTTCATCACATTTTTTCCGTAACGTTCTCTGAAAATGTCTCTCGATTTTTTGGCCAAAAATGTATTTTCAGTGTTGTGTCATCAAAACTGTCAAAGTTCCAGTACTTTTCTACATTAAATGTCAATTTAACTGCAACTTAACCTTTATTTAAAAATGTCTAAAGCGCTCTTTTTATTCTGGATATAATTAACTTTTTGTCTGTGTTTTTGCTTTTTCTTCTTTTTACTTAAAGGTAAAACAAAAGGACTGCATTTGCTTGTTTTTTTGGAATAGTGCCAGATGAAGAGAGACACCCTAATGGGGCTTTTCACCACCTCACACAGAACTGCTGGTGGACATCTTCAGCTTATCTCTTAGCACAGACAGTGTGGATGACTCCCCTACACTTCCTTACTCCCAAAAAGCCACCAAACCAGATTAAGTCAGAGTTAGTGAACCAGGCCACTCATAGTCCATGGTCTCTAGGAGTGGACAACTAGAATTGATATATGTTTCTTCATTTAGTCTGCTTAAGATTCATCTGTAGCATTTTATCTCTGATGTACTGTAATGAGATCAAACAACAATACCCATTCAATACTTGCTTATTTTAATGATTGATTAAAGACAATGATTTTTTTTTTGGGTCATTGTTTTTATAACACTAGCTGTCTGTTCTTTGTGATGTACCCTCAGTGTCAAACAGCCAAATGTACATTTCAGCCTTTATGTTTGTGTATCATTAGGATGATGATTGGAGAATTGGCTGCCTGCAGGAAGCTGACGGGTCACGGCGATTCTTTGTGTGATTTTATCTACTGCAAAGGGAGATTTCAAACACAGGAGACCACTGAGCATGCCGTGAAGCTGATTACAGTTTCATCGGCTTTCACTGACAGATAAAAGTGTCATTGAAGAATCTGTCAAACTAGAATTTTATCCTGTTACACACTTCCTTTCATCTGCCACCACAGACAAGGAGAGTGAGTTGCCCTCACACCAGCAATCTCTCTAAATAGAGTAAAACCAGTGTGTGTGTGCACACACACTTCTCCACTGCTCTGGGCCTCAATGAGAGACACTGTGGGAGTAATACAAGAATGATGTTAAGCCACGAACATAGTCTGTTGGTGGTAGAGTTGTCACTATAATGTTTCTTTATATAAAGAATTATTAGAAGCTTGGTGCTGTTTCAAGATATGACGTTAACTGCCTGAAAGGAAAAGTGTCTCTAGAGAGGCAAGACAATACTTGTTGTTTTTGTTTTGTGTTACTGTATGAATACTTGCATCATCCATTACTATACCGTCCTGCTCTGTAGCGGGACCCACGTAATGTCATATTAACAGAGCACCACGGATTTTTCTCAAATTAAGGTGATATTCTTTCACATGTGTACGTAAGTAGCTGCTGCTTCATTTTGTCATATCCTAAGGTAACAGTCTTGTATATTCTTTGTGTTCTGTCTCAGGCCCTTTGTCTGTGTCTGTGTATCAGTGGGATGAGTGGAGGTTTGGTTGCCTGCAGGGGCTGGTGGGTCACAGCACTCAGTGTGTGATGATATCTTTTGCAGAGGGAGATTTCAAACACCAACCATGCAGCGAAGCTGATTACTGCTTAGTGGACTCACACTAGCAGATAAAACAACCATGAAAGAGTCTATTGAATTAGCATTCGTCCTCCTGGATACTTTCATCTGCTTCCAAAATCCAGGTTAGAATTTTTTTCCATTAATTTTTCTGTCTGCTCTCAACCTAGAAATCTGCATGTTTCATGTCCTCTTGGATACTGTAGGAACAACATTAATTCACATATTGGTGACCACACTAAGTACATTGAATGTAACCTCAATAGTAAGTATTCCCTCAGAGAAGTAAGTCAGTGGCTAAAATGACTGACGTGATCCCTTTATCCACTTACAAATACAGATATTTGCCCTCTTTAGAATGTACTTTTTCTTCTCATACCACCGTCATCTTGACACAAGAAGTCATAAAGACAGCACAAAAATGGGGAACCCGAAAGAGAGGTCTCACAGACAAAACAAGGAAACATTAGCATGTTTAGCAAAAGATATATCCCCTGAGACCTGTATGTGATAATCCAGTGAACTTTCAAACAAACATGGCATTTGGTAAAGGTGAACTGTTAGGTTCCTGGTTTTGCTATGAGTGATACAGCCGTGTTGACTAGGGAAATAGAATGAGTCACGCTGGCTGGGTCCCAATACCATACCAGAGGAACAGCAGTATCCGGGAAAGGATGATAATGCAGCTGATACCGTAGTAGTCTTGGGATTAGATGTGAGATAAACTGTTTCAAGGTATGTGCGGGCACTGTGTAAGCCTTCCTGCTTCAACTGACTAACAGAACTGACTAATAGAACTGACTAATAGAACTGACTAATAGAATATATTCAGTCTGACTGCATTTTAAACCAAAGTGAATGCTCTGGGCCCCGTCCACATTGTCATTGGTAGGAGAGGTAAGCAACCATTTTTGATATTTCCACACTAAGGAAATGACTAACTGAGTTCAGTGATGGCCGTGAATAGCAGCTTATTCTTAGGAGTTACAATGAATATTTTGATTGACATACTGATGGTGTATTATATTTATGAAAATGGTTTTTTTTCCCCACAAATCCTTATTACCTTTAACTATTTTATACAGTTTTATCCATTTTTTATACCACGCACTGTACTTTTATTTCATTAAAATACATCATCGATGTTGTTAAAAGATACTTTATTAAGAAACTTTGTAACTGGACATTATGACTCCTTCAGTAAGAATGTGAGAAGAAAGTTCAGTGCCACTTGCCACTTCGCATTTTGGTTTTGCAGCTCTCCAGAAAATCCCCAACAATGCAAGGTTCCTGATTACTCCTAAAGCCACCCAGGCCAGTTTGAGTTTCTGACACTTAAGCAGTAACATTAGGGAAACATTTCAGGGGAAATCCCTCAGATTTTCTCTGCTCAGGGAGGATTTTGATAAAACCTGCGCTTATTTTTTCCTTAATATTCTGGTGAAGTAAAGCTTTTAAATGGCTTTTCATGAAAATATTGCTGGTAAATGTATGTTGGAGGACCGTAAGAGACAGCTCCAATCCCAGGAGGTGTCATCATCCGTCCTTCTGCACATGTTTCGGACCCTGTGAAACTAATAGGCTAACCATTTGGAGATAAACCCTGACTGCATAGCCAACCTATCTACAAGGCTGGGGATTGCAAGAGTCAGCACTTAGAGAGAGAGAGAGCAAGAGAGAGAGAGAGAGAGAGAGAGAGAGAGAGAGAGAGAGAGAGAGAGAGAGAGATATGCAAGGAATGTCTGTGGACAACAATAAATGCAATTTCAAATGTGCCACAGCAAACTACGTCCAGCTTGGAAGTGAAATACGCTACCTAAGCAGAGCAGTATTTACTCATCATGGAGGATCTTACCTGACATCCTCCTTCTAAAAGGACATATCATTATGGCAAATCTGTCTGCATGAAACAAGTTCTTCCTTTTTCTCTCTCGTTTGTTAGCTTTGTTTATTTTTTTTTAATTATGTGTGAACGTGTGCGTCTGTGTGTGTATTGTATCTCACCTGATGTAAGCTGGGAATATTTTAATATATTATTAAATTAATCGCTGTGATGAATTGAGTCAGTCAGTTTATGCATGTAAAGACTGTTTGAAACCTCTCACCGCTTTTCCATGCAATTTGTGCAACAGTCCGTACTAGACAAGGCTCTTTGCGGAAAGGTGAGTAAGCAGAAACAAGGGCTATTTACTGTATGCTTACTGTGAGGCAGTAAAGGAGTTACATCAACATAGACATAACATAGACAGAACCTCCATTAAAGAAAACAGGTCATGCAAAACTAAGTTGATAGGTTCTCCTTTGTTTCTTACAGACAGTTTAATCACAAACACCTACACATTCTCTGTCCTTTTCATAAACTAACAATAATTTTCTTTCTCTCTCTAGCATTCAAATACTCATGTAAATGCATATGCTTACAGGTAGATATAGTAAACTAAGTGGACCAGAAACAGTCTAACAGACTAACAACAATGGCTCCTTGGGATGAAGAGTTTAAAGACTCAGTCATGTATGGACCTGCAGAGGAAAGCAATCATCTCTGGAGCAAAGCGAAAGAGACCCATGGTGTATCCTCTACAGCACTATCTGATAGCAATAACAACTCGTTTTGAAGAAGTATTCCTACAGTACTGTATGAATGTAGGCTACTTAAACCAATGTCTGTGAGCAACTGCCTTGAGAATCCTTGATGTACACCCTGCTGTGTGAACCACTTGTTAAGCTCAGGAGAAAGAAGAGGGGAGAGCGAGTCTCATCTGTCCCCTAACCCAAATAGGATGACTATTTTAACATGCCTATCTGATTCTCAGTGTGCCACCTCCCCAACTCCTGAAGATTTCTTCCTAATTTGTCTTGTGAGTTTTTCCTCGCTGCTGTCATCTCCAGGATGCATACCTAACCTCTCCAGCCTGAAATTAATATTTGTTACAGAAATACAAACAAATTAGAATTCTGTTATGAGTGAAAGTAGGTAATGGAATGTGTTACCTTTAGATTTCAATTTTTCTTCAATTCTTCTCCATTTTTGTTTTGCTCCATCTTTCTGCCAAATAAATGATGTTTTGGAGTTTCTCTCTCTTTTGCTCTGTAAGAGGACAGATAAAAGTTTGGTGTATTTGTGCTGCACCGTGACTACTCTTGCATGAAAATATCCCTATAAGGGGTTGAAACTGAGGAAAATATACATATTTAACTCTGCAAGTCTGTACTGCTCAGACCAGTCAAAGACCTGCCATAGGGGCTGCCTTCAGATCAACTCCACAATCATTTTAGACTGACCTTGTGCTTAAAATAATGGTAAGCACTTAGTGTTTGGAAAATGTAACACTGCTCCAAAAAAGGAATATCGGTCACTCAAGATTTATGCACCCTGAACAGCCAGGGGCTAAATCCAAGTTCAGCACCAATGTGGCTCTATAGCACCACAGCTTCAAAAAACAGTTACCCCTACTCTTCAGTCAGAGGAGTTGCCCACATGCTGATAAAAGAGAAAGCCTTGAAAGGAGGAGACTGTGTGAAAGAAAGGAGTGCAGTAGCAGATCACAGTTAGCCTTACCCTTCTGTCTCTCACAGTTTTCAGCCTGCTGTTTGTCTCATGACTGGATTGTCTGAAGATAAGAGAAATCTCCATGAAATTTTCACCAAATGGAAAACAGAGGAAGTCAGGTGCTTTGCCATTAGCTCCTCTAAGCCCAGTACGTCACTCCTGAAGAGTGAAGATGCTTATTTGGGGGTTAGCAATGGTAATTTCTGTCCAGTAGGACTTAGTCTCACCACTTGTTAAACATAGAGGTGCTTATAAAAAACTTGATGCTGAAAAGGTGTGTGTACTGGGGTATGAATCTACACTCCGTGTAGCTCTTCAAAGGGAAAGAATTCTCCTCTTTTTCTGATTCTTCTTGATTTTAGACTGTAGAAGATTTTACATAAATAACTAATTTGGCTCTGATTAATGGTATAATATGGGATTAGGAAATGGAGATTTAACATTCAGTGTATACATGTCCACGCTGACAGAAAATGGGAGCTTCACTCAAAAGTACGAGAGGGAGCAAAAAAAACCAAGTATCTGTGAACAGCATATGCTTACTGTTTTTGGAAGCACTCAATCCCATTCTCACAGTCATCCAGTGGATTATGAGAGCTGTTTAAGAAGATTTAGGCCTGAGGAATCTCTGAGCCCTAGCTTATTCTGTATTTGGTCACAAAGCTAAAGAAAGTATCACAAACTTAAGAGCACTCTGGATGCCAGCCATATGAACTACAGGGAGACCATTTTAAGATTCTCCCCACAAACCAAACATAAATGTATTCCCTTTGAATACAATGTATAAATGCACAGGTATAGGCATTTGTTTCCGTCAAGCTGGAGACACCATCATTCTAACAATGCATTTTGCTCCATGGGCTTGTGTTAGTTATATCACATAGATAGCGTTATATTTTTTGAAGATGATAATTTATACCATTGGTAGGCATCCCAATTATTGTGACTGCTATACTTTTGTTGAACTTTACAATTGCCCAGATCTGGTTCTTCTAAACAACTGGACAGAGACTCAACAGAGCCTTGGCTGTCCAGGTTTTGAATCAGCACTTCGTGGAGTTCCATAAATACTCCTCTAAAACAGCATTTTCTAACCTTTCTGAACTTCTGGCATAACTGACTAAGACTATGACAAAATCTCACAAAGAAAGAAAGAAAAAAAAATTAGTTTAACAACTGCAAAAAGCTTTTTGTCAAAAGAAATGATACCTATAGTTTTAAAAATATAAAAGATATATCCAATACCATTTCAGGGACTTGTGGTATATGCATCTCAGAAAACACAGCGTGTATACTGTAATTTTGAATGATTTTGGATTAAACCATCAGAACATGAAATGATCTATATCTTGCTGAAAAGATATTAATATATATAATATTCTGACATATTGCTATAAATACACAAATACATCAATAACTGGCCAGTTTAAGGACTCCAATAATGAATAAGATCAATTTCTATCATTTCTATCATTTTATTTAAAAAGGTTGGATGTCAGCCAGAATTTCAAACCTGAGCCAGTGGTATATTCATTATGGGTTTGAGGGAACAAAAAAAAAAAACGTGTAAAAAAGTTTTAGTGAAAATGTACCATGTCAACACAAAATGAAAGCAACCATTCTGAATATGTAAAGGGCAGGGGAAAAAGTAGTGAGGGTTTTGAAATATCTGGGCACACAAGCAGGTTCACTAATAGTCCCTGTTAAATTTCATTATCATGGATCCTCTAAGTTACACAGGTTGGCTCGGGCTCTGCTTTCTCCTCGTTCATTTACTCCTGTCCTGTTTTTTTTTTTTCTGTAGGGACTTCGCCTGTCTCTGACAACGTTAACCCGCCAACAAAAGGGCAGTAAGAAAATAAGATAAGAGTCAGACTACGTAACAGCGCTTAGAAATCAGAGTGAGTCAAATCCTCCGAGACACACCCAACCACTATGTGTAGGTCATAACGGCCTCCGTAAACTAGCACAACCGTCCCCTGACCTCAACAGCATCCTGAGGGCAGAGGCAGTTAATGCTGTAAAACCTGATCTTGTAATTAGTGTGTCTAACATAACGTACCACTTAGACGGACTTTGATTTGTCTGGTGACAAATAGCAAAGAACAATAACCACCCTAAAGTACCCTGTATACTTCTCCATTACAAGTTCCTCTAGCTCCTGTATTCTCCTTCCTTATGCTGCTCTCCTCTCTATGATCTAGAGGAAAGAAAAAGGAGCGGTAGCTTATGACCAATGCTGGCTAGAATACACTGATAGTTCACTGTAGATCTTGTAAAACATTAAGGAGCATCATTCATTTGAACGATTTTGAATTTGTATTCTTTTTAAGCTCCTCTTGTGAGTGATCATACCCATTTCCATGAAGGAGAGATTTAGCCTACTTTTGCTGCATCTGAGCTCGACACTGTATCTGTTTCTCGGTGGGCAGAGACATTTTGGTGATTTTCAGAATGAGCAGATTTTCCCAGGATGTTTCATTCCATAGTTGTGGCACGATTAGATTCAAGTTGCCTAGCAACTTAGGAGGAACCCTTGCTCTCCTAAGTACATAGCAACACTCACATGTATGCTTTCCATTCTCCTAAAAGTGCAATTTAGTACAAAGTTGGCATTTTGGTTATTTACAATTTAATTGAGGAACACATATTGAATTTTGCACTGCCAGTGTTACATTTTCCATAATGAAAAGCGAGAACTGAACTTCTTCAAACTTAAAAACACACATAGTTCTACTTTGAAAGCCTTTTGCTTTTAAATAGTGATATTAAGAAGAATTTTAATGTCTTATTTTTGCTCTAAAGTAAGAATTACTTGCTCGTGCATAATGTAGATGTCACCACAGCATTTTGGAGATGATGATTTCATAGTGATAATTGCTCGGTGAGATATAGATCTAGACAAACTCACTTTAGGTTTGAATGGGCTCACATAGACTCTGAATGAGCCTAAATTACACGTCAGCTTATTCTGCTGAAACCTCTGAGGTCTTTTTTATTTTGCAAAGTGCTGAAATTGCTTAAATGATACATGATGTCCTATAAGATACACTGCTACAGTTTAATACTGATTTCAATACTTATTTAGTGTTATTGATTTAACACTTACTTCTTGTGGCATTCTTACACTTTTTTGTTGTTGTTTTTTGTTTTCCTTCTTTCTTTCCTTCTTTCCTTTTGCCTTTCTTTGTTTAAACCAAGCAGTTAAAATAACTGAATGTGTTTGTGTACTCAATGTGAAATCTTGAATTTCAACCTGGCAAACCGTTCTTTTAGGTCAAGCTTTGAGACAAGAAGGTCTTATGATAGAACTGGAGATTAAGTGAACTCTAACGTTTGAAACCCATTTCCTTTATGTTATGTACACTTTAGTGTTGGAGTTTTTTTCTGCTCTGTTTCAACAGGAAGCACGTTGTCACTATAGGCATGTCAAGACAGCTACAAAGTTACCGCCCCATAGCACTGCATGTTTGAATTTAGCACGTCTGCTTGATGGGTATTCCCAGTGCTTGAAGTGGAAAAAAGTGCTGCTGCTCCTCTCACTGGCATGTTGGTATGTGCACCGGTCATTATCAAGAAAACATTAAGAATGAAATTTTAAAGCTCTTCAGCGAATAAAAGATACTAGTAGATACTGCTGATACAACATATATTTCTTTAATAAAGGAGATGAAAATTTCAGTTATTCAAATCAGACTATCTACGGCTTTGGTGTATGGTGTCATTAAGATAGTAGGCCTGCAGTGGAGAGCCTTAAAGAAGCTGGAGGCTGATAAGAACAAGCGAGTTATTGTTTCAGTTTTGGCAGTCTCTGTGTCTCATGTTGCCAAAAATGTATCTCTGCTGCTTATAAGTGGGATCTGACCTCTTTGTGTTCCTCGATTTTCTTACATAAGTAACGTTGCTGTCTAGCCTTAGTATCAAAAAGTTAAGCCAAACACTCACTCCATAACGGTTAGCGTTGCGTCTGAACTACTACCTGCCAGTGGTGTGACTTTGCCGCATAGTTTGCACCCCAGCGGTTTGTCTTTTACAACAAGCCAGTCATTTTGAGGGTAAAAATGTAGCATTCCTTTCCTTTGTCTAACAGCTCATCTAGAATTTACACTGATGTGATTAGCTGTGATAGCGAGTGCAATAGCGACATTAAAGGGTATTCAGAAATTCGAAAACGCATGTAAAAAATATATCAATCAAAATTTTAGATGACCCGGATATTAGCACTTTATACTTTGGTTGCAGGAGATGGACACTTTGCAAATTAGTGTTCCATTATGGACAAAATTTGATCTATGCGATTTGTTCACGTGTTCATTCAACATTTTGAAGAAACGAACGGATTTTCATTAAATTTTTTATGCAGGGTGACAATACCTGGATTAGTAGACATCACATGTCAGGATTAGTTAATACATGTAAGCCTCTCTGGTGCATTATCTGGCACCGCCTCCATCCTGACACTCAGTAGTTCTTTGTCTCCTGCTCTGAGATGTCCAGTGAGATGTCCAGAGCAGTGGCAGCTTGTATTACAGCAGACAGTCACTCATCTGTCAGCCTTGATTTATACGTTGATTTGTTCACATTCATCATGGAAAAGAGACACTCGTACATACACAGGCTTCCAAATAAACTCAGTGTCTTAGCAAAAATCTGTTAGCCTGGGAAAGCCTGCGGTAGGGATATATGGAAAAAAGCCTTACAATTCCATTGCTGAGTGCTTTCCTCTCAGACTATCTTTGCTCTGCAAATTAATTAGCAACATCAGAGAATCAACAGGGACTGTCATGACAGTTGTGACAGACAGACTCTTTGTGGAACTTGAAGTCTAAAGAGCAGCGTTCAAACTCCAGCAGAGAAAAGAGTTTTGAGCTGTGGTGCTTGAAGATGTCACCTTGAAATGTGTCTCTGTACAAATACAAAACATCTTGGCAAGATGGAAAGTGAGTTAAAGTCCCTGCAACAGGCTTTCTCTTCCACAATTTCTGCTTGGCTTTAAATGCTCTGTTGCTGCACCTAATTTTTTGAGAACCTGTTTTTGTCCCTGGAGTTTCTTATTCAAAATGTTCATCTGATCAATGAGATTGACAAGAAAACAAGATCCATCAGCCAACATGAAAATGTAGCTTTTTCTATTGGCTATTGTGGGACGTTGAAAATATGTCGGCAGACCTTGGGTTTGACATACCTGCAATACTGGCATAATATATCCGGTCTAAATCCTATATAAAGCATATTTCGCCATACTTATTTCCACAAATACTTCTACAAAGTTATGTCCTCTAAAACCAATACTAGCCCGTCTTATCAATAACTACGAGAGTTAAGGGTCACTACTGTCACCATAGCATTGCAAGAGGAGTGTTGACCTCAAAATAATTTGGGTAATACTCATCTTGTGATTATGTGGAAGGCGCATTGTTCCTCCTTGCTGAGAAATCTAGATCAGTGAGTTGAGGAGGCACCACAATATTTGTTTTGCAAAGTGAGAAGCCTATCTATACCTCAGATTTGGATTAGTTCACAATACATGTACTGTTCCTTTAAGAGCCATCAATACAAAACTACACCTAAAATATGTAATTGCCATTACCTGTATAAAGGAAGGCAAGAAGTATGTTTATAAAGGGTGAGTTTCTTTTACTTTGTTGATAAGTAGTATGATACAATGACTGCACTTCTCTCTTTATAAATGTTTCTGTTTTATGTTTGCAAGCCTTTGAGGATTGAGAATTAATTTATTTTGTCATCAGTTAAATACAATGGTATTAAAACTGATGGTTTTCATTGTTGAAAAACACATCGAGAAATGAAGGGGTTGTGTTGATCACAAACAACTGTAGGTCACATGTCACAGTAATGGGTTGAAGAGTAATTTCTTCACTACATTTGAGCAGAGGGAGTGTATTTCTGTTTAGACTGGCCAAGTAGGCGTCCAGATGGACATGGGGTCCAGCAACATGGGACTCCTCTCGGTCATGCCTCTGCCTCCGAAGACTCTTCTTTTGGCACGTTCTTCAGTGACACTGGAAAATATGTTCTTCTGTGTGTTGGCTGACCCAGGTCCAACAATTACAGGTTAACATTCACGTGGGTCTCAGGTTTTCTGCTAGCCTTTGAATTGCCTTTAGTGTGGTCTCAATGTTAGTTGTCCTTGACCAGTCCAACTGATCTTCCATGAAGCAATAAAGTAATTTTTAACATATCGAGGTACAACCCTCAAATTGAATGCCCTTCCTATATCAAACTAAACAGGTTAACTGCCCAAATACATTACTTCATTACTACCTCTATGCACTTTGATAGAGCCCTTAATGGGAGATTCACTGAATTCCAGACCAACCTTGTGCCATACCCTCGTATCCACTTTTCCCTGGTTACTTACTCTCCCATCATCTCTGCTGAAAAGGCATACCACGAGCAGCTTTCTGTTCCTGAGATTACCAAGGCTTGCTTTGAGCCAGCCAACCAGATGGGGAGATCCACGCTCACTAGCTTGCAGGCTTACTTTACCAGGGTGATGTGATGCCCATCAAGATTTGTCATAGCATTGCACCCAGTTTGTCAACTGGTGTCCCATTGGGTTCAAGGTTTGCATCAAGTACCAGCTATCCACTGTGGTGCCATGAGGAGACCTAGCCAAAGTCCATAACGTTGTGTACATGTTGAACAATACTACTGCTGTTGTACATAAGTTTGATCTTATGCCAAACAAGTCTTCATTCACTAGTATGTAGGTGAGAGAATGGGAGAGGGGAAGTTCACCAAGGCTAGAGAAGACACTGCTACTTTGGAGAAAGACTACGAGGAGGCTGGGGCAGAATCTGCTGATGGCTGTGTGGAGGAGGAGGATAAGAAGTACTAAATGACTTGTGTCTGTTTCTTTAGTAACTTTTGAGCTGTGGTGATGTCAAAACTGTATCCACAAATTTAAGCATTGGAAAACCAAGCTTTCTCTTGCAAAATGTTAATAACACTGAGCATCATATATTTCTCAAATCTTCCTCAGATAACTTCTCAAGCGTTTCAAGATCCATACGGGAAGCTTAAACAAAGACAAACTATGCTTGCGACATGGTTTCTCCCTTGTGCATCACTACGATTCGTTGATTTCTCTTGGCTTGTTGTTGTGGTGTGCAAGACAGATACACGGTTACATCAAAACCTATTCGAAAACGATTATTATACATGGCATGAGCAAAGTCGAGCTACAGATGTGAGCTCTCTTGACGATAGTCGAGTTAAGTTTTTTTAATTAAACCCGACTATTTTACACTTACAATCTTCCCCGAGTGAGTTTGCTGTACCAATAGATCTGAGACTGTAGTATCTGAAACGCTGAGCATTGTGGTCCACGGAGAGGGGAACGCCTCCTTGTACATATGCCGCTTGTCGGTGAGTTCCGGAATCTGTGGAATTTGGGTTGTTCATCTCTGCAGACTCTCAAATCTACCATTTACACGGAACTCTGTTAGGCCTTATTGGTAAGGTATACTATTTTCAGTATTAACTCACAAATTTAATAACTTGTCGATTAGTCCACTTCGCTATTATGACAAGTTGCCGCATCTTTGTTCTCAAAAGAGTAGCTGGCTAGCTAACGATACCTATCGCTTCGTTTGAGTGAGCTAGTACAGCGAACTAGCAGTCTAGCTAGTCACCTATTTTTATTAGGTGTGAAGAGCAGATAGTTAACCCACTTAGCTTGGTTGGCCATTTAATACCAGCAGACACTGGTACTATGGATCAGACTCTTGCGTCCTACTGTCGAATTGAAGCAACGCTTGAAAGTTAATCAGGAAATGCACTAATTTTATATATTTAAGTAGCCCTACTAACACTTTATCGTGCCCATAAACTGTGAAAGCTCAGCTTCTCCGCAGATAGATTTTAGAGCTATTTTAAGCGGAATTATTAGCCCTTGCATGTCTCACTGGTTCAGTCGCGCGTGACCTCTTTGATGTTTGAACTGATGACACGTTCAAGGCATATAGTGCAATTTAATTCTGGACAATTTATTTGGTTTATACCATAGGTTTTTCAAACGTTTATAAGGAGAATGTTCAGGAAACCTTAAGGAACACTCTCCGAAATAAAAACTCATCATAAACTGCATATCATGCAGTGTACCTGTCAGTCATGGTAAAATGGCTTATGCATTTTCCTGTGGTGAGGTACTCTCAGTGATTCGATCGCACCAGAGAGCAGACTTCCTGTTCACTCAGCAGTTCAAAACCCTAAGATTAACTGTCTGTTTTCTCATTCTGAGTTCAAGAAACTCGTAGCTGACATTGCTTCCAGTGCGTCTCAGTATTATTTGTTAGAGATTACGGCGTGCTCATCGTACCAAGAGGATATGAGATGACTTTGTGAGGAACCGTCTGTTGTGTTATTTCTTGCAGGCTGGGATAGTTCAGAATGTCACAAGCTGATAAAATGAAGGTAAGCCCCTGTCAGACAGACCAACAAATACCTTTGCTCTTCAGTCAGTAGCACTTCACTGATACAATAAGAGGAAGATGATGTGTTATAAACATAAAAACTAATGCTGTGATGAGAATAGCTGTTACTGATAACTGACTTCTCTGTTGCTTTGAATGTGAGAGCACCTTTTACCTACCTAACTGTATAGCAGACATTTTGAACGGAAGTCTGTCGTTTTAGTAGTTCCTTTATGACTGAGCTCTGCATCCTGGCGTAACGGGTTCACTGTTTTTGCTCCTTTTCTAGCACTATGAAGAAAATAAGCTCGTGGAGAGACTAATGGATATGTAATATATGTATTCAGTCTAAAGGGGGAAAAAAAGTTTGTCCTTAATGTGTTACAGTTTCAATGTATTGCCAACTTGTTTTGTCTCCTTATATTTGCAGCAGGGGCAGTTCACAAACCCCGAAACCCCAGGATATGTGGGCTTTGCCAATCTCCCAAACCAGGTCCACCGGAAATCAGTGAAAAAAGGTTTTGAATTCACTCTCATGGTGGTGGGTAAGTATTGGCTGCTTATTAATTATTAAATCATGCACATTGATAGTGATGTGGTATTGAATCACTACTAAAACAAGAGTTTGTGATTAAATAGTTATTAATATTAACATGTAACATTCATAGCAGGGTAAAAAATGGAGTTCATATTTTTTGCAGAGACAGGCTTTTGTGCACTAAAATAACGCATTCCTCCCAGTACCAAAATAGCTCATGCTTACAAGCCAATTGACATGAGTGAAGAATGAAGCATTTTCTCTTTGTGTGGTTTTTCCCTTCATAGAGGAAACTGTGGGAACCCTTATTATACATGCAGTTCTTGTAAGGGACAGGGAGAGAAAGCCAGAAACTCAGTTTGTTTTAGGGTGCCGGGCCAGTCATTTCTCTTTTCCTCTCTGTCTCTCTGTGTGAGTCCAGCTGTTGACAGTTGCTGAGTACACGGATCAGTTCTGTTGTAGAGAGGGGGAGGGGAGTTGAACAGAGCCCATTGTACAGTCATCGCTCTGCCTTAAAATAAATTACTGTGGAATGTGGCCCTGTGCTTCAGGGCTTGCCACTGACAGGACAGCCTCTGCTCGGCAAACGATGGAGCACATCTTATGGGTGGTTCAGACACAAAGAAAAGCCAATAGTCTAGTGAAACAAAGACACTGCTAAGATCAGTGGGCTGTTTGAAAATCAGTGCGTGTATTATTAGCTTTAATTTGGAATAAAATTGGAACTTCTTTTCACAATTCCCTTTGGAAGTGATTGTAAGGGGTATTTATGGATGTGTTTTATGTATTTATCTGTTTTGTTGTTGTTTTGTGAGGACTAATTGTACTTCATGGTATTTGCAGGGGAGTCTGGTTTGGGGAAGTCTACTCTGATCAATAGCCTGTTCCTCACTGATCTCTATCCAGAGAGAGTCATCCCTGGAGCCGCAGGTACAAATTCAGTTCAGTAGTGACAAAAAATGTGAGGTGTAACATTTTAGCACAGAACAGCACCCTCCTCTTTTTGTTCTGAAACATGTTGCACATGTGTTTATTTGGTTCAAATACGTTAATTTAAAAATATTCAGCTCCTCAGAAATCCTCCAACGCATGCATTAGAAAATCAAAACTTAGATTCTGTAAAAAAATGGCATTGCTAACTGCCATTGAGTAAATACGTTTAATTATTTCAGCTGCGTTCGTTTTCTCTCTTCTGAGTAATTATCCCGTAAATAAATCCAGACGTACCCCAGCTGTGAAAATCGACTCGGCTGCCCCGTTCAAAGGCTGTGAGAGCGATGTGACACATGTTTTTATAGAGCCGTCAAGAACAGGGCTTGCTTGTTCCCATAAGACTCATCTAACAGCGTGTTCTTTTTCACGTGGCCGTGATCCAGAGAAGATAGAGCGCACTGTGCAGATTGAGGCCTCCACGGTGGAGATAGAAGAGCGTGGAGTGAAGCTTCGCCTCACTGTGGTCGACACTCCCGGATACGGAGATGCCATCAACAGCCAGGACTGGTAATTCACTTATAATGGTTATCTGTTCTCGTTCCCCTTTGTGCGCACGGCTTTGTTTACCGTTTTGAGCAATTGTTGTACAACATCAGAATGAGCCATTTTAGATTTTTGGACGTTTACATCTGAGGTTTCGTAAGTTCACATGTAAGCAGGACCACCAGGGAGCAACTCGCATTGTAGTTTTTAATTTATATGAGCTCGATTAGCTGTTTGTTGTACAAGAATACCAAACGGACAGGAGAGTACAGCAGACAGATGGGAGAAAAGTCTGGGAAGTTGTTCAGCAGCTGCTCTCAGTGGGAGAGGAGAAACAGGAAGTACGATTGACCTCTTCCTCTTGTCTCCTCCCCCTTCACTGGTCTCACAGCCTCTAAAAGGGAAAGAGAGCAGAGCACATGGAGAGGGTGTTCCCTGGAAGGAAATGGCATCCCTGAACATGGGTGTTATACCACATAGGAAGTAGACGTAAGGATTTTGTGATTCTTAGGCCAGGTTGGATATAAAATAGCATGAACAGCTCATCTTGTAGAACTTTGAAAGGAAAGTCAATGGAACCACGTACTGTAGTAGTTTTGTTAAAGTCCATTTAGATTATTTTATATAAAGAATTTATTTATTTATTTACTGAAAAAAAAAATATATATATATATATATATATATATATATATATATATATATGTGTGTGTGTGTGTGTGTATATATATATATATATTCAGATGAAGGTGAACAAATGGGGGCAGGATGATGCAGTGGGTAGCACTGCCGCCTCAAAACAAGAAGGTCTCATGGCCAGGGTCCTTTCTGTGTGGAGTTTGCGTGTTCTCACTGTGTAACATGTTCCGGGAGCTCCAGTTTCCTCCAAAGACAGTCCAAAGACATGCAGGCTAGGTGAATTGGAGACACTAAATTGTCCATTGGTATGAATGTGTTTGCCTGTATGTCTGCCCTGTGATGGACCTGTCGACCTGTCCAGGGTGTTTCCCTGCCTTACGCTGGCTCCAGTGATCACTGGGATAGGCTCCAGCACCCTCTGTGACCCTAATTAAGATAAGCGGCTTTGAAAATGAGTGGCTGGGATGACTGAACAAAGTACATCTTTTGCTCTTGTCTCCTTATCAGTTTCAGCACCATCATCTCGTACATCGACGACCAGTTTGAGCGCTACCTGCACGATGAGAGTGGGCTAAACCGCAGGCACATCGTGGACAATCGCGTTCACTGCTGTTTCTACTTCATATCCCCCCTGGGTCATGGGTAAACTATCTTTACTCCCCATATGAATATCGTAGGACATTTGATCTAAAGGTTTCTATTCAATATGACACATTATGCTTCATGTATAATGAGGCATAGTGTAAAGCTATGGTAGTGGAGAGAACACATTTACAGTCGTTTCATTGTGAATCTCTGGAATGCAGTGTATCTTGTACAACAGCTAATTTTGCTCTTTCTTACAGCCTGAAGCCCTTAGATGTGGAGTTCATGAAGGCCATTCATAATAAAGTGAACGTGGTCCCTGTGATTGCCAAGGCAGATACACTCACTCTCAAAGAGAGAGAGAGGCTTAAGCGCAGGGTACGGCACCCAGGACTCCTCCCCTGTCTGATATGTTCATGCGTCAATCTAAACCTACAGTCAGTGACTTACTGCTGATTTTGTTTGTTGAGTGGATGTACAACTGGACTGAACAGAGCAGTAGTGAAATTTATTAAGGCTGGGATGAAAAAAAATGGTTTGACTGATTGAATGCAACCAATAAGGAGTGAAGAAATGCACTGGTCACTGACTTTTTGCCCCCCCCCCCCCCCCCCCCTCTGGTTGTCAGATCTTGGATGAGATTGATGAGCACGGCATTAAGATCTATCATCTGCCTGATGCCGAGTCTGATGAAGATGAAGACTTCAAGGAGCAGACCAGAATTCTGAAGGTACAACATTTATAATATTACTCTGTTACTGACCACAAGTGAACAGCTTACTCTTAAATACCTCTTTAATTCTAGCAATTATGTCCAAGAGAAGACTCCGATTCAGATAACCCGTTGACATAATTAAGCACTCAATAAGAGCGAACTAGCAGATCTCCATCAGAGGTGAGGTCTACCAGGGTTCCAGAGAGCTTTTCCTTTGAGGATGTCATGGTATCTTTCCTCTAGGCCAGTATCCCATTCGCAGTGGTGGGCTCCAACCAGCAGATTGAGGCCAAGGGGAAGAAGGTGCGCGGCCGTCTCTACCCGTGGGGCGTAGTTGAGGTGGAGAACCCTGAACACAATGACTTTCTCAAGTTGCGCACCATGCTCATGTGAGTAACCCAATCCCAAACAGATGTCAGCAGACTCAAACAGACCTCCTCCTGTTAAGAGTTTGACTGAAAACATCTCTGATCAGTCAACAAGGGTGTGTATGGATTTCCGAATAGCTGAATTTGTTACACTTTTTTTCTCTCGCGCTTCTTCTCTGTGGACTGTGTTTTCGTGTACGATGGCATGAGAATTGCCACTCCTCAGATTTGACTGTTTGACCTGTCTCTTTTGTGTCTGTGCAGCACACACATGCAAGACCTACAGGAGGTGACCCAGGACCTGCACTATGAGAACTTCCGTTCAGAGCGTCTCAAACGGGGCGGCAGGTTGTCCTCCCATGGTTATGTTCTGCCTCTGTCGCCTGCGTACGTACTGCTCTGCCTGTCTTTCCTGACCTCCCCCAACCCTCCAGTCCCACATCACCTCCAACGTATTATCCAAAGTTATCCGTAGTTTCAATGTCCCCAAAACACGAGTGAGATCACTTGGTGGGAAGTGTAAATATGCTATTCAAATTTAAAAGATTTGAAACCCTGGTGCTACAGTCCCTGCCGACAGCCGTTTTTCTTTTTTTCAACTTTTATTAAGTTGAAAAATAAGAAATGTTTCCTTTAGGTTACTTCTTTTTCCACACCATTATGGGTGAGAGTCTGAACCATCTTAAAACTTTACGTAGAGATTTCTGGCCCGACAGGGTACTCACTCACCTCATTTGGTTCAGGGAATTAAAGACCCTTAATTAGACCCGTTTAGTTGATTTGGACTGGTAGGTACAATCCCTGGATCCATACTCTGCTGGCTTAGCCCGGTGAAGTCTTGTCTCTGGCCTGTAAACTCAGAGTGTATGAGGAGTCCAGAAGACTGAAAATGAACTTTAGAGGGGAGGAGGGGGAGGTACTGCTGGGAGCTCAGTCACAGCTCCATCTATCTTTCAGTCTGATGCCTGTACCGCTTCTGCACACACACAGACACACTCACTCACACACACTCACGCTCCCTCACTCTCACTCACTTACTCACTCACTTACTCACTCACTTGGCCACCTTTCAGCTCTGTCTCACGGTCTCTCTGACGTGCACGCTAGCTTGAACTCTCGCTCTCATGCAGCTTTGCTCTGCACACACCACTTCGCTCGTCTACCTTCCACGCAGCCCCGAGCACAGCCGACCTCTTCACTGTCTAACATGGTTATGCCACTGACTTTTCCTCTAAGCACAACGTCACCAGGCACTGGGCTTGGGATTTCAGTCCTAGAGGTCTCTACCACCCCTGTGTTCAGGTGATTCAGTGCAAGCCAAACTTAAAGACGTTATTGTGTTTTCTCACTGGATTTGCTTGTGTCATGCTATGAAAAAAGATGTTTTGATTGTACTACATGAAACAACTTCAGCCCTTATCAGATATAAAGCCCTTATCAGATAGAAAGCTCTCCATAGTGCATTGGTTTGGTAGCTGCTATGCTTTTTAGCCAGGGGGTCGAATGAGATTTTAATTTTGGTGCATAGAGTACAACCATCAGCTCAGCTGATTTTATTTTGCTCTGGAGCACTTGGTTATACCTGTCTTTCCAGAATCAAGTTTGCTTTCCAGTCCTGTTACGAGGCATTGTTGCCATTAGCCCATAAGGAAACAGGACCTTGTGTTAGGTGGATAGTCCACAGTGAGTCATACCCAGTGACAGTGTGAGGAGCCATAGAGGGCTGTTCAGGGTGAGACTCTTCCCCTGTGGCTTTGTTTCAGGAAGGGCCCGGAGCCTGAGGAAATGGACAAGGACATGATCCTGCAGGAGAAGGAAGCAGAGGTACACACACACACACACACAGAGAGAACACAAACATATAAAACTCTGAGAGCAGGAGTCAGAGATCTGTACACAAAGTGATTGTGTGTGTATGTGTGTTTATTCCACAGCTGAGGCGAATGCAGGAGATGATTGCTAAGATGCAGGCGCAGATGCAGAAGCAGGGAGACGGAGAGGGCGACGGACCGCATGTGTGAAGGACCAAGTAAGAGCACAGCATAGACCCTCTGTACAGTAAAAATATCAAAGTTGCTCTTTACTTGTATTGCTTAAGAATTTTTACTAGATGCAGTTTACATGGTCTGTTGACATCTACTGTAAAATTTATGGTTACAAGTGGCGGTTCGGTGATTGCTTACATAGCAGTGTGGGTTTTGTTTTCCCCCCTCCAGATGCAGAACTGCCGTATAAACATGGCCAGAGAGAGAGAGAGAGAGAGAGCTGGAGGAATGAGAGAAGGAGCAGTGGAAAAAATAGAGGGTTTGAGAGATGGAGACTGGTCATTGTCTGATACTGCTTGCCACTATCATAGTTTCTTCTACTCCTTTTACAGATATTTTTTTTTGGTTTGGTTTCTTTTTGTATTTGCAGTATTATTTTTGTATTTACAGTGTTTCTAATAATAGTTCATTTATTTGTACCAATATACCGAACAATGCCAGTAATCTAAATGAAGAATACGCGCCATTTATTGAAGTTACGTTATTATCTTCTAGAGCTGTTTATGTGATAATATTTTGTTCCTTTTTTTTTTCCTGTTTTTGAAAGAGCCAAAACGTTGCTGTCAACCTACAGTAAGCACTCACTGCTGTATAACATCTGGTGTTTTGGGGTGGCACTTATGGCCCTCTGAAAAAGAGAAGAAGAAGAAGAAAAAAAAAAAAAGAACCTGTTGACTTGTTAATCATGTTCTCAGCACTGCCAGCCTGTGCGTAAAGCTATGGAATCACTGTGAACCCTTGCAGCAGCTCTTTCAGATTTTATCGTACAAAAACGTATTACTTGACGGTTGTGGCAGAAAGGCTAGAGGATTTCTCGCGGCCTTCTGCCGAGTATAACATTATAATATTTAATTACAGCCCCTGTTCTTTTATACTGGATTTCCCTTAAAGTGGCTCTTCCCTGCTTTGCATGTCGGTCTGTGTGTGACCACATTCACCAAAGTGTTAAAATGACCTTAAGTGGTATGCAAATATATGCATTACACTGTAAGCCATTATCCAATGCCCATAAACCCTAGTGAAGAGAAGGCCATTCACTGCACTAATTGGTGGTGAATCTGTGTCTCGGTGGATACTGTTCTGAAGTCATTGTCAGACTTGAGTTGGTTCTCTGTACAGTGTGCTGGAGTGTTGAGCAGGAATGCAAAAGCGTATATTACTGTGTCCCTTATTATGAGAGCATGCCAGATACGTCCCCTTCCATGGGTAAGGCAGATTGGAGCCCATTTCTGTCTTTGCGGTTTGTGTGTAAGTGATATGTCTGCCTGCATCCTACACAGTATATGTTCTTTACAGCTGCCATGTATTCGGTTTGATCTGTTACACCCATAACCAGCACCTATGATGAGTCCCCATCTGGTTCTCTGTTTCATCTCTTCATCTGTTAACATTCCAGTTTTTGCCCTTTTAATGAGAACTATTTTAATAAACCCTTGTTAGCCGTTACCTTGTAATAAATTTCATTAAAGCTTGTTTTTTTTGGCATTTGTGTTGTCCCTTACCTGGTTTCACATCTTACATTTGTAATGTTGAGGTGGTTATTCGTTAAGCTGTTGCATAGATACCTCTCTGTTTTTTAACATTTAGGAAAAAAAGAGTAATTCATCAGTGTGAAATGAAATTTAGTCATTGGCATTGTACATGGTGAGGTTAGCCACTAGAGGGCAGACAACTTCTCTTGACCGTGGGGTTAGTCACAGATGCCCAAATGCAGAAAACTATACCTGGCTTGAAAAGGAAGAGAAATTTACATTTCTGCCCAAGTATGTTATCACTTTACTTTGTACCATGTTCTAGTAAACACCACAAATAAACTCTGATGTCATGTTTGTGCACGTGCCACTAAACACGGACAAACACATTTAGAAGTGACAATGTACGATGCCACGGGTCTAGTTTCAGGACTAGCATTGGTGTGGAGCAGACTAGATGAGAAGAAAAGGAGCATGTGTTGGTGCTGACTGGCCCATTTTGAAGGGACTTAGTCTGACCTATTGACTGTACATGGATTACCGGGCTTTAGCCCATTAGCTTAGAGTTTCCTATCTTAGTGCCGTGAGCCTGAGAAGAGACGTACAAGTGCCTTGTGTAACTGGGCGATATGAGGTGCTGTCTGAGGACATGTACCACAACAGAGTAAAAGTTAAAGACTTGCCAAAACTCAGTGGCACTGTGTCAGTGTGTGTCTTAATGAGGTATGTGTATCTAAGTGTGCTGACATTACTGCAGGTCTTCTGTCTTTATGCAGCATGTTACACACACGATAAAGCAACTCTGGATACTGCTGTTTTAGTCCCTGACGGATTCAGCATTTAAAACGTAAATTGCTTTGCATGAAATCAGTGCATTTAGTGAAAAAGGAACAGTGAACCACATCATTTAAACATTTCCATAAACTTTATAATAGGCTTCTTTTTTTCCATCTAACAGGTAAACACAGCATTCTCAATGTCATGGCTTTTTGTTTCTTAAATACTCTCCATTCTATGAAGAAAACTGTAAAAATATTTAATTATAACTAATTAAAGGATCTCTGGGGAGAAGGGGGGGGGTGGGTGTTGAGCTGTGGTTCTAGTGGCAGCCTGCTGGTCGGGAAATGGGGGGGGGGGGGCGAGCAGCAGTAGCAGGTGGTCTTCACCGTGATGATGGGGTGCTGTTTCCGTTCAGAGAGAACCTATAGAGAGAAGGAAGAGTTGCTGAGGGAATCATATTGAAGATAAAGAGACAATCCTCACACTGGTTATGCTGTAAGATTATATAAGGTACTGATTTTATTGATCTTATTGTACTTATTCCAAATAGTCCATAAGGAGTTACTGTTCTGTCATCTAGATCAAAACATACATTTAAAAGCATCTCTCTAAGTATAACAATTACAAAATCGATGTTCTGTGTCGCTTCCTCTTCACATGCTCAAAAAAACACCTCAGACATATAGTAATAAAACACATGCATTCACTCATTCACTGGTTTTAGTTAGGATGCAACTGATCTGACTGTGTGACTGACAACAGAGACCCCTGCTCACCTGCACACTCTCTCCATCATATGTGTTACCAGGCGGTCAGAAATGCCCGGGCAGGACTCCTCTGCCAGGTTAAAGGCGTTCTCCAGCTCCTCTATGGCACCCATACCACCTCCACTGGCCTTCCTCTTCTCCTTCAGCTAGACAGAGGACAACACAGCTGTCTCTGAGCACTCTTCACACTCCAGAGCTAAATATTACTTCAGTCTGAGCAGCATTAAGATGCTGTGAGTTTGTGTTCTTCAGCCAAGAAATTTAATGTAATGTGTGTGCGTGTGTGTAGCATCAACATGGTAGTGGTCTCCTCTTCTCTACTCAGTACCTCTCTGAAAATAGGAGTGACCAGTGCAGAGAGACACTGAGACTTGGGCTGCCGTTTCACTTCAGTCGCCTGTGTGAGTGGACACAGAGTAAGGCCACGGATGAAGAGCGCTGCATCACAGTGTTACAAAAGAAAAGCGCTAACATAGCTTTTTAAAGAATCCTATCAACGACGAATCAGAGGTTTCACAGCCAGCTCACCTCGGAGTCTGTATTTGTATAACTCTTCTGGAGTTTGTTCATGGAGCTGGGTCTCACTGTGGGGAAAGTCCACATGGGGCACTGGTCTCTGTCATCGCCCTCTCCGTCCCTGTTTGTCAAAGTCACAGACATGACCCTGCACCTCATCACAGGCATCTCCACTGAGATAAAACCCTGGTGCATCTGATTTAAATAATCAAAGGCTCAACACTCAGTTTACTGAAGTATGCTGTTGCTAAGCGATTGCACTGAGGAGTGAAAAACAGAGAGAACTCTGGGTAACGTTACATGTCAGAGTCGTCCGAGCTGGATTCATCACCGTGGCCCTCTGACTTCCAACGCCGATACCGGTCGATGAGCTCTGTCAGGTAGGAGGTTTTCTTGGTGTAGCGTGTGATAAATTTATGCTTCAACAGCTCCTTTGCAGTTGGCCTCTGAAAAACAGAATTATAGACATGTCTATAAAGCTTATTCATCCAGAGGTATATATACTAAACCCAACCATTCAAACTGGGGTGACTCATGTATGAATCAGTGATGCTTTCAGAAGACTGTCTTTTGTACTATTTAAACCATCAAAAGATCAGGGGTGGACAGTAACGAAGTACATTTACTTGAGTACTGTACTTTACTTGAGTGTTATTTTTTTTGGGAAACTTATGACTTTTACTCCACTACATTCGAAATACAAATATTATACTTTTCACTCCACTACATTCGAAATACAAATATTGTACTTTTCACTCCACTACATTTCTATGACGGTTCTCGTTACTTGTTACTTTAACGCATAGCTTTGAAGTCAGCGGACGAATTTTCTTTTCTAAAATGCGATAGGCCATATTGTGTTCATCACAGAGGAAAAACCAATCACAGTAATCTACTCCAATGCTGTCAGTCAAGTGCGTGCTGCATTTTTTAACAACTGAACTTGGCGGTTTTACTGATGGCTACCACAATGGAAGATAAAGATGATAAAGATAAAGGTTCCTCACCAGAGCAGCCATGGCCAAATCTTAAGTCCATGTCTGAGATTTTTGAAATCAACTGGTTTCCAAGCTAATTGGTTCCCATATGCGTTCGCGCGCTGGGCGGGAATCAAGCGGTGACGATGGTCATCCAGCTGTTTCACATTTCAGACAATGCTATGTAGTAGAAGTAAAATTAACCTAGCCTACAACATTATGACGTGTTTATCCTTTTAAGGCCAATCTGAGTTAATTTAGTGCCTGTTTAACTGAAGCTATACACTGTCTTTTATAGAGGAAGCATTTGGTTCAACTGTGTTTCTATAGGCTTTGTAGCATATTCCACAAGCTTTTTATTCTACAGGTTCTACAAGCAAGTCAGTGCATGCAGTAGGTTGTTTCAGAGTCATTAGACTCTGTAAATGCATTGTTGCAACAATACAACAATGCGATGACATTAAAAAGAAAATGTACTTTTGAATACTTAAGTATTTTTAAAAGCAAGTACTCCAGTACTTTAACTCAAGTAAAAATTTAACTGAACAACTTTTACTTGTATTGGAGTAATATATGACCAGGAGTATCTATACTTTGACTCAAGTAATGGAGTTGTTTACTTTGTCCACCTTTGCAAAAGATCCAGAGCTTTACGTTTTCGAATCATTACATATTAATTGAGATACATTTCTTACACCTCATCTTATAGTTTCAATAAGCTTTTCAACTGATTTCATATGATTATTTGGAATGACCTTGGAGGACTGACCCTTAAAGAAAATGCAATGGGATCTGTTATAATGGGATCATATTTCTCTTGGGGTTTTCACTTAGACCTGAAGCTTAGACAGACCGATGGCTCTTGCATTTACTCACAAAACGTGGGTCCTTATTGAGACAGGCCTCTACAAACTCTTTGAAGGGTTTACTGTAGGAGCCCTCCAATGTGGGGGGAGTGTTCTTGGGAATGAGAAACAGCACACGCATGGGATGCAGGTCTGAGTTCGGGGGCTCGCCCTTTGCCAGCTCAATGGCTGTGATTCCCAAGGACCAGATGTCTGCCTGCAGACCAATCAACAAGTCCATATGGTCAGATCACTCTTATCCACAGAGTCTCACATCATATGTCTGTCAAACTTCTAGAACATATCAAGTGGTACATCAAGAATCCATCAAGTGCAAAGCTACACAGAACATCCTGGTTTCAGTTCAAGGGATAAACATTCCAGAAATGCCATGACTGATTGGCTACAGCTTTCTGCCCTCACTGTTCGTTTGGACAGTATATTGATACTGATTATACTGTCAGTCATATTTTCTTCAGCGACATTGCTTCCATATTAAGAGCTCACCTTAAAGTCATACGCTGACTGTTTGATAACCTCTGGAGCCATCCAGAAGGGTGTTCCCACAAAGGTATTCCTCTTGATCTGTGTGTCCGTTAGCTGCCCTGCCACCCCAAAGTCTGCCAGTTTCACATCACCCTGCTCAGAGAGCAGTACATTGGCAGCTGCGAGTGGACACATACACAGATACAGTCACAGACACTGTAATCAATGTCGAGCTCCAGAATGTCAATACTACACACAAACAGGGAAAAAGTTTAGGAAACGTAAAGAATAGCAAAGAAAGTCTTTAACTTTGTAATATCTCAGTATGCTGCCTAAATCCCCCAAATATGAAATGTCACCATTATTTGAGTAGTATATTCAGATGCTTTTATTAGTAGTAATGACTGGCTCAAAATGAAATTAACAAAACCCTGCAAATATGTGATGTTATGATGGACTAATGTATGCATATACTGTAAGCTAAACAGTTCCGGGGCAGTCACCTTTGATATCACGGTGGATCTTTCTCTCAGAGTGCAAGTACTCAAGTCCCTTCAGAATTTCCCTTAGTATGGTAGCAATGTAGGTCTCTTCCAATGGCCCTGGTCTCAGCTAAGGGAGAGAACAGCATTAAAACCTCACTGATTGAGCGGAAATGGAATTGAGCGTTTAAAAGCGTCTCACTGTTTACTTTCAAAGCTACGAATTGGCTTAAACAAATAAGAATGAAAAAATAATGGTTGCAAAGAAAAAAAATCAATAATGTCTCCAATGGTAAAATTTGGGATGGTTTCCTACTTACAAGATCCAGTGCTGAGCCTCCACCTAAATACTCCATGATTATCCACAACTTAGTTCCCTACAGGAACAAAAAGAAGCCAGTGAACTAAGTGAACACATAGTGAACATCCACTATGAACACACTCACAGTGCATGTGTCTGAACATAATTCTAAAAGCATTTTTGTCCCAGGCATTCCAAGAGTGTGGTTTCCAGTTGAATGTGGTCATTTTTTTGTTTTGTTAGTGACTTCACCACAACTCACAGAAAAATACATCAGGTGTTCTTCAGGGGGGAAAAAATGAGCCCACATCAATACTTACACACAGACCACATCTAGTACGGAATGTTTTCTGAAACATCTTTTCCTTTATCTCTCAATCACTTGACTGTGCGACAGTGAAGTCTGTCAACATGGTGAGGAGGACAAAGGAAGAATACCTTAAGATAAGAGCCATAGTACTTGGTGACGTAGGGACTGTCACACTGGCTGAGAACAGTAATCTCCTGCTGGATGTCTTCAATCTCATCCTCAGCCTCCTCCAGGTCAATGATCTTGATGGCCACTACCTCTTTGGTGCGGTTGTTGATGCCCTTATACACCTCACCAAAGGAGCCCTTTCCAATACGCTCCTGCTTGGTAAAGTATTCCTCTGGGTTGAGCCGGGCATTCTGGTAGCAAAGGGAGGAAGATGAGTAAGAGAATGACAAAGAGAGAGGGAGAAAGAGTCTAAGAGGAGCAAACAGAACCTGGTATTCCGGCATTCTGTTGTTGTCAGAAAGGACTATCGGTTTTCCCAGCATCAGTAAAACATAGCTACATTCTTGAGAATACTTGCTGACAAAAAGGCCTTGAATTGATTTCGAATTCTATTTAAGGACATGAAGAAGATATAATGAAGAATACGGTTAATTTATTTAGAAAAGCCTCGTGACAGTTGGATATTTTAAGGTAATCGATACGCCAACACACTCCCTTTGCAACATAATCAGGCTTGGGATGGATGTGCAAGGTAGTGGGCTCCGAGCCCATAAATTTACCTGATTCTGCATGTCGCGGAGGTGCGCCATCCTCTCGGCAGTTTGGTCAGAGTAAGGGCAAATACAGCCCTTTCTGCCTGGAAAGGGGTCTTCTCAAATTCGTCTATGTTTTTGTCTTCCTCCTGAAACCCAGTTAGCCAGCTAGCTCGTTAAATACATAAACACCCCACCGTCCTGTCAATCTGTCGCGTTTTCGGCTTCGAATCCCCTTATGGTGGACTCTACAGCCTGACGACAACGATAGTTAGGTATCGTGTAACTCCATGTATGAGAGCCGGCGCACACAAGCAAATCCGTTTCCGTGTATTAATATTTTATTCCTATCAAAGAACGCTCGGGTGGTTCTTCATTTATTGCTTGCGGGAGGACAAAATAATAGCAAGTAATGCGCATGCGCATCGAAGGCAGCGAGGAGTTGTGGGTGTTGTATTTCCTCGCGTGCAAGTTTCTGACGTGTCTATTTGGTAAAGAACGAAGGGTATCCGGCTGGTTCTGTGATATTGTTAAGTAAGATAATGCGATAATACGTTTATTATCATATACTTTGAAATAGGCATTACTGATGCAGAGTTGCTTTCCACCTTTCTAACGAATTTACAGGTGAATAATTGTTGCCAGAAATCTCATGAGACAAGGGTCGGGAACACTGTTGAAAGTTACCCACACTAACAAATGATGAATGTTTCATTTTATAATTAAAACATTTAGAATAATTCTAAGATGTCGCCAGTGTTTCGCTTTTTGGTCTCTATTTCCCTCCTTCATGTGGCCTTTGGGCATCCCTTTTCCCATTCTGCTCATCCATTGCCTTGTGGTTTTGGCGTCTGTATCTAAAGATCTTGAGCTTGGTTGAAATTTTTACCTGATTTCCATAATGAAGTTGATCTCCATAATGAAGACTTACAAGTGAATAAAACTGAATGTTTACATATTATTAATTATCAGGTCACTGCAGTGTCTTACTTTCTTAACCTTGTAATCCATTGTCCAATCCAGTGCAATAAGATAATTAGCCTTTAGTCTGACATAAAATCCTGGTTAAATTTCAAGTGTAGCTGAAATCCACAAAAATCAATACAATCTTAATTGTTTCTTGCTTCAAGTTTAAACAAAGTCCTACTTCAGAGTTATATCCATGTGAATGTGTTGTGGGGTATAAATGGAGACTGGGATTTGGTTAAGGTTGTAGTGAATGAATGACCTGTTGTGGTAAACAAGATTAGCCGTCCTCTTTTGTCTGCCGTCCTGTACTTGATGTGTACACCAGTATGCAACATAACCGGGCCTACTGCAAGCATAGATTGCCTCCAGTTTACACTTAATTTTATGATCTTGCTGATAATCTTAACTCACTACTTATTACACCTTACTTTTGCGTATAATGGCTCTCAGTCTGAAATTGTTGAGTCTATTTCTGAATGGATTAAAGTACATCCTCCTTAAGACAGCTAAACATAGAGAGATAATGGACACGTAAGACAGGCGTCCAGCAGAGTATGAATGAACATAATCTTGATGCGTAGGCTGCCCAACTGAAATACGTATAGAAAATGTTATGAGAAAAACCTTAACAAAATAAACTGTCAGTTTTTATCATTCAGACACGTGCATTTTTCGTCAAATACCTTCCTTATTCTATGTTTACACAACCCTCTCCCTCTCTCCATCAGCACAAAATGTTAGATATTTCACAACCTTTGATTTAAAATATAGCATAATTATTCCCCAAAACACATTAAACTAGTTTAAATTGCTGTTAAGTTGTTTAGATGATTTCAAGCGCAGTTGGAACTAAGGCTTATATTTGGAATAAGCCCTCCTCTTGACCGTTAAGTAGCACAGTTACCTAACAGTTCTAGGAAGCTAGAGAGGAATACAGTCGTAGGTGTACAACAAAGCTGCAGGTGCAGCAAGCCACCAATTACAGTTTCAAACCATGAATCGCAAAACGTCATGTCTTAACCTGAGGATTATACCACAATAAGGAGTCGTTCCCAGTGAGGACCTAACATAATTATTGCGGCGGATATGATGATACGATTTTAGTTCATTTAACTTCGGAGCGATAGTCGTGCGATTCAGGTGGGGAGTCAGGTGTTAAAATGGGTAAATAGTTGGCTGGTTGAGATGAAGAAGTGGCAGTTCACGCGAACCGATTGGTTCACTGAACACTTTTTATATGGTGTCATCGATGGCTGATATATTGCACTGATTGCCAATCTTCTGAGACTTTTTTTTTTTTAATTGTAGTATTTTCTGGTTTTATACAGTGTAAAGCGTTTCTGGATGGATTTGATCGGTAAATAATTGAGCGGCAAGACAATAACAAACTACGGACACTTCTTCACCAAAAAGGGTATTTTCTTTTACGCAGAACGTGCTCCGCCGCAATTAGACTACCAACGTTGTTTGTTCCTGCACGAAGGCAGTATGCGGGACATCAACATGTTGCGACGGTCCTCGATGTTCGCTGCTGAGGTAATGGAAGTTTTTGACCGAACGCCTACAGAAAAAGAGCTGGTCTCCCAGTCAAAGGCGCTGTGTAGGGAGTTCATCTATTCCAGACTTGTTCGAGAAGGACTCAGCTGGTCGAAAATTGAGCCGGATCTTCCACCGCCAAGTGGACTTCTTGGAGATGTATCCATGGTGCTTCTTAAACTTGGTAAGGAGAGTGATCAATGACTAGGGGTCATACCAACTATCTGCCCAGTACGTAGCTTGTCTCTGAAAGAACTGACAAATGTGCATGTTAACCGAGGGCTGTTTGATGAATGTTTAGTGTCAGCCTGGGCCTGGAAGCCCACGTGCTTGTAGTTTGGGAAGTACTTCGCTTCACTCCGTATCTCAAATCCTGTTAAATCCTGTTTTGGAAATTTAATCCAGCTCACTCCATTGTGTCGCAGGTGATGAATTGGAGTACATTCGACCATATCTTTTTCGAAATGTGGCAAAGCAACTTAACATCTCTGTAGCAGTGGAGACCATGGTGTCAGATGCCTTCCTTACTGTGACAACCGAGATTCTTTCATTGGGTGAGTAACTGCCAGTGTTGGAGAATACACTCAGAAAGTGCAGTTTTCCTAAAAGCCTGTAGTTGAAAGTACAGTAAAGAAGCCGATAAAAGAATCACTTTGCGTTACTAAAGTTAATTTGAAAAAGTAGTTCACTACATTAAAACTGTGTAGCATAAGTTGATCATACTAAATTTGGAATGACAAAAAAACATGACTTCAAGAACATTTACTATAAAAAGCAATACTATGAAAAACTTTAACAGGGCCGTGCCACATAGGTTGTGTCACTGTATCAGAACAAATTTCCACATAAAAGGTCATCTAAAGAAATATGAATGGCAGAAATCAGTTTTAGGACCAAAAGTGTGGCACTGAGAAAACCTTTGAGCTAACAAGACAATAGTAATGTTTGTTGTCATCAGCACTTGAAGTCATTTTGGATAACTCAAGGCTGGAGGGCAGGCACCAACAGCGATGAAACCACTGTAACAAATAGAGAAGATTTAGAGAAACTGGAACTTAAAATAGAGCTCCACCACTGTAATGAATGAAAAGGGTAATGAAAATTAGGAATGCTTCTGAAAAGAAAACTTCCATCTCATTCTTTTCAGTGGAAAATGGAGAGGGAAATCTTGGTAGCTACAGCTGGTAACTTCGAATTGCTCCAACAAAAAAAAGTAACTGAATACTGAAAACAAACAAAATCTGAGTGTAGGTGAACTGCTAACATAAGACTGCTAAATATAGCCTAACTACTGGTGAACATTTATGTGTGACCTGAAAACTTTGTGTGTGTGTGTGTGTGTGTGAGAGAGAACTTGATTCAGTTTTGATTTGAATTTGATTTGAGTAAATGTAAACACAAACATCTAGCCCAACAACAAATAAGCATATGAATAAATGGATCAGTTTACTCTTACTGTAGCATTCCCCAGCCTTTTTATACTTGTGGCAGGAATTTCAGAATTGTTTTCAGGGTTGTCTTGGTACACCAGTTTGTCAGATGTTATTGCTACTGTGAACACTACTGTTGAAAACATAACCCGTGTGATCAGGTTTATGTGACATTACTCAGGAAAACAATTTCCTGAATACTGTTTCAGGAGTACAGGAATAGTGTATAGATTCTGGTTATTGTGTTGGAGAATACTTTTTCATTTTGTGAATTATACATCTTTCCACACCTTTATGTTGTGGGAAAGTGTATTATATGTCATTTAGTGTGTTGCATCATCACATGTCAATCATGATACTTCACACCGGTTGACAGAAAAAAAATGCTCTATACTTTATAGGCAAATAATAATGTCACCAGCAGTCAGAGTTTGATCTCCTACCTGTCTCATGATTAATTTCATATGCTAGACTAGAAAGAAACTGAACATGAGCCAAATTTTGATTAAGAAAAAGTATACTTTATATCCGTACTCAACAGCAGCATTTCTATGTGCACATCTGGCTGGGTTTTAGTGGGAGTGAGGCATTGGGGAGAATTTTAGAATCCAGTGGAGTTCTCCATAGAGTAGATAAACTTTAGAACCATGAATACATAGACTATGTGTTCTGGTCATCGTCACTCCTGCCAAAGTAGGATCACCTGTAGGAAAGCGACTTATTGTTCTTCATGGAACAGGTTGAGGGGTAGTGGATACTTTTGACTGGTTTAGGATGAAATATGTGGCTATGCATTGGATAGTATGCTAGTATTTTTGGAGTGCCTGGGAAATGCCAAATAAGGCCATGTCAGCAGACTGTACTGGCACTGATAATCTTTTTTTTTTCTTCTTTTTTTTTTTTTATTCCACCACGGTTGAATGCACCCAGCACATGTCTCCCCCTAACTGATGTACTCCACATACCCTTACCAAGTCTTACATCTACATCTACTCTTCTCTCTCTCTCTTTCCCCTGAGACACATCAGAACACAGGGAACTTTGCTTGAAGACTCAGACTTTAGCACTAACAGAAACTACATACAGAATTGCACACAGCATTGTGAAATAATACCACAGTGCTGTGAAAAAAAGCTTGCTGATTTGTTTGTTTGTGAGTGAATTCTGTCAGGGAAACTCCGTTCTAAGAGAACTTAATTCTGTTAGCCTTCCTGCTGCTTTTTACGTAACGGGCTGCAGCAGATTTTTAGAATGGGAATCCCAGGAAATTGATGCCCTTCTCTTTGATGTAATTCCATGACCTCAGACACTGCCTCTCAGGAGAAGAGCAGATATTTCACATGGCATGTTGCTGATCCGCCTGATGAATGTGACTCCTTACTGTTCATAACTTTTGGTAATGATCTGATTTGCGAGAGACTCTGTCTATTGAATCAGTTCTCTTAGCTTCATGTGAATTCTAAAATGATATTTCTCCTCATTCCCTGGTCATAGAATTCATATGTTGTCATATTGTAACATTCTCCATATGTTGAATCAGTTTAGAGTTGTTGAAGTGTACCTTTTTCTGCTAATTTGACTGCTCAACTTCAGGCAAGAATCTGTTCAGGTTCACACCGCAAAGTGATTAAGGGTAGCTTTGTTGAGGCAAAGATTTTTTTTAGCAAAACTGTCACAAAGTCTCGACTAGCTCTCTTGATCCTATTTTCACTGGATTTTCACTCACTTTTATACTTGTGGCAGGAATTTCAGAATTGTTTTCAGGGTTGTCTTGGTACACCACTTTCTCAGATGTGATTGCTACTGTGATCACTGTGATTGCTACTGTGAACACTACTGTTGAAAACATAACCCGTGTGATCAGGTTTATGTGACATTACTCAGGAAAACAATGTCCTGAATACTGTTTCAGGAGTACAGGAATAGTGTATAGATTCTGGTTATTGTGTTGGAGAATACTGGATTAAAATCTTTTGAATTATGAGTTTAATAATGTGTAATGCTAGCGACTGTACTGTATTACAATCAGGTTCTGGATCAAAACTGTGGAACATTTTGCTCAAATACTATATACTAGAAATATAACATCTTTACAACAGTTTTAAGATCCAGCTTAGTCTACACTATGATTTTTCTTTTGTTGATTCCTCCTTTGTGGATTCTGTTTTTCTCTACTTATATTTTACATCATTTTATGTTTCATATTAATTAAACTAGTGCCTGTAGTTTTGTTTCAGCCCCTCTGATTTTCTCTTTCAGGTGTCACGTGGGGGAAAGTAGTGGCCATCTTCGCGATTGCAGGTGGTTTGGCGGTGGACTGTGTGCGGCAGGGCCATCCAGCCATGGTGCACACCATAGTGGACAGCCTGGGCGAGTTAGTACGCAAGAGCCTGGTCCCCTGGCTGAAGAGACGAGGCGGATGGGTAAGTGGCTGAAGCTGTACTCCATCTCTCTGTGTCAGTAAGAGAAACAGTGACCTCTGTGGACCACGTGGGGCATTGCATAAGTTCCCATGAACAGCTGGTCAACTGATTTCAATCAATGATGTAAAAATAGGCTTTAGACAATACGAAGGATTGTTTTGGTGTAGCATTGATGTTTGGTTCATGCCAGGGATTTATATTACGTTTAAATAATATTTTTTCCCTATCCCTTGCATACTGACAATGCATACGTTTTAGTGCTATATAGATGGAAATGGCAAGCCTAAACACTAATTAAGTATGAGTTGTTTTGTGTAGATGTCTTTTTAGAAAACCTGGATGGCAAGGAATTTACTTTAATCATGTTCTTTTTTTCACTGATCCACAGGAGGATATTTCAAAATGTGTGGTAAACACTGACACTAGTGCACATTCCCACTGGATAACTGCAGTTCTCTCGACCTGGAGGCAATTCGTGAAGACCATGTATATCTACCTGACAAAGTAGTCTGGGCAGACAATGGTTGAGATGACTGTGGTCTGGGACTCTGGGTCCAGACCTGTTTTATTACCTGAGTCTGTTTCTCCCTGGGGAACCCCCCCCCCCCCCCCCCCCAAAACAAATTCATGCATTTTAATAGCCCCTCACTTAAAAGGTCGAGAAATATCTGACTAATTACTTCACTTGGGGTTGCTTTTTGGGGATCAGTCACCACAGACTAAGATGAAAAGACTAATCATTAAAACAATGGCATTGCAGTATCTTATATGCTATAGTACTGTAACAACCATCTCTGAAACCGGGAGGAGACTAAATTGATGAGTTCCATTCCCTCAGAGGGAGAAAACAAAGTATCAGACTCAGGGTGAAGCTAAACCCTGCCACTTTACTCTCTTGTGTTGAGATTCTCAAGTGAGATTTGAAAATGACCCGGAAGTGTCAGGATGCTGTATGGATCACAGAATCAGAACCAAGCTGGTCTGTGTATTCGCTTTGGAGCACAATTGTGATATCTTTTACACTTAAAAATGAAAGGGTGTAAGGTGAAGAGTTCTAATATCACACGGTTTTAAGTCTATCAACAACATTTTATTTTATTTTTTAACAAAACTATATAAAAGGCTAAGATATTAATGAGATGGTTAGTGTCACTTTTGCACTTGTTTTAATTGATGTGTGCTGTGTGTGTTGAGCGCATTGTTGTTTTGCACTCCCTACTGTATGCATTTTAAAAATAAAGATTTTATCCATCCATGAAAAGATTGTTGAGTGCCTGAATAATATGTGCAAAAAAAACCCCCCAAAACCCCTAAATATTTCTTCTCCTGATCTTTTATTTATTCAAGTAAACAACCAATGGGAAAACTTTTCTCACTGCCAAAACCTGACTCTACTGTTTAAGATGAGGAGTGTCTTAGACAGAAGAAACCAGCAGGACAGCAATATTCATTAGCACCAATTCCTGAGTAAATCAAGTGCTACAAAAAGAGCCAAAAATATGCAGTGGAATAAATAAATAACAGCTCATGAAGTTGTAGTGCAGTGCAATTTATCCAGTGCATAAAGACTTCCTAAACTGACTCTGCTGGTCACGCTACTAACTGAACGATCATTTCCAACACATGACAACTGACAGAGAACTTTAAATATGGTGATATTTAAATATATTAACTGTCATTCAATAGAATAATGCAGTGAAATATCTTTATCCATGTCCTTGTTGTTGTCAGTATAATATTCTTTCATCTGTTCTTTCTCATAAGACACAGTTCAGAACACACACAGAAACTTAGTCGATGCAGCTCACTGTTACAGTTATATGTGAAATTACATGTACAGCCTTAAACAAGCAATTTACTGTATGCTTTTTTAAATGCCACTGGTTGTTTGTAGACTCTTGGTCCTCTCACTCTACTGACCCCTAGGAGGCCCGACGGTATGTGATGTGCAGGTGCTGTGTCAGCGGATGGTTTTCTGTGGCCATGGAAACAGTCTGCTCCAATCGTCCATCTGGCCTCAGCTGAAAAAATCTTGAGATCTAAGAGACAATAGCAAATAAAAAAAGCTCAGACTAAAGATATTTCAGCTCTTTAATATAATCTCACTTCTACACAGGGACAATCCAACACTGCTAAGGAGTCTCTATTTAACATTTTTGAACCCAGTAAGCCTAACCCAAATCTTTGTCACTTGTTTACTTCAGGCAAAAGTGTATCAGTCTTTATACCTCACGAACATGGGGTTCCTTGGCAAAAGAGGTTCTGGCCATTGCTTGACTCTGTAGGGTGATCTGGTGACCGGTTAGCTCCCCCTCTTCAATCTCCACCAATCCTAAAGAAGCTAGAGCATATGAGACTCCACCCATAGCTCATGTTTATCATACTTCAGGTTGTGTGCATAAACTATCATTGCAGTGAAAATTGGGTGTGTGGTAGTGATGACGTAGATATGGTTGAACTTATACCTGAATTCTGTGCAATGATGAAGGCTACTCTGTTGGTGCCTGGCTGGAGTCTGATAAATCCACACTCTCTATGCAGTGGCTTTTTGCTTTCAGCGTGGAAAGCATTAAACCTGGTAAATGGTATAAAGTTACCAAATAAACAATCTGTTAGTTGCACAGAATAGATAAAGTATGTGTCGTTTGCAGTGGAAGAAGGGGGAACATTGCGGGTAAAACCAGTTTTTGTGCTGACACATTTCGTCAATAATATTAGGGTGAGACGGAGTTTGTTCCTACATAAAGTTAATGACAGGTTGTCCCACATGAGAGAAGTGAAGGGTCTCATTGTAGCGAAAGGGTGCAATCGAAGGAAAGGAGCCTTCCCCCGGCTCGTCTGATTCCCAAGTACCCAGAAGCCAGTCTAGGGGCAGCACCGCCGGGTTCAACTCCGCTGCGGAGAAACAGAGGTAACATAAGGACATCGTCTCTCAGATGCTATCTCAGCATTTCCTCTGTGGTGACATTGACCCATTTTCGAAAGCTCGGACTGTATTTTATTCGCGTTCAAGAGATTAAGTAAAACTGGCTAAAATGTTTATGCTACTCAGGGTCTTCGTATGACTTTGTGTTTGTCTGGTTAAGGAAATCTTAAATCCAAATTCACCGGCATGTTTACACTCGGTGTCGGATTTATTCCAAACACAAGGACGGAGCATTTGAATTTACCGTTGTTTTTTTCTGGGATAGCTGCAAATACAAGCTTGTAAACATGACATTCAGTTTCAGTGTCTCTTACCTGACTGATGGAAAGGGCACGTCATCACATTTAGAAGTTCAGTGTTCACTCGCGCTTTAACTCAACCGACTGAAACCTAGGGTACGATCCGACGCAGCCTCTATGACTCGTCTGACTTTCGATATTTTAATTTATCTCACTGGCATTAAATCCTCTGACCTCCCACTTCACTAGTGGCTCCTGGGAGATGTAGTCACATTGCCTTCACGTAACAATACGGCACTGCGCATTAAAGAAAGCTAGTGCATGACTAATATAATGAAGAAATGTTGTCTTATAGGATAAATTAAATATATTTAATGAGTACATAAACTCATTACTCTAGTACCTTAACTGTAGTTTGTATAATATGGCTCAGTTTATATAACAAATAGGCCTACCTTGTATAAATAAAATCTTTGCCAGATGTTCTTGCATTTTTATACTTTTTGTTTTTTGACTGTTCCTTTAAAACTTGATAATGCAATCGGCAACTATTACTCCATGTGGCCTGTGCTGCCATCTACTGTTCAAATAAGAAAATGTTCATTCACTTCGAAGACGGCGGCTGATTGGTAATGGCATTGATTCAGTGCTTCTCTTAGTATTGGTTTAATTTTTGTATCCTTATTTTATTATGAATGGAAGTGAAAAACATGAACATGAACACAATTTACAGAACATTTTTGAATTAGCATAATTCATTTTGATATTGAACTCACTGAGAAGAAAAAAAAACTTTCTATCTAATTTCCAACATACTCTAAATTCTACAAAAGTTATCTAAATTCTAAATCATTACAATTTTACATGGTCTGTCAGGATGCACATAGTATTATACATGTTTATATAGCATATAGATGTTTTTATATTTCTTATAAAAGTGTTTAAAGCACCCCTCCATAATAGTTCAATAACGTGGCATCTGTACAAGGTTCTATCCATGGATGTCATAGACTGCATTTTGGCTGAGACAGATGCTCCTGAAGAGCCTGTATTCAGTTGAAGCCTTTCTCTAGGCCTTGCTCTTGGGGCAGTTTTTAAGAGCATCGGCCAGGGCAGCCAGAGCCATATCAGCGTTCCCTTTGTTGCAGTTGTATCCCATCAGCCCCACTCGCATAACCTAATGTTAGAGAGAAGAGAGTCAATCATCTCAAATAGGGCATGAGTAAAAGGAAAAATGGTTTGGGGATCAGTACAGTGGCCAAATTTTACTCACCATGCCAACAGAGGGACCAAGCCCACCAGTCATCTCCATTTGATGGTGCTTCATGATATAAGCTAAGAGCTCTCGCCAGTTATAACCTTCAGGAATAGCAATGGTGGTAACTGAGGGCAACCTCAATTCCTACAGGGTAAAATCACACACAAAAGCACATATAGTGTAAATACATACTCTAGAGCTTGTCAGAAACATGTATTAATAATTGAAATCATGATTTTAATGTGAACGTACATCTGATGCTAAAACTGTTTTGAATTTCAATATGTTTCAGTATGGGAAAAAAAGTTGCAGAATGGAATAATCTAGGTGTGTGGAGAGTGTCTCACCTTGTCCTTGATGAAAAGCTGAAGGCCCAGGTCTTCCAAACCCTTCCACAGATACTCAGCCACTTCCCTATGGTGTCTCCACGAATTCTCTAGGCCCTAATGGGAGTACAGTCATAGTATCTCCAATTAGATCCAAAATAAGATTGGATATCTGCTGACATCAAACCTATTTGACAACCCTACCATGTACTACAGGGGTGGTCGAGGAATAAAATTTTGGGAGTTTACAGAAACGTAACAATCACCATCAGAAATCTGAAATAGCTTTTGTACCATGTTTATATCTGTATTATAATGCTAAAGTTATGTCAGTTAGAGTGTGTGGCTGCCTCTAACCTTCTCAGCAAGGATGGCTAGACTTTCTCTCAAGGCGAAAAACCCAGACACAGGCCCTGTGTGATGGTATCTGAAACACAGAACAGTGACATGAGTGAGTGACAGATATTACTCTGTTAAATACCTTTTTATGGCTCTGATATCAGCATCCCTAGAGGGCTTACATTCTTGCTGGCTTGCCGTCGCAGCCCCAGTAGTTTGACAAATAGGTCATATCAAGGAGGTAGGACACGGGTTTTGTTTTTCTGTTAAACATCTTGTGGCTGTGAAGGATTTGAAGGCGCAAAGACATAAAATTACTTTTTTTTCCCCCCATGTCTTTAAAAATACACAGACTTGGTAATGCACTGCGCTCTCACTCATTTGCTGACTCACATGCACAAATTTGATGCACTCACCATGCTCGTTCACTAAAGGATATTGGTGCTGTGCCTGGAGGTGCATTCAAGGCCTTCTGGGAGCCAGTGTACAGGATGTCAATATCTGGATGAAAACAGAGCGGAGAGTAAAAAGGGGACCGTGACAATGATTACGTCACAGGCACTGCTATCTCACAGGCACACAACCTTGAAACACATGCAATGTAAAACAACCACCTCCACTTCTGCCAATCAATGACCAGACTTACTTTGCTGATCCATGTAAATAGGGGCGCTTCCAAGTGATGCAACCGTGTCCACTAAGAGCAAGCAATTGTGTCTGAGGAAAGATACACAAAAGCAGCATAAAGAGCAAGTTGTTAAAAGTGAAAATATTTATGCTAGATGGTGCAAAAATGATAAAAGAATGCCTCACTTGTGACACAAGTCTCCAATTCCATCCATTGGTTGAACGAGGCCGGCTGAGGACTCTCCGTGTGTGAGGAAGAAGAGGACCGGTTTATGTTTTGCTAGAGCCTATAGGCAAACAAATAGTGCATGACATAGCTGGTAAATACAACAAAGAAAATTATCACTTAATTCTTTTTCTGGCCAGCTGTGTGATGTAAAATTATGTATGAGAAACTATGTTAATGGACAATCAACATAGTCAAAGACAAAGTCGTTAAGAGGACCACAGTGATGAAAGAAACAATGGGTAAAAATTTCACTCAGTATGAACTTGCCTCAAGTTAAATTTTACCTGTTCGATTTCTTCATTTGTAAAATAGCCACCTGGTGTTTTTACCATTGTGTGAACTTTAGCACCTGTTGGAAAAAAATAGTCGTATCAGATTTCACCACAGAGCTAGCCATGGTTGCGCTGTGTAACTGCAACAGGTGCGAGTTCAGTCTGCAAATTTAATACTCATATACAACCCATTACTGTCGTTAAGTAACTGATGAACTGATGTCGCGTGAACATCTTACCCATCCTTTCGGCTATTTCCGCAACTCGTTCTCCCCAGATGCCGTTGATGGCTACAAGGACGCTCTCTCCAGGCTCCACCGTGTTAAAGACCGCGCATTCCATCGCAGTGTGACCAGACCCACTCATAGCAAGAGTCATGTTGTTCTCTGTCTGAAAAGCGTACTGGATTCCCTTTTTGATATCATCCATAATCTGCAATAGAAAGTATAAGATTTTGAAGATCTAAGAATATTTTGTCCACATGAAAAAAATAATTAATTAACATTGTCCATTTAGCAACTACACTTACAGAAAAGTTATTTTGATTGCCAACAAATTATAAGTTGTTTCATTTTGTGCATCCTGACAGATGTTCATTTACATAAAAATGAGCATCACAAGCTGTTACCTGGTACATCTCTTGGTGTAAATGACCAATTATCGGTCTTCCTGATGCTGCTAAAATGCGTGGTGGTACATTGGAGGGACCCGGTCCAAATAAATAGCGAAAAGGTGCTTCGAGTGGCCGCAGCATGCAAGCTGGAGGGGGAATAGTCACGGAGGACACTGAGCGACACCAGAGCGGCACCTTTGAGGGTAGGGAGTTCTCCAAAGCGGCTTGCTGAGCCAGGAGCGCCGCCTTCGATAGCAAAGTCCTCGGCATCATCTTTAGGCTCCCAACTCCGGTGGAGAGTGTGCAGCCAAGTTTTACAAAGGGAATAACGAACTTCTTGAAACGCGGGGTTTGTCGAGCATTTAAAACAGACGGGTCTTTGACCCTTGTGGCACCGATCATTACGCATTATTACGCAGCTGTACACACCTCCACACCCTTAAAAGGTCACATACAGACAAAACGAGTCAGGGAAAAAGAAAGAGAACTGCATTTGAGTGTTTGCGTAGGAAATGTTTAACTTGCTTTTGTTTTTAATTTATTTTGGAGAGGACTCATAGTTTATTAAACCACTGATTAACCACTGATTTCTGATCTTTTGTTTGCACTGTCCATGTGGTAATTTCAATCAAATTTTTAACACAGTCGTTTGTAGATTTTGTGAAATATTATGAAGTTAATCAGTGTTCTGGGAGCAGGGTGGATCTTCATGTGTGATTAATCCTCTCTCTGACTGAGGTGATTTTCCATGGAGATTAAGGGTCTTCAAACCCCTGATGTCACTAGCAACCTCTAGTTTCAGTTTGGTTGGGATTGGTTTGTTCCAGAACAAACAAAGAAAACACACACAGAAACGCAGTCACAGAGACATACAGACAGACGCACACCCACACAAACAGACGCACGCACACACACACAGACAGACAGACACACACACACAGAGAGAGAGCGAGAGAGAGAGCAGATAATCTCCAGTTTGAGAGGGTTGCACCATAACCAGATGAGCTTTTGGCATACACTTCATGTAGTAGAATGAGTGAGATCCAGTTATGTTTGGTTTTGGTGTGTTTTTTGCGACATAAGATGACATGCACTCTCGATCGGCCCATCCCAACCTCTTTCAGGGAGTCTCTCTGTTCCAAGAGAGAAGATTGGCTGATAGTCACCTTGCGCACTCATTTAGACAAATATGAACAGTAACACAGGAGCAGACACATGCACGCGTGCCCTTACACTTATGTCAATGATGCTCTTCAGTGCTCTGTGTTTCAACACTCACAGTAAAAGTACTGAAAACTCAGTTCGGTCTGTCTGAACATGGAGGGCTAACATTTGAAACAGTTGACTTTTGGCACATTTTGAATTACAATATATTTCTTATATTACATGGTCTTTAGATTTTTATTCATGAGCATAGTAATAAAACCCAATGTTATTGCTGCATCATATATTACTTGCACACAGTGATTTCTTGGTGTGTGTGTGTGTGCGCGTGGGGGAGTAAGGTGGTCACCAGGGTGATCTACAATCTGCATGCTGCTTCACAACCTCCACCAGTCAAAAGGAGTCTGGTTTGAACTTGTTTCTGTCACTATAACCTTGTCGAAAAATTTAAGCAAACAGCACTCAGGTAATGTGTTATGGCTGGATTGCACTTGTAAAATCAGTTCAGTCGGAGTACTTATAGCCACTGAGACAATTTTAAAATATATTTATAGTGTTTGGGACAGTAAAGTACTTGATAAGTTTGTGTGTGGTAAAGAACAACATATTCAAAGTTTTTCACATTTTTTTCTCAAAAGTTTTTGTGCAGGAAGATGAAAAATGCAAAGTAGTATAGGTTACTCTAGGCCATAGAAAACTCTGTTGTGGGACACATGACATCATCAGACAATTTTGGCTGTGGTCTTGGCCTGTAGTTTTTGGCAGCAGATAAATGAATAAAAAGATAGCATTCCCCTGAGTGGTATTTAAATCAGTAACGCACTGAAAATTTATTGAAGCTACGCAATGAATTTAAATAGAAATGTCAAAATCTCACACATGTGTCACCACGTTTTTAATTTTACTTCAAACTTTGATATCACAGGAATGCCACAGTTTATTTTAAAACTTCCTCTATCCAAGTAACATCTATCCTCTGGACTTATTCTATTCTCTTGGGATTTCAGAATCAAAATGCCTGTTGGTTACCCATAATGTCCCAAAGTCTGACAAAATATGATCTAAGGAAAATAACACGGTGTGATTTAAGCCTGTGTTTGCGCACAAGTGTAAACTGATGCTTATGTCAGAACAGAGACTTTGACCAGAACACTTGTCCAGTCTCTGATCCCACAGTCAATAATTAGACCGCCTAGTAAATAAGTGGGTCCCTGGTGTTTACCCTTGTGTGGCCTTTGCACCGTGGTGGGGCTCAAGGCCTTGCCAGCACAAAGAGGAAATCATACTCTAGGCAGATGACAGGACCAGATTCTAAATTTCCCACCAGTCACAGTGCCATTATGCTGGCACTGACAGTGAGATGGGTACATACAAGACTCAGTATGTGACTCTGACTTCACTGCTCAAAGTACAGCAAAATAACTTGTTGTTGTTGTAATAGACAGGAATGTGTTCACATGCTTGTTTATCATCACCATCATCATCATCATCATCATCATCATCCTCGTCGTCGTCGTTGTCTTGGTTGTCTTGGTTGTTGTGGTCATCATCATCATCATCATCATCATCATCATCATCATCATTATTATCATCACCATTGTCATCGTGCTCTGACCTGATTGTCTAAAACAAAGCCACTGGTCTCTGAGATTTAATTTGTTTTTGGCTTTCTGTGTATCATCTAACTAGCATTGTCTATCAATGATTCATTCTCAGTACAATTTGTGCTAAAAAGTCATTACTCAGGAGTATCCAAACAGATGTGTCTGTATCTACACTTTGAAAGCAAATGCACTACATTCTAATTATTGTGGTATATTTGAGACTCTGCTTACAGAACAAGCAAAGCGCCTTGTCCCTATACTCACCTTCAAATCAGTCTTACAGGTGAATTAATCGTACAGCTCAGGTGTGAACTGTGTCAGTGGAATCAGCTGTCAAACACACAAGGCTGTTCTGCCTTAACAGTTTCAGTCAGCCTAACTCATTTTCAGTTGGATGCACTTTATACAAGCAAAGATTAAAAATGGAGGTCGACAAACTGGGGATGTTCACAAAGCCAGGAGGCTGACAGCAGTGATACATCATCCTGAGGGATGTTTGTGCTTAGTAGGTTAGTTAAGGCAGCTGGGGACAAGGGCTCCTGGTAAATCAAACTTACTCATTATTTAATATCACAAGTATTTTCAAATATTCAAATATATTATTATAATGGCCCCATTCTCTAAGGTAAAACTAAACAACATGTATATACACTAGCAATAAAATAAATATGCACACTGTTATCTCAGAATTCAACTGTTTTTTCCAATTATTTCATCACGTGAATTTATGGTAGATATACTGCCATATCTTGACCGATATTTTTTACATGCATGGAACAACAGGCTGATATGTTTCTCCCTCTCTCTCTCTCTACACAGCTGCAGGACTCAGCGAGAACCACAATGACCTAATTCAGGGAGAGAAACGCATGTTTTGTATGCAGAATTGCCCTAGACAAGCTTTGTTTTGAAATGCAGCTCTGTGTAAGACTGAAGCCCACATACATATATATATATATATATATATATATATATATATATATATATATATATAAAAAGGCATGAAGCAGCTGTTTCACTTGTCTGTGAAAGTCTCTCAAGGGTACCAAACCCTCCTCTCCCTCTCTCTCTCCCGCTCCCTCTCCCTCTCCCTCTTTCTTTCTCTCTCTCTGTCTCTGCCCCTCTCTCTCTCTCTCTCCCCTTCTCTCTCTCACTCAGCCTCAGTCTCATCTCTATCCACCACCCCCCCCACCCTCTCCTTCCCTGTGCGGCATCAGTGTGCTGCTAGCCCCCACTCTGATGATGTCATCAGCATCTCAGTGCTACTCTGCATCCTGGGCTCTGCCACCAGAGCCATTTTGTTTCAGGCTGAGGAACGATCTTTCTGCTCAGCCTCTGGATCCATTGCCCCCTCCCTCCCTCTCTAGTACCCTGCCCTGACGCACCACTGCGTACCAGGCCCTGCAACTCCATCCGGCCTGTCTTACCGAGGGGGTGGGGGCTTCTCCTGCATTGATGTGCTGAGCTAGGGAGAGGCAGTAAAAAAAAACAAGTGTGTTAGGCTCGGAAGAGAACAGATGACACTAGAAGCAACCTTGATGGACTAACAAACCACTGTCGACGCTCTGTCGGGATATTGACACCAAGCAATAGGGCAGGTGAGATAGACTCAGTTCCTGATTTGTGACATTAAAAATGATGTTTTATTGATGCGTTTCATGACCAAGAGTCAGTGGGGCTGAATGAGGAGACTGGGTGGTGCTCTGTTCTGTTGTGTCCCTGTCTGAAAGGCCACACTTGGTCTGTTGACATCTTTAGCAGTAAACAAAATTTTGATGAGGGCACTGTCAATGACGTTTGCTCTACACAATTTATGATGAAAATATTATTATCAAGCATTCAGCACTAAAATGTCTGTGTGGTGCTGATGATACTGCAATGGTCTAACACAGCAAATACCAGTTTTTATTAGCACAAGACAGAGAACATTTCTTGTATTGTGATTATTGCTTGACATATGAAGACAGGCATGGTTATACCACACTAAGCTTATTTTAACAGTTATAATGATGGAAACAGAGTGTCCTGTTTGTGAGAGGGTGAGGCTTAGCTATTAGACATTACATTAGCTCTAAAATGGTGGGGCCAGTATTTACATTAGAAATCGTGATGAAAGCAACTGTACATAGATGAACTTATAATACAGGTAATCAAAATCGCTGTGACATTCAGCTATAAATGTCATGTGAATTTTCCTACCTACAGTTCCCATCTCTAGTTATTCATGTAATCAGCTGCCTTCGTGTCTAGTATGTTTCGATGTTACACTTGGTCCTTTATCCGAGACAAAATGAATAGCATTTTATGTAAATGCATCACTAAAGGAAAATGTACCTTGGCGCTGGACAATGGATGCTACATTCGCATAGTAACAGACGCGTCACGTTTAAGATTTTACTGTTGCAGCGCACAATACGAGCAGTGACGCTACTACGATTTAATTAAAGTATCAAGTAATTTTGTACAGATACCGACCGCCTCCTCGTCATTTTGTAGACCTTACTTATCGGTATATTCACGCCTCGACAAATTACAGGCTCATTCGTGATGCCACGTTGGAAGATCTGACGCACTTACAGTGCATGGCATCGCGGACGAGAGCGAGTGGCTGACCGAGTTATGAGGCTGTGGTCCTACGCTCCCATGAGCAGCCATTTTCGTGTTTATAAGTGGAATAAGTCAGAATCTACATTCAAGATACCGCATGCTTAGTTGAACTTAACCACAGAAACAACTGAAAATCTCACGTTACGATTCTAAAAAAAATCTCTGCATGCTGGTGTCAATGTGTGTGTTAATTATGGGGCCCTGTTCAAAGTTAGGTATTGGTTTAACTGACGCTAAGGAGCAGGTCAGCTGTCTGCAATTTAACTAAACATATCAGCATACAACAAATATTTTGAACGTTAATTTTCACTTCATTTAAATAAAATGCAAAGACGTTTGAAACGTCTAAGATCGTGTCAGCTGGTTGGTACGACTGCGTCGGTTTTCATTATGTGATCCTTTTGTTTTTATGCACATCGTAGAGGGGACATGAGGGATGTGGTACTGTTTAATTAAAAAAAATTGACTCCAAAGCATCACTAGCAGTTGCGAATAAATCCAGATGGCTCTCATCTGTCTATTGAGAGGCTTCGATGAAACGTCTGTTGATGGGGTTAGTCATGCGCTGTTGGCAGAGGGGTGGAAAAACATACCTTGTTTCACACAGAAACATACGTTTTAGAGTCTCTCACTTTTAGTTCACATAACAGGTTAATACTATCTTTTTATTTATACATATTCATTTCCAGGTTAAACCCACACTTAGAATTTATTCTCTCTACCTCTCTCTACCTGCACTGTCATCACACCCTGAACATATGTTATAAAACCATAGCTAGTTCATGGTAAGTATTCTTACAATGAACAAGACCTCATGCTTGTTGAGGAACAGTGATGATGGATGATACCCAGTCTCTATCATAGGGCACAGACGGTCCATTTCTTTATCTGTATGTGTTGTATGGAGGCATTGGAAAACCAGCATCCAGTTTCCTGTAAGGACATTTGTTCCATTACTTCAAAGTTCGCGACAAGTTGCAAAGCATTGCATAAATCTGTTGTTGAGGAGTGCCAGAACATATCTGCAAAATTGGTTTGCTTTATGTCTTGCCAGATTAAAGTGCTGCTTGGCTTGTGGACATTAAAACCTAGAATAGGTTTTAAATGTGTACGTATAGTTCAATGAATACCTGTTTTTCATGTGGATCTTAAAAGTATTTGCTTATCCTCACAGTCTGCATTCTGCTTTATTGAATTAGACTATGGATTGCATTTTCTTCCCGCTATTTTGGCTCACTGTAGACAAAATAGCAGAAAAGGCATAGTCTCCCCTGCTGTGTGTCACAGTAAAAACACAAGTATTAATTTTTCTTACATATTACATATTTAAGACATCCCAGAAGACATATTTTGTGAAATGGGCCGTGTTTTTCCAGTTTGTGAAGCTGTTAGAGCATTGCATACACACTGAACATAAGTTCTGCCAAAACAAGCCAGTTTACAATTACGTAAATTAATCTGCTAAATGGATGAGTCAGTATTCTGGACCTGGTGCATCATGGTCAGTACTTTAGTCGGCCCCATTACTTTATTAATTAATCAATCTCACAAGCATGTCAATTAGAATTAGCTGTTTAATTATATGTATCCTCCAGACCATGAATTTCATGTACTAGTGTACCAGTGATTTTTCTGTTTTATTTATTCCTTGTGAGAACAGATACAAGGTGTTAACATGATTCAATCACTTTGGACATAGCTATGTTTGTAGTTTACATCAAAAATGTAACATGGGACGTGACATTTCTGTACTACATTTATTGTTTTTCTCATCTCACCTTTAGGTGGCCAACTGTCCACCCATTCCTGACAGAGTTTCTGTGTAGCAGCACAGGGCACCATGGCGGGGGCTTCTGTGAAGGTGGCTGTGAGGGTTCGTCCCTTCAACTCCCGAGAAATCGGAAAAGAGAGCAAGTGCATCATTCAGATGTCAGGAAACACCACCAGTGAGTACAATTTTTGCAGCAAAAATATGAGGTTTGGTGTAGAGTAGAGTGTGAGGAATATTGAGTGATGAGCATATCTCTGGGCGTGGGGGTGGGGTTGGGGGGGTCGAGGGGGGCATTCTTTAAAGGCTTTTGAGTGTAAGATGCTTTCCAGTCTTCTAAGTGTCCTGCGTTAATAATGAATGGTGCTATATGAAATACCAACTTCTAGACTCTCCTGTCAGCACTCATGGGTAATATCTGAGTCAACTTTCCAGGGTTACAGATTTCAATATGAGATGGAAGTCATAATGGTTGTTGGCAAGGGATACAATCAAATTTTTAAGATCTAAACTGGTTTTGACAGAACCGGCTTGTTCATAGCTATGTAAAAATGTATGTTTGGGGAGCAGTGCTGCTGATAAGACAAAAAGACTAGGTCTATTCAGTGCAAAAAGGCAACTGAAATGAAATGCTCAATTAGAGTAAATTAAACAAATTTGGTTCCAAGCTGCAAAGTCAAAATAACTCTGGGAGCATCTTGATGAATGCGTCAGTTTTTCAGTACATAAAATTGGCTAAAAAAAAAAAAAAACCCAGACATGTAGCAGATGAAATGTAGAGTATGACAAATGGTTCCAGAAAATACCAATGATTTATGTCAAACAGCAATGATTATCGAGACTCCTGTCTGTGCTGTGCTGAACCATTAAAAGTATGGATGTTGGTGGAAGGAAAAAGAAAAACATTTCTAAAGATGAATTTGAATTACTTTTCTTGAAAGGTTCTGTTAAAATAAAGATATGATACCCACCTGCAGTTTCAAAAACATTTTTCAGAGCATTCAGCAGCTAAACCAGATTAATTAATGCAAACTGAACATGAACTGTAAGTGAGAACGCTGACAGCCGATTCAGTGAGCAATGTGTAACACACTTCACTGCTTTGTGTAAATAGGCCGATTGAGAGAATGCCTCGCCACTTCATTCCTGCTCCCTGAGGGATGACTCAGATTTGACCATCATGCATTTTTGCTTTACTCAAAGCAGTGTGACCAAATGAGAAATTTCTGAGTTTAGAGTTTATGTTTTCTGTCCTTTGACGGCTTATGTTATCCCTGTTATTCTGATATGGTAATGAAGCTAGTGGGTTCACACAAAGTCATAACTGACCATTACTTTTTTCAGTTGCCCCATTCCTCAGTCATTTGTCTTTGTAAATGATTCTGCTGTTATGGCTGCCTGCAGTTCGACTGACCACCCAAGTTACTCATTGTGCTTCTTACATTTCAGCAATCATAAACCCCAAGCAGCCAAAAGATAACAAGAGCTTCAATTTTGACTACTCCTACTGGTCGCACACGTCGGTAAGTCGCTTTAGGCCTCATTCGTCCTGAATTATCTCATGCCTCTTCTGCGTTGTTCTAGGAGAGACTTCTATACTAAGTCTTTTGTATTCCTCTTTGCTATTTGCAAAACACAGCTGTCATTAATATATGCAAATGAATCTTGAATTAAGTAAATGAAATGAAATAAATTCATTTGTTTCCTCTTTTCTCCCCTCACTGGACAGCCGGAGGATGTAAATTATGCATGTCAGAAGCAAGTGTACAAAGACATTGGCGAGGAGATGCTCCTTCATGCATTTGAAGGATACAACGTCTGTATCTTTGCCTACGGTCAGACTGGGGCTGGAAAGTCTTACACAATGATGGGCAAGCAGGAAAAAGACCAGCAGGGCATAATCCCACTGGTACTTATCATCCCTGATAACTCTGTGGTTCAGCATAATTTTGCATAATTTAGCACAAATTACCACTGTTCCTCTATAACTGGACCTAAACGATTGGACCTGTACAGTTTTACTGTAATGCAAAAGCAATCCCAGAGACCCTCTTTAGATGGATGGCATGACATAAATGGTTACTGTTCATCTATTAAATTCATAACTGAGAATCTGTTTTTCTCTAAAAGCTTTGCGAAGACCTCTTTACCAAGATAAACGACAGCAATAATGATAACAGCATGTCATATTCAGTGGAGGTAAGAACATCCTTCATCAGTTGTTAGGCAACTCATGGACCTATATAGATACACAGATAAGAATAAATGAGATTAAAACTTCATTTTTACCTTTGATGCTGTAATGTATTCACTTAAGCTCTTCACTATACTTGTTGGAAAAAGTGGGTATAAGTCAACAGTATGATGTCCTTTCAAGAACAGGTTGTGTCTCAGGCTTTTTTTTGGTTTTCTGTCATCTTCTGTCTTGGTTTTTGTTAGGTAAGCTACATGGAGATCTACTGTGAGCGTGTACGTGATCTACTGAACCCCAAAAACAAAGGCAACCTTCGCGTGCGAGAGCATCCCCTAATGGGACCATATGTGGAGGACCTGTCCAAACTAGCCGTCACCTCCTACAATGACATTCAGGATCTGATGGATTCTGGCAACAAAGCCAGGCAAGTGGACAGAACTGCTGAAACATAGTGAATAATGTATTCTTGATCTATTCATATGGGGTGATGTGTGATGTTTCTTGGATGATGTGGTCCTTAAAATCTTAGAAGTTCTTGCTTAACGGATTCAATTCAAATCATGTCAGATTTATAACAAGACATCAGACTGGAGTGACCTCAAGATGCGCTTTCTGCTGCAACCACAACTGCTCGGCATTTCTAATCTAACCTGGTAGCTTGGTTCTGTGAGAGGACAGATCATTGTCTTTGTCAGTAATTCCTTGTCTGTTCTGACACTTCTCTTGTACCATAGGACTGTGGCTGCCACCAACATGAACGAGACTAGTAGCCGCTCCCACGCAGTCTTCAACATTATCTTCACACAGAAACATCATGATAGTGAAACAGAGAACACATCTGAAAAGGTACAATATTATTCTCTAGATCACATTGTGAGTCATTCAGCGAAGTGCTGTGGAAACACAGCAGTTATTTATATCCCAATCATATTAGGAGAGCTAAACTGACATGATGCTCAAAAATAAAATAAGGTATAACACTCCAAAAATCCATCCAGTAAAAAAAAAAAAAAGAGAGAGAGAGAGAGTGGGTCCTTGACGATGTGTGTTCATTTCTTGTGATTCAACAATTCTGTGTGGTAACAGGTCAGCAAAATCAGTCTGGTAGACTTGGCAGGAAGTGAGAGAGCTGATTCCACTGGAGCTAAAGGCACCAGGCTGAAGGTGGGTGCTATTTACTGCACAGCTGAGGTGTTTTTCCACATTTGGTAATTTTCCAAAAAGCTCTCTGAAGTTCTCTCCCTGCCTGCATATACTTCACCAGTGAAATACTTGGAGCTGGTCACTGTCACTGCGCCAGATTTACATTTGTCTCACTTTTCCTTATTTTTAACAGGAAGGAGCAAATATAAATAAATCTTTGACCACACTGGGCAAAGTCATCTCCGCTTTGGCTGAGATGGTGAGAATACTTCCCTTTCATGATAATTGATAAGTGACATCAGTTTTGGTAGAGAGTTGTTTTAGGAAACCAATTACTAAATGGCTGCTCCATTTCATTTCTGTTTAGGACTCTGCGCCAAACAAGGTACGGACAGAGCATCAGTCTCCTCTTCTACTGATGAGAAAATCTTAAAGGGCTGCAAGTTGAAACATCCAATATTGATGTGTTGGCTTTTTTTTTCATTTGACAGAACAAAAAGAAGAAGAAAGCAGAGAGCTTTATTCCTTACAGAGACTCTGTTCTGACTTGGCTACTTAGAGAGAACCTTGGTATGGGGATCACATGATACAGCTCTCAACTAACATTGCACCACAGTCTTCACACTTGCCTAAGAACATAAAATTATCCAATACGATCCATTAGCCCGAACAGTCTGATCATTATTTTATAAGATCTGTAACTAATGTAGGTTTCAGAAATTCATAACGGAATCATACCTTGTTATAGCATCACTTAATCTGAATGATTTATTATTGATCAGGAGGGAACTCACGCACTGCCATGGTGGCAGCCCTCAGTCCTGCTGATATAAACTACGATGAGACTCTGAGCACTCTTAGGTAAGACACCATTCCAAAAACTCACTTTCACATCAAACCTAAATTCCTGTAGTCATTCAGTCATGATAACCTGCTTGTGGATATCTGCAATATGGGTATCCTGATCCATGTTTTATCTGATGAGCGGTTGGATTCAAATTGCTGCGATTCCTGTGCTTTCATGATATTAACGTGAAATATAGACCCATAAGGATAGGTCTTTGGTCTCAGCTCAGACTGTTCTCATCTCTTTTATGTGCTAACGTAACATGCTGTTCCTCCCTAGATATGCTGATCGCGCCAAACAGATCCGCTGCAATGCCGTCATCAATGAGGACCCCAACAACCGGTTGGTGAGGGAGCTCAAGGAGGAGGTGGCTCGACTGAAAGACCTGCTCTATGCACAAGGTCTTGGAGACATTATCGAGAGTGAGTTGCTGTGACCTGTTATTTACTGGAAATACAAGAGCTCAGAAAATACAAGAGCACACATGAATACATTCAAACTAGACTTTGCAGAAACACGCTTCCACTCTAATATATGGATATGCATGTACCACCACACCCAACATTAGTCCTTCAAAAGGATATTGATGTGTCTATGACAGGGTGGGGTTCATTAACATTAACGCTGATTATATTTGACAGAAGATTCATTATAAGAAGACAAGAGGTCCGCAACTGAGGGTCAACGTTAACTCTGCAAATGTATTTTAAGAATCCTTCTTTTTCTTTTTCCCAGCATATCGGGGTCCTGGCTCTGGGATGCCTGGTCTCAAATGTGTGTATTTTGGCACAGTCCAATTGCTTTGCAGCTTAGCGAGACCCAACACTTTAGCCTCTGAAGCACCAAAGCCAGCCTGCTCCTCAATTTGAAATAGTACTAGAGTTCACATCGAACAGCAGTCTCACTGCTTGTGCTTAAGCTGTGGTGGTTCAGAGGTGCTCTAGTGGCTGGCAGATGTCTTAGCTTTCGGTTCGCCCCTGGGCAGAGGAGCAAGGGCTGGGCTTGTATAGCTGGCTTTGGGCATTGAGCATGCTCTGTGTGCAGCTATCTGTTAATTCTGGAGCAGGCAAAAGTACTAGTGATGCTTAGCAATGAGTACTTTTGTCATTTGAATAGTTCACCCTTATGTTCTCCATGGTGATTACACAAAGATGAATTTTAGGCATGCTGTACAATCAGTGTTTTTTTTTTTTTTTTTAACTGAAGATCCTTTTAAGTGAGTTTTTGTTATTAGTCTTCTTTATATGAGAGGGGAATATGCCTAGTCATTGCTTTATAAAATTGAATGACCCACAGATTTATGTTGCTCATTCTGCTACTTGCAGTTTCTTTCAGCCTCTTTAATTGGTTTTGAGCCTCTGTTCTCTTTTCTCATACTTTCTACTCCCTCTCCCTTTCCCTTCTCCCTATACCGGCGGCTTTCCGTTTCTCTCACCCCATTTTCCTCCCATAACTTTCCTGCCCACTGTTCCCTTTCTTTTTATGAAACTTCCTTTGGCAGACTTATCCAATTACAAGAGTAATGTGAATAATCTCCAGGCTGTCAATCAAAGGGGTCATTTCTCCACAGTGACCAATGCCATGACAGGGATGAGTCCTTCGCCCTCCCTCTCTGCCCTCTCCAGTCGGGCTGGCTCCATTAGCAGTCTGCATGATCGTATCATGTTCAGTCCTGGCAGTGAGGAGGCTATTGAGAGACTTAAGGTGAGTGCGATGAATGGATGGATGGATGGATGGATGGATGGATGGATGGATAGATAGATGGATGGATGACTGGGTGGATGGATGGATGGATGGATGGATACATGGATGCTTGGGTGGATGGATGAATGGGTGGATAGATAGATGGATGGATACATGGATGCATGGATGGATATATTTGAGGTTGGAGTGGATGGCTTTTAGCTGAATGATTGGATGATGGATTGGTTTCACAGTTGGAATAGACTGAAGCAAAGCCAAATGCACTTTTTCTCTGTCATGTGGCATTTTTTATCACTAACAGGAAACTGAGAAAATCATTGCTGAGCTCAATGAGACCTGGGAAGAGAAGCTTCGACGCACAGAAGCTATTAGGATGGAAAGGTAGGATACTCATAATAAAACTCCAGTTATCACAACAGTCCTACTTTACACATTTCTCCATACGCATATATGGAAAAAATACTATGTCTTAGACTGTAGAAACTGTAGTCTACATCTGTAATGAAAGAGAGGTATTTTTCAGTTGCTATCTTTAATCATGGGCCTTGTCTATTCAGGGAGGCATTGTTGGCTGAGATGGGTGTAGCCATGAGGGAAGATGGAGGCACAGTTGGAGTCTTTTCACCAAAGAAAGTAAGTAACTGTATTTGCCAATGAAATCGAAAATCCTTATAAGAATTCTAGTTTTACTGGATATTTTTCTAGCAAATTCCAACCTTTAGAATGTAATGGGTGTTACATGTCCAGCAGAAGTGAAGCTAGTGACCAGTAACAAAAAACTCTTTTTCAGACCCCTCACCTTGTTAACCTCAATGAGGATCCTCTTATGTCTGAGTGCCTGCTATACTACATCAAAGACGGAATTACAAAGTAAGAAAACTTATTATTCTGAAGGGTCCTTTTAAGATTTTTCATCATTCGCTTTCATTTTGCTTGGTTATTCAGGGCTGAATTCCAAGCTGTCTGTTACAGACAGCTGAACATAAAATTATTCCGACTACCCATTTTCCTAACTACCAAGTCATTTTCATTTCAGTAAAGTGCCATTCCCCTCTGTGATTTGTCTTTTAGCTGAGCACATTAGCCTATTCAGTGTGTCACCCACACATTTGTGCTCTCTGCAGGGTTGGCCGTGAAGATGCCAGCAGTCGGCAAGACATTGTTCTCAGTGGTCACTTCATCAAGGACGAACACTGTATATTCAGCAGTAGCAGTAACGCCTCAGGAGAGGGAGTGGTGGTACTGGAGCCTTGTGAGGGAGCTGAGACTTACGTCAATGGCAAGAGAGTGACAGAACCTATTGTTCTGAGATCAGGTTGGTGTGCTTTACAGATATATAGTATTTCTTCACATCCTGTATGTGTTCTAGTGAGTCTTTTGCTACTTATCCCAGGTGTCCTTGCGGTAGAAATGTGAGTGTTTAGTAAAGCAGTTTACTGTGTGATTTTTTTTTTTTTTTATCCATTTGCACTGTAACGCAGAACTGCAGTTTAATACTTAAGGATCAGCAGGATGTGTAGACAGGTGCTAAAACAGCTGACTGGTGGTTTCAGGAGGCTTCTGAGAGTCTAACAGTGTTTCCACAATGCTCACAACAGGGAACCGGATCATCATGGGGAAGAGCCATGTGTTCCGATTTAATGACCCAGAGCAGGCCCGTCAGGAACGTGAGCGAACCCCATGTGCTGAGACACCTATGGAGCCTGTTGACTGGGCCTTTGCCCAGAGAGAACTGTTGGAGAAACAAGGCATTGATATGAAACAGGAAATGGAGCAGAGGTAGGGCTATGTCATTACTCTTAACTGCTGATTTATGATCAATTCTCTGTTGCCATTTCATCATGGGGCTATCAGAAAAGCTCTGGTCTCCAATAAGTTCTTAGGGCTTCCATAGATCCACTAGCTTCAAATTTCATCATGAAATCAAAATGAGTTAATATATAGTTATTCAAATGATGACATATCCTTTGCCAGCTAATAACAGCAATTCCTTTTCTGTTTCTGTAGGTTGCAGGAGCTTGAGGACCAATACCGTAAAGAGAGAGAGGAGGCCAGTAACCTCCTGGAACAACAGAGATTGGTAAGCAAGGCTAGCACTTAATGGATAATCCAAGTAAAGGAATTTGCACAGAACCTGTGAATGACTAAGTGCTCTTCATTCAAAGGATTATGAGAGCAGGTTGGAGGCCCTTCAAAAGCAAGTCGACTCACGCTATTATCCAGAGACCACAGAGGAAGAGGAGGAACCAGAGGAGGAAGGTGAGAGGACTCAGCATTTCTTTGACATTAGAGGGCAGTGTTGGTTTGTGATTCACCATCACCAGCACTTGTGTTGCTTGTGACTTTGTGCCAGTATTTAAAAGGCAGCACATTTGGCTGTATAGGTTGACTGCTGAGCTGTTGTCTGTTGAGCAATTTATTTCCAAATCCTTAAGACACTCCAATGAATCCATTAAGGATGATGAATTCAATGAATACAAGCCCTCATGGCTAATTGTTTTTCTATGGCTCTTCAAGTGCCATGGACCAAAAGAGAGACTGAGCTGGCACTGTGGGCTTTCCGCAAATGGCGCTTCTACCAGTTTACGTCCCTGAGAGACTTACTCTGGGGCAATGCCATCTTCCTTAAGGAGGCCAATGCTATCAGTGTGGAGCTGAAGAAGAAGGTGAATTTAACCTGAATTGTTTTGTTCCTGATGAAATAATGAATGGTTGTTGCTTTCTTAATTTTAGACATTTGATATAGTTTTATATTAGGCTTTAATGTTGTCAGTTATTATGCGAAATAGTGTGGTTAATACAGCCTTCTCTCAGTATCGGTCAAGCAATGCTGAAAATCTCTATTTCTCTCGTTTTTCAGGTCCAGTTCCAGTTTGTGCTTCTGACAGACACACTCTATTCTCCACTGCCCCCTGATCTCCTGCCCCCCAGTGTGGCTAAAGACCGTGACAAGAGGCCTTTCCCTCGCACGATTGTTGCTGTAGAAGTTCAGGACCAGAAGAATGGAGCCACGCATTACTGGACTCTGGAGAAACTGAGGTACAGTCTGGGTGAATTAACACACCCCATCTGCTTTCTCTTTACAGGTTCTGCCATTCTCCTGGATCTGTAACATTTCCTTTTATGTTTGTCCGTTTTGAACTGATCCTAACTGATTGTCATTTGATGAATCACTGATCTACATTTTGAAGTCAGCAAGCAATCAAAATAAAGAGAGCTTCAGGAGATTCCTGCATTAGTAATCAGGTGCGTGGTTCCTATAGTTCTTTCTCATTCTTGACCATCCTTCTTGCAGGCAGAGGCTGGATTTAATGAGAGAGATGTACGACCGTGCAGCAGAGGTGCCCAGTAGCGCAGCTGAAGACTGTGACCACACATTGACCGGTGGCGACCCCTTCTATGACCGCTTCCCCTGGTTCCGTCTGGTGGGCAGGTGAGCACTGTGAATGCCCAAGTGTGTGTACGTCCACATGTATGTTTCACTGGCAGATGAAATGGAAGCTGAGCTAATGTGGAATAATGAAGGAATAGGTGGCATGGCTTCCAGCGTGTTTACCCTGGTAGTGATCACATTTTGGTTAGCTATATGTGACTCTTGGGGGGGGTAGGGAAATCAACAATTGAGCCACTGGTCACCTCTTTGACATTTCATGAACTGCAAAGTGCATTTTTTGCTGCAAACAACCCTGCCCTACTTGTCTTATTCAGACATTTAAAATTTTGAAAACCTCAAGACGTGGTTGACCAAATGCACTATAGGCATCATACAAGCCTTGGTGCAAGTCAGGAGATGTACAAGGCTGGGATACAGCAATACCTGTGTGGCTGTATGTGTGTGTGTGTGCATTAGTTAATGCCAGAGTGTGTGTGTGTGTGTGTGCGTGCGCGCGAGTGTGTTCTGTGAGACAGTGGTGGTGTTGAATTAACCCAGTTCATGTCTCCGGCTGCACCAGCGCCCCCATTCTCAACACATGCATGAGCGAGCGCATGAGTGACCCCACCCCCTCCCCCACCCTCTCCGATTCCGAGTCTGAGATAACCGAGCTCGCAGATGAGCGGCATTATGGGAAGGTGGAGGTGGAGGAGTTGGAGGAATTGGAGGACCTGGACGATGAGATCTTTATGGACGGCCTGGGCTCAGAGATTGGGAGAGAGGAGGAGGAGGATGGTGTGAGGGAGCACTGCCCAGGCACCAACGAAGGCCAGGACCCCTTTTACGACCGCTGGCCTCTGTTCAGTTTAGTGGGAAGGTTGGTGAGGTTTCAGGAGCATGCTGCCAGAGGAAACTAGCTCTTTCACACTGAGAATTGTGAGTTGGGGGGTGGGTCAGAATAATGGGGTCTGCTCCACATGTAGGTTCTGTCACTGAACCCCTTCAGTGTCCTCTTGAAATGGAAATTGTTTTTGAAAGCAATCAAGAAAATTTCAGAGCACCTCAGAACAAGCAGAAATATATTCCCTGAGTGGGCACCATGAGTCACATATCTGGATGGAGAAACCTTGAGCCCATAGAGGTTTAAGCTTTTGTTCTCTCTTTGTTGTGCCATATTGTCAATACAGTGGAGCCTTTTTTATGCAGTGGACTGAATTATAGTGACTTTACCTTATCTTCCTGTTTTACAATGGGATATCTCAGATCATTATACTTGAAGTACAAGTTGAGTGCCATCCAGGACTGGGGTTAATTCTGAATAAAGTGTTAATCGATGGATAATTGCAGTTCAATTCTTGGAGTCTAATTGCTGTTAGAATTGACATTGTTTCTGAGGATTAAATTGAAATTACAGGAAACAATGAGATTCCCAATCCAAGAGAAGCGTTAGTGAACATGTAAATTACATTAAAATAATCAAAGACCATCAAATAAAGATTAAATAGTCTCATGCAGTGTTCATTTGCTCATATTGCTCTGCAAAAACAGTTGATGTGAATTATGTAGTTCTTATTTTAACAGTTGCTTTTTTCAAACTGTTTTCAAAGCTAAATTTGCATAGCACCTTTCTAAAATTCCACCCAGACATTCAAAATCAGCTTAACTGCACTCAGAAATGTTGTATTTACACAACACAATGAAATTCACAGTTCAGCTTCCTGTAATTCCAACTCTGTTTCCTCCACATTTAATTTTTTTCTATTCATTATTTCCAGATTTAATTCAGATTCCAATTCTCTATTAGAATTGGTATTTATTAATCTGTTCGAGAATTCACCCCAACTCTGGTGTTATCTTCACAAATCCTTCTTTTACTGAATTTTGTTTTGCTTTATGTGCACTTTTTGTTAGCACTGTAAGTCTTTCTCATTGCATTACTTCCTCTGGATCTCTTAAAAGCAAACACTGTCATTCTAGAGATTCATCTAAATGAATATGCAGTAAAAGAAAATTATGGTATATGTATTACACATTGTTATAAGAATACTGAGCTGACTGACAAAGAGTAGTGGAAAAAATAGTTTGAAAGAAAGGAAATGATGTAACATTTAATCACTCTATTTTATGTGCCTTAAAAAGCTTAATGGCTTAATGAACACTTAATGAACTTTATAAGTATAAACAAAATACCCATACCTTTCTGGTGAGTGTTCTTAAGTGCACAATATTTTAACATCCTGGATTTGTTTTGATTTATTTTGTCATTCAAGTTTTGACAGTTCATTTTCTTTAATGTCAGAAAAGTGAACTTTCCCTTAATTGAATATTATTCTCCAGCGATAGTATCAACTGCGTTCTGTCACTGCAGTTATGTGATATACCATTTCACCCAATTATTTGTTGTGCTTGAAGACTATGGATCTCATGATGAAAGAGCTGGTTTCGACTACAGCAGTCTCAACCAGGCATGCCAGAGCTCAAATTTATACCGCAGTTTTTTGATTGGCTTTCACACTCACACTTACCTGCACACATGCATCATACAGAGACCTGTGACGTGTGTTGACTTTGAGTTCACTTTAAGTTATGGGGTCAAAACTCATGTATGTTGATGTTATTTCAATTTTGTTGTTTTCGAGTTTACTTTTGGTCCTTTAAGCCAAAATTTGGAGTTTCATTTCTATGATTTTTTTGTTATCTGAGCATGCTGTCTTTGCGCCTCACCAATCTTGTTGTAAGCTCCTCTCCTCTGGCCTCCCCACCAATTGTTGAATCACAGAAACTTCCATTTAGTCTCTGCTGGAAAAGGGAAGTGTTGCCTAAACATGTTAGTGTTACAGGGAGATATAGAAGTAAATGAATGTAAATTAATTTGTAAAGTACACCAAGTGTGCATATGCTGAGAAATGTATTACATTCCTTAAAACTTTAATATTAAAGTAAATATTGGAATATTAGAAATTAATATTAGAAATACATACATTTACAAAAGCTATAATGCACACAAAACTGTCTAATCCTTGCTTGAGTTTGACTTTTACACGCTGTTTCTATCTCAGATATTCAAAGCCCATAATTTTAGTTTAATTACCTATCCATTTTCCCCATGAAATTTGAATTGTTTGCTGCAACTTGAAATGAAATTTTTGGAATTTATTATCTGTACCAAACAAGTACATATTTTTTCACAAGTCTAAAAATTTTGACATGTATTTGATAGCACTTAAATTTTTCAGTTTTACCTTGCATTTGTGCTGAGGTAGGCGTTGAGGGCACACAGGCTGTGCCTGGTAAGCGAACAGTATGTTGTGGTTTAGATCTCCTCAGAATGCATGCATCTTGAAACCCTTCACCAACCCCTGACACTGTCAAAACACCCCAGACTTACTACTATTTGGCTCAGATTTACTGGAGCCAATAGCACATCTTAAATGTTTTTTAAAAGGACTAATGTAGCCAGTTACTGATGCTTGACAAACGCCTTGGCACATCTCTAGCTGTGTTACATATTTTGTATGAGTTGAACATGAATGTGCTAAGGGCTCCAGTCAGCCAGATCCTCTGAACCTTATTTTAGAGAATGGGGGCTAACAGAGAATTTTCAGAAACGTGCGGCAGACGTAAAAGGCACCTTTTGGCTTTCGCTGGAGCATTTCCTTGTTTGGTTGCTTTTTTTGTGTGTCTCAGTATTGTGTTGTCCAGTGGCAGTGTGGCTGCATTGATCTTCATGAAAACTGATGTAAACGTTCATCTTTTGCTCTCAGTGCCTCACTCACTGTGCTCTTCTTCTTCTTCTTTTCTTCTCCTCTCCTCTCCTCTCCTCTCCTCTCCTCTCCTCTCCTCTCCTCTCCTCTCCTCTCCTCTCCTCTCCTCTCCCTCTCTGCTCTTTCTACACCACCCTCTCTGTTCCTCCAAATGTCCTCTGTCCTCTTGTTCACACCCCTCCTTCCACCCTGGTGTCATCTCCTTTCACAGGGCTTTTGTGTATCTCAGTAACCTCCTCTACCCCGTGCCACTTGTGCACCGTGTAGCCATTGTGAGTGAGAAGGGGGAGGTGAAAGGCTTCCTAAGAGTGGCAGTGCAGGCCATTTCAGGTAGGTTTCCCTGGACACTGATATTGCCCCCCCCCTAGGTCAGCCAATGAGAATCTGAGTAGCACATTGTAGCCCACTGAGCTTTCACTGTTGTGGTCGTTCAAATTTGTGTTTTTCTTTCTTTTAGCTGATGAGGAGGCACCTGACTATGGGTCTGGTGTGAGACAGTCGGGAACAGCCAAGATTTCTTTTGAGGACCAGCAGTTTGAGAAGGTATGCAGTGAATTTACTGATTCAGCTAAAAAAACAAACAAACAAAAAAACCCAGCGGATTGGATCCTGCAGACCAATTTGATTGAAAGACAAAAAATGAATAAAGTACTTGTGAAGAAAAAGTAATGGAATTTCTCAAAAACGTGTCTCTTTGGGCAGTTCCAAACAGAGTCATGCTCCGGTGGAATGTCACACTCAAACACATCTCAAGAGGAGTTACGTATCGTAGAGGGAGAGGGACAAAACTCAGATATGTCTCTTTCAGCAGACGAGGTCAACAACAACACCTGTGCTGGTAATATACAAATGTGGACTGATATATGTATATTTTTTTATGGCCTGATATAATGTTTCGACCTATATTTCCACCACCCATAAATACAAAAAGCTGCATAAAAATGACTTAGCAAGAAATTTAGATGGGGGCAAGTTGATGCCAAAAGAGAGGTGGATTAGTATGATACCGTAAGTCCTGTTGTGCTCTTCCTCACAGCTACCCCTGAAGTTCCCAGCAGTCCTCTGAAGGGTAATCTAGAGTGCCCTCTGGAGGTAGCTCAGGAGAAGGCCCTGCAGCATCTGAGGATCGGCAGCGTTTTCACTTTCCGGGTGACAGTGCTTCAAGCCTCCAGCATCTCTGCTGAGTATGCAGACATCTTCTGCCAGTTCAAGTGAGTGCAATGAAAATACAGTTAACTCACAATTGACTCCCAATCCATTCAATGCTTTCTGTAAGAAGGACTGATAAAACACAATGATCTGTCCATGAGAGATCAAAAAACTATTAAAGCTACATCTGATACACCCACACAATGCTCAATGAGGCCATTTGGACTTGAATTTGTACTGAAACTGAACCTGCTTGTCCCTTTACAGCTTCATTCACCGCCATGATGAGGCTTTCTCCACAGAACCCCTGAAGAACACAGGCAGAGGACCTCCTTTGGGCTTTTACCATGTACAGAATGTGAGCACAGACAACACCCCATTCAAACTAAACCATTAATGTTCCAGATTTTTATGCAGAACTTTATGTAACATTGGGGTTTTTTTTTGTTTTGTTTTTTATGAAGATCACTGTGGAAGTCACCAAGTCTTTTGTGGAGTACATCAAAAGCCAGCCCATTGTTTTTGAGGTGTTCGGCCATTACCAGAAGCAACCCTTCCCTCCTCTCTGTAAAGACCTAATCAGGTGGAGTGATATCACGTTTATTTGAGTTCACATTTTCCTCACATTTCTTATTTAAATTACCCTAAACCTTTTTTTTTTCGTTTTTGTTTCTAAATCCATTTTATGCACCTTCTGTTTTTCAGTCCTTTACGCCCTACAAGAAGGCAATTCCCCAGAGTTATGCCGTTATCAAAACCAGGTAAAAAAAAAAAGAAACACTCACAAAATAGGCTCAGTAGTTATTCCATGTGTTCTGTCAATTTTGAGTGACAAATAAATTGGACACCACTGCTCACTTTCACTCCCATAGTGCCTGCCACAAAGCTAAGCACACTGACCCGCTCCACTGCTGGCCCCTGTCACTGCAAATATGACCTCATGGCCTTCTTTGAGATCTGTGAGCTTGAAGCTAATGGAGAGTGAGTATTTAAACAAAGTGCAGTGCTTCACTTTGATCATTCCTGAGCTAAATGCCTCATGATGTTGTTCACAATAATATGATAATGACGCATTTATTGTGTCATTATTTTCACTCCAGTTACATCCCAGCTGTGGTTGATCACCGAGGTGGAATGCCATGTCAGGGAACCTTCTTACTGCATCAAGTAAGCTCCTTTCCATTTAAAACCATGGGGGAAGTAGTTAAGCAGAATTGCGAGGGTTAAATGATTCGTTAGAGCCGTTTAGCTCTTTTTTTTTTTTTACCCCTGGACTCTATGATTTGTAAATTGTTTGAATAACTTGTTGGTTTCTGACATTGATTGAAACTGCTTGCTTTAAAGTAGGAGTAGCGACGTCTGATGTGTGTTGTGATACCACTGTAGGGCATCCAAAGGAGAATCACAGTGACAATAGCTCATGAGACTGGCAATGATATTGAGTGGAAGGAGGTTAAGGAGCTTGTTATTGGTAAGTGCAGAGGTTCCAAATATAATTCACTAACTACATATTGATAAATTTTGATATCCTCTCAGGTGTAACTCTGTCTCCAGTAGTTATGTTTAGTCGTTGTTTGTTCAGAATAACTGAATTCAGAGTCTCTGAACTCAGCAGTATTGTTGGTACAGCGGTGGAGGACAATAGCCTTGAAATGACTTTGCCTGGCTCTTGCTTTCCCTCAGGGCGTATCCGTAACACACCCGAAGGAGACGAGACCATCATTGACCCCAACATCCTGTCCCTCAACATCCTGTCTGCGGGTTACATCCGACCCTCTTATGATGACAGGTAGGCCTCCAACACTCCTCTGTCCACTAATGTTGCACTTGTTACAAAGGCAGTCTGTGTGTTTACAATCGCCTAACTTGCATTCAGCCGACCATTGTGTAAAAATCCCTGCCAAAATTCTGTTTATGCTTGAAATTCACTTACGTTCTTTTACTGACTGCTAACATTTTGTGTTCTCCTATCATAATTACCAGTGTGTGGAATATTTGTCCTTTTTTTTTTTGCATAATCATTTGTTATTTTGGTAATACTCATTCTCTAAATAGTATTAATCTAAAAGTTAATAAATACAACCGACATTAACTATTTATTAACTCTTGGGTTAACCTGAGGTTAACACGCCTATTTTCCCCCAATTTTAATAGTGAACAAAAAAGTCAAAATTCACAACTCTGCCTAAACGTTAACCAATTAATACTTAACTTACTAACACTGAAACCTGTTTTTGTTGGTTACTTTCAGCGTTTCACTGGGTATTGACCACAGGTATATTTCTTTGTTATGATCTTGCTGGTTCTTTCAATTTGTATGAATAGATTCTGCTTCCAGTTTAAAGACAAAGGTATTGTTATATGTCATGAACCACTATCATCAGTTTCAGTGTTTGTTGCCAAATTGTGAAACTCTGGCATATATGTTTCTGCATGCTTCACATAAAGTTTGAGGCAGTATTATGTTTCTGATTGCTATGTTTTTCCTTTAATGAACACATAAATGAACGAATGCTCTAACCATAGGTGATGATGTGAGAAATAATACATCTCTCTTATCCATTAACCCTTGTGGTGACTCTCAGGACCTTTTACCGTTTTGAGGCAGCGTGGGATAGCTCCATGCACAACTCTCTCCTCCTCAACCGTGTCACTCCATACGGAGAGAAAATCTACATCACCCTCTCTGCATACCTGGAGGTAGAGCAAATTCTTCTCAGAAAGTCTGTGTTACTAAATAAACTGTCCCCACAGTATACCCTCACTGTAGGCATTTTTCAACCTCCGGTTGTGAGGATCAGTTTTCGTCAGAAGTGGAATACTGCTTAACGTGTTCTGGTGGCACACTTTCACACATACTTTTCACTCCAGATGGAGAATTGTATCCAGCCAACGGTTATCACCAAGGACTTCTGCATGGTTTTCTACTCTCGTGATGCTAAGCTGCCTGCGTCCCGCTCCATTCGTAATCTCTTCAGCACTGGAGCGCTCAGGCCGTCTGAGAGGTGAGCCAACACTTTAGAATGAACATAGAGAAGTTGCATTGTCTTAACTGTGATATTTTCAATTTGTAGTGTTAGTCTGTGTTTAAAGCATTATCTTGACTGTGTTATTTTAAATGTGTAGTGCTGCTCTGTGTTTTAAGCATTATTTTGACTGACCAACTATCTTTTTTTTCTCTGTAGTAACCGTGTGACAGGAGTATATGAACTTTCCCTTTGCCATTTGGCAGATGTCGGAAGTCCAGGTAGACAAAATATATATTAAAAAAATCATATTAGTACTTTGACCACATTAATTCTCAGAAAAATCACTTATCATTATAGAGAGACCTCTCCAATGTTCAAATTCAATTTGACGATAGAACAATCTGGTAAAGAAGGCAAACATATGTACCTCACAGAGAGATATTAACTCTCCTCTCATGTTTTCTTCCCTTTCTTTCCCCTGTCTACATATGACTCAGGCATGCAGAGAAGGCGCAGACGCGTGCTGGACACCTCTGTGGCGTATGTTCGTGGAGAGGAGAATCTGGCCGGATGGAGGCCCCGCAGTGACAGCCTCATACTGGACCACCAATGGGAGCTGGAGAAACTAAGCCTTCTACAAGAGGTAAATTCTAGGAGCAGCTGTACTACTCTTACAATAGCGCCCCCTTTGCATCTATTATAATACATTGTGTGAATGTGTATGTGCTGGCTTTTGTGTATGTATGTATGTGCATGTATTATCAGAGTTGGCAGATAGCACAGGGTGTGTGAGTGTGCTTTTGAGACTGTGTGTCTAATGACGATGTTTCACAGGTGGAGAAGACCAGACACTACCTGCTGCTGAGGGAGAAGCTGGAGGCGTCTTTGCTGCTAGGTCAGGACTCTTTTATTGGCAAAGACCTGATAGAGTCACCAAAGGCATCCCACCACAGCCCCACAGCCAACCTCAGTCTGGCCAGCCCCAGCGAGAGGCAGAGGGAGCTGGCTGCCAAGGTGACCGACAACCCAAGCCCTTCTCAGAAAGTCTGTCTAAATAGATAAATGAACTTTCCTCACAGTACACATTCACTGTAGGCATTTTTACTACTGGTGCAAAGGTTCAGTTTTTGTAAGAAGTGGTATGGCCTACTGCTGAACGTGTTCTGATCGTACGCTTTCATGGCACTATATGGTTTACGGTTTTACGTGTTTAGCCGTAATAGCTCGTAAGTTTCTTGTGCTTTGGAGGGGGTGATGAAACAGTTGTCTCATTCAGTGTGTGTATGTGTGTGTGTGTGTGTGTGTGTGTGTGTGTTTGGTCCCCAGTGCCTGCGACTGCTCATGCACACCTTCAACAGGCAGTACAGCCAGGTGAGCAGCAGTGCCAGTGAGAGCAAGGTGAGATTTTCCCCACTCACTCTCCCCCCAGGCCTTGCCTCATTCTTTTCATTCATATAGAGGAGTCTTTATGCCTGCTCTCCCTCTTTCTCTCTCTCATTCACTCAGACAGGTTCTCAGCCTTGCCTTCCACATTTTTTTTTTTCCGCTATGAACTTCTGCCTCACCCTCTTTCACCCTTTCATTTAGACTAGAGAAACTACAAGCCTTGTCTTCCTCACCATAAGTACCATTGTACTCTTTCTTTTTTGCGTAAAGGGTAAGCATGACGATTTTGACAATGATATGAGCAGAGGAATTACAGGCATCTTTTTCATGTGTGTTCATCAACCTTATGGCCTTGTGGTATCTTTTTGCTTGTGTGTGCATATGTGTGTGTGTGTGTGCTTGTGTGTGTGTGTGTGTGTGTGTGTGTGTGTGTGTTTCAGCTGTCAGAGATGTCAGCATCGCTGCTAAGAGACAGTTCGTCCTCTGCTCTGAGTTCTCTAACACCATCCTCCACCTGTCCGTCGCTGGTGGATGGTCACTATGGCAACACGGATCTCAGGTCAGTAAAGCTAACAACTGCTGTCAAAAAAGCCTTGTCCAGTGTCCGCAGAACCTGATACTAAATGGAAATCTCTCTCTCTCTCTTTCTCTTTCTTTCTCTCTCTCTCTCTTTCTCTCTCTCTCTCTCTCTCTCTCTTTCTTTCTTCTGCCTATTTTTGTGTTCTACTGTCCAGGGGCTCAGAGCCCAACTCTGGGGCCTCCAGTCCTGACTTGGACCCTTTTAGCCCAGAGGAAAGAAAAACCAGAGTCTGCACCTTTGTCCCAAATATTCAAGAGGTTCGGGTCAGGTAAGGATACACACCAGGTCATTTGATTTTTTTTTTTCTTGTTAAAAATAGCTTTACAATAATTATAGCTTTCAATATATTTCTGTCAAATTACCTAGATTCTAAAAACAGTTAGCATTTTTTTTTTTACTTTTATAGACCACAAATGAGTGAAATATGTCCTTTGTTTTTTCATTTTGCTTGGATGACAGTCCCATTGTGTCAAAGAAAGGCTACCTGCACTTTCTGGAGCCCCACACCAGTGGCTGGGTGAAACGCTACGTGGTGGTCCGTCGGCCATATGTCTACCTGTACCGCAGTGAGAGGGACAGTGTGGAGAGAGCCGTCATCAACCTGTCCTCTGCCCAGGTGGAGTACAATGAGGACCAACAGACCTTGCTGAGGGTACGGCTGATCTCTCACTGTTTGACGTTCAGCATTGCAAGATTAAAAAGTCTGAAACGCCTTCGTTTTCACAATGACACAATAACCAGGTCGTATTCTAACGCACCCTTAAGCCCATGCAAAGGTTTGCAACTTATAAGACTAGACAGTGGACTGTTTATTTGCTGCAATGTAGTTGCCATATCATTAGTTATTATATGCATTCAAATCGGTGGCAAATCTGTGTGTGCGCTGGTGCTGCTTATGATGGTGTAATATTTCTGTGTAAACCATGGTCTGATTTGTTGACTTGTGTGTATGTGATGGCTTTGTTCCTAGACTCCAAATGCATTTACGGTGTGCACTGAACATCGTGGAATTCTTCTCCAAGCCAGCAATGACAAAGAGATGCATGACTGGCTGTATGCTTTTAACCCACTGCTGGCTGGAACCATCAGGTAGGTGTTAGTTCTCGTTACACTATTCAGTCATTATGTATGGAATGATAAGCATGTGAGAAAAAAAGCCCACTGTTTTATGTCCTCTCATCTGCATCTACTATATTTCTGCTGTCTGCTCGCAGGTCAAAACTCTCTAGGAGAAAATCGGGACAGATGAGGATGTGACAGGAACGTTGATTCTTTCGCATCACTGACATCCTGATGAAAAAAAAAAGAAAAAAACGACAAAAACAGGAACAGTTTGTTAGAAGAGTGTGCCCTATACTTGCCAACACCCTTACTGTTGTTACCTGCTTGCCTGTTCAACCTTCCCTTCATTGGCTTGGTTGTTACCAAACAGAGACAGAGGGCTAGACAACACAGCGTCTTTGTTAACTGTGTGTGTCATGCCTGTTTCAGCAAAGTCTATGTTAAAAAAGAAAACTTCCTCTCCACTTTTCATTGTCCCTTAACTAACACCGCTTACTTACCTCTGGTGTTCTCTCTGGTAAAAACAGAATCATGTAGTCCCTCCCGTAAGAGAAATTAGCCTTTCCTGTAAATGCAGTGCAATGCTCTATTTGTGTATGTGCTTTTGCGCGTTTGGTGTCAAGTGCTTTTACACAGGCTAAAATAGAACCTTGTTTTGATCAGGTTTTGGCACTTTGTGCTACTTAAGCTGCTGCAAAGCTTGCTGGTCTTCTTATTTTTGAGTTTTCTCAAAAGGTTCCAGGATGATACAGGATGACAGGAAATTGACATTAAACTCAAAGTGAGGGCAGTTCAGAGAGAAGGTCATAGCACCCCTAGCACACTTCATAACTAAACTTATTACTTGAGTTATGTATTTCTCTTTTACATGACATTATTTTAAGAAATATTGTTTATATTTTTAGTTTGTTAAGCATTGTATGGTTTACAAACACGATTAATCCATTAAGGAGTCACAGACTACTGAATGGTTTTGTCACAAGGCACTTTTGGTGATGAGCTTTGATAGTTTACTTTTTCTCCCCTATTAATTTAATTTATATGAGGCCTGTGCTGCTATAGAGAGCATTGTGCCCATTCTGTCTGCTGCAGGGAGTGTTTCTGATAAATAGAGAGATCTACTGATAATCAGAGAAATCCTCTGAATTGGTTTTCTGCTCTCTGTTTGGCTACAGACTGAAATTGCCTCACTAGCCTTTTCATTCTTTTATATCCTATTATATTATTTCAGGATTATTAGAACGTTATAAAGAAATGATTACTGGATTCTGAAGATCTCCAGGAGCTCCTAAATATGTGTTGTATAGAATCATGTGACTCCTTCAACATTCCTTCGACTTAACGACCACATTCAAATTCTGATTCTGTTTGGTTCCAGCTTATGCATTAAAAAAAACCCAACCTGTATTCAACCAAACCTCTATTATCTGTTAACTGAACAACCTGTATTCAACCAAACCTTTATTATCTGTTAAGTGAACAGCCTTTATTCTGTGTGTCTCCTACTTTAAATTCACAAGATGTGTTTCAGTGTTAACAGTTATTTGGGGTCATTTTCACTTTTACCTTGACCCAATGAGAATTTCCCATAGCAATCAATGTTTCATAATCCCAATGTCATGAATTTCTCTGGAGGTGTTCAATTTCCCTCTCAGTTTTAAAATACTCCTTAACAAACCTGCTTCTAAAGCCACTGGTGGGCTTAACAGATAGAACATTACTAAGTACTTGTGTCAAACACGAGATTCAGAAGTGTAAATCCTTAGTTATTCCCATAATCTTCATGTGACTTCATGTGACCCAACATAGGCAACGAATGAGAACAAAAAGATTAAATGAAATGGAGGGGTTCATTGCAGAAAAGAATAAACCAGATATAACAGAAATGTATAAGGAATCATTTACATCAGATCTCTGTGTCAAAAAGAAAGAGCAGTGAGCTGAAATGTGGATGTCGAGACGTTAAAATCCCTGTAGGCAGGGATGTTGTGAGCAGACACTTGTGCTTTGGCCAACCAGCCAATGTAACTGGGTCTTTATCTCTCTGAGGAAAAATGTCTTGGTGTGCCTTGGGCCAACCAACCCACTGAGCATACTCCAAGAATGCCCCTCAGAGAGCAAGTGTATGAATAACAGACAGCATGGATGCCATCCTGCATATGCAACAGATCGTCTCCTCTGAGGTGTGACGTCAAAGAACGTGTGGATAGTTTTTACACAGAGAACTGAGAAAAGGTTTTGGAATGAAAAGAGTGATTTGGAGGTTTGAGATTTCAGATGGTGCAATAAAACTGGTTCCATGAAGAGTGTGCAGAAACCCTTTTGTGGTTGTGTGGTTGATGGTCATTTTGGCCAAAGAGCCCATTGGTTTTAGGTTTAGATCCAACAGTCAGCTATTACACGTTCTTTTCGTTGATTCAAAAATGCTGTGTGTATGATAGCATGCTGTATATATCTATTAAATTTAAAATCAGATGTATCAAAGCTCATTTACCTCAATACAGTTTACTGGTAGCATTTAAGAAACACAAGATTAATAACTATGTTGGATGATACTGTATGATCTTATTGGACCAGAGAAACATAGTCTGCACCCAGACTGTAATGCTTGCAAGCCCATATATTGTGTTTGCTGGCTAGAAAATGAAACGAGAATTACAGCATCAGCATAGTGTAGACAAACTAGATTTTGGGAATTTCTTGTTCAAATTACTACGGTTTGATGCTCTCTGTCTTTCTCTCTCTCTCTCTTTCTCTCTCTCTCTCTCTCTCTCTCTCTCTCTTTCTGTATCTCTCCACTGCCTGCTGTCATCTGCTGCATAGTTATTGTTACTTCCTCTCCCAGCTGCATCTCTGGAACTTTCCTTGTTCAGCCAGTTCTCTAGTGGTCCAGTACTCCAGGACCCTCCCTGTAAACTAAAAAGTACATCTCCTGTAACTGCTACTATGTTTCTGTTAAGTTGCTCTGTATATAAACATAACTGTGGAAGGTCTAGCACACAGATGTAATCTCTTTCTACCATAATGAGTGGGCTGTAGTGTACTCGGTGCTCAAGTTCTTTGAGTGTTGGACTTGTGTCTTCTAATGTCTGTGGACACTTAACACTTTGTTGGATGTGAAATAAACGTGAAACATATGCAGAAATAAAGCCTGTCTTTTGTTGCCTTAATTTAGATCAGATCTCTGGCAAAGCAGTTCCTTCCTCAAAATCATCTGACGAAAGGAGGCAAATCTTCCTTCAGATGATGTCTGGACAAAGAGTGTTGTGGTGAAAATGTCTAGAAAATCTAAAACCTAAATCAAAAATCAGATTGTGAACAAGATGTTGGCTCAGTTCATGAAGGTCCTCAGAGATTCATGCATGTAGATGCACCTGAGAACCAGTGATCATAGGTTTGGCTTAGTCTATGGTTTGGTGCAGATATTCAAATAGCTGGATAATGCAGTGGGATGAATGCCTTGTGCTGTTCCATCCCTGACCAGTTTTCTTAAATATACTAGAAAAGTTACAAAATGTTCTCTTTGACAATCATTATCTCAAGTGTCTATCATAGCATGTAAACATTTATTACCATGACGACTTTCAACAAACTGGTCATGTCCTCTGACCGTGACCATCTGTATTTCTGAGTCATCCCTTTGCAGGGAGTGATGTGGATGTCACATGGTTACTAGCTGTATTTCGCTCCTTTAAAGGCAAAAAGCTAACTTGTTATGTAATCTTTTTATAACATCTTCTGAACCTATTCACTGTTCAGGTAACATAACAAAGGAATTTCAAGGTTTCTCAAGATGCTGCTTCCAGTACATAGTGTCATTTCATTCCTTTGGGCTATTGTGTGTTGAGGAAAAACTGACCAGTGGTATCCAGTTTTATGTTTGAATGTAAAGTAGAAACTCCCGTCTCCCATATGGCTCATCAGACATCCAGCATGCCCCTCCTCCCCCAGCTCTCGCCAGCTTTCACCATATCTCTCCCTAGGGCACTGTCAGTCTGCTCAGGTATCCATTTTAATGGGTGTGGGTGTGTATGTTTGTAGAAGAAAGAGAGAGAGAGAGAGAGAGAGAGAGAGAGAGAGAGGGAGAGAGAAAGCGTGAGAGAGAGACAGAGAGACAGAGAGAGAGAGAGAGAGAGAGAGTGAGAGTGAGGGCATTGGTAGGGTTGAGTTAGAGTGTAAGCTCCTTGACTTGTTGCCCAGTTGGTAACATGGGGCTCCACAGGGCCATCCAAGCAGCTCATGAGGGAGATCTGACAACACTGAGGGCCTTACACTCGGCAGGATGTCTCAGCTCAGCCATATCTGATGCCCAGGGGGCATCACCTGCTCACCATGCTGCCCGCTGTGGTCATTTGGACTGCCTAAGGTTCCTGGTAGGTGAGGTAGGACTGTCCGGACATGCCCGTGCGTGGAATGGAGCAACCCCAGTCCATGATGCAGCTGCAACAGGGCACCTAGAGGAGCTGCAGTGGCTGCTGGGACATGGAGGCTGCAATATCGAGGTTAGAAGACTCTTCTTGCTCAGTGCTCAGACTGAAACACAAAATTCAAACCTTTCTGTGACAACTACTCATTTTACTGGCTAATAATTAACATAAAGTCACTTTAGAAGTTGGTTATGTTGAATACTATGATCTTGAATGACAGTCACATTTGTAAATCTCTGGAAACGTATACAAGGATTATTTAACTACACACATAGACGTGCAGTGAAAGGTGCAGAAAAAAAACCCCATTACTACCACTATTACTGTATGTGTCAGCTGACATTTTGCTGCATGTCTATATATTTCATTAGCAGACTAACAGTACAGGTTGAGTAGGTAACTGATTGCTCATCTCTGCAGGACCGAGATGGTGCAGGGGCCACAGTTCTCCACTTGGCAGCACAGTTTGGCCATGCTGAGGTCATGCAGTGGCTGCTGTCCATCAGAGGAGGGACAGGGGTGGAGACCGACAGCGGAGCTCTGCCAATCCACTATGCAGCAGCCAATGGGCATCTCACCTGTGTCAAACTGCTCGTATCCCATTTCCCTGGGTCAGACCATCACACACACGCCTTCAAAATGATCTTGTCTTACACATTCTGTTTTAATAAGGTTTATTCTTCCTCCAAAATTAACCACCACTGTCTCTGCTGATTCAACTGTATCAACAAGTTTATGTATTGATACTAATTTTAACAGGAATATTCCTAGTGTAAGGACAGGGTTTATACAGTACTTTAGTTATGGCAGGTGGAGGAAGATAGTAGAAGCATCATAGAATCAGTTAGAATTACAGTACAGGGCAGAGCAAGTCTGCGAATTAGTGTTACAATGTTCAGATATAGAGCTCCAAATGAAGGATCACAGGACAGAACAGAGTGAGAATGTAAAGTAGGGTCACAGGACATAACAGAGTGAGAGTGTGAAGTAGTGTCACAGGACATAACAGAGTGACAATGTAAAGTAGTGTCACAGGACATAACAGAGTTAGAGTGTAAAGTAGTGTCACAGTACACAGGTACAGAGCTCTATCCGAAGAGCTCTCATATGTTCACTCTCACCAGTCATGTTGTATCTCACAGAAAGTCTTAGTCATGGTCTAATATGACAAAGGTGTGTGTGTGTGCGCGCGCACACACATGTTTGCGTATTTGTGCGTGTGAGCCTGTGGCAGCTGTGCATGGAGGGCAATTGAGACACCCGTTGTTGTCTTTTTGGGGGTCTGTGCAGTGTGTATAGCAGTGAAGGTGGTGACGGGGTGTGTGGGGGGGAGGGGGGAGCTTTGGGGCTTGCTGACATATGTCCAATGCACACACTTCTCACTCTCTCCTCCATAATAAATGAGGAGAGGCTTACCTACCACATGTCACCACCTGAGCTTTCACTAGTCCTCAGTGTCGTATATTCCTCCCGATAGCACACTAAAGCCACGATCAGTACCCCTGAATGCAGTGACAGTTCTCTGAGGCAGTGCACATAGTCTATTGTTTACAGCAATCCTATATGACTTTATCAAAGAATTCATGTGATTAATTTGCTGTACATACATAGGAAATATGGCTTGCACTGGCACATGTACACTAAAGAGTATGAGTTATAATGAACTTTCGATCATGTTTTAAACGAGAAATCGACTGTGTGTGTATTATTGCACAGGTGTATGGATCATCAGACATACACAGGTGCCACCCCTTTGTACCTGGCATGTCAGGGGGGGCACCTGCATGTGGTGGAGTACCTAGTGAGGGACTGTGGGGCAGACGTCCACCAGAGGGCCTTGGATGGCATGAGTGCCCTTCATGCAGCTGCACACATGGGACACCATGCCCTGGTAGTTTGGCTGGTGAGCCACAAATTTGAACAACTATCTCATACATTGAGCTATTATTTTCAAATTACATATTTAACTTTTTTTCTGGCACAGATTAATTATTTGGAACATGCTATTTTTGCAATGCAAAGATCATTGGTTACATTGGTACAAACAAGCGCTATTCGCTTTCAAAATATCGGTTCAGTGTTTATAGGAAAGATATGCAACAATTTGCTCATTTTCTGTTCTGATAACACACAAAACAACTGATCATTTTAATTTATCAAAGTAATGTCCTCATGCAGCACACAGTGTTGAAGGATTTTTGTCTGTTAGAATTAGCCGTGTATTTTAAAACAATAAACTAATGTATTGTGTCTATAGTTTCAGTTTATGATAACTAAAGACAAATCATGCTAAATATTTAGTTTTAAAAGAATCATCAGATTACTTGTCAGGCTTCCCCCTCACAATTTCCCCAAAATACGCCGCCCTAATGTTATACGTACAATTCAGTCTACTCTTGTTTTCAAGGCATCTTTCACAGACATGGACCTCTCCTGTCAGGATACGGATGGAGCCACACCAATGCACTTCGCTGCAAGTGAAGGACACCATCGTATCTTAGAGCGCCTTTTACTCATGGGGGCAAAGGTCGTGAAAGATCACTGTGGCGGAACCCCTTTGCATGATGCTGCAGAGAATGGAGAATTAGAGGTGTGAAAGTGAGCATTTCGTGTAACTGTACCTGATACGTTCTCCGTGAAACTGCTCTTTTCGGAATGGGCTCGGAACACAATAACAGTCTCTGAAGAAGGGGTTTGACTTTTCATCTCTATTTCTCATATTCATGCTCCTTCTTCCTCTAGTGCTGTCGAGTCCTATTGACCAATCAGATCAACCCACTGGAGCAGGACATAGATGGCTTCAGTGCAGCTGATTTGGCAGAGAACAACGGGCACCATGACTGTGCCAAGTATCTCCGTGCTGCTGCTAGTGTAAGGTTATTCATACTCGTCACGTCCATACAATGTTCTTTCTGGTCTTCACACAATATATCACAATGATATACAAACTTTTAGAGGCTGGTTTCCACTGATAAACTAATTCATTTGTACTAATATTGGTATATCAATATCCATACCGAATATGTATGCATTAAATGTAATGTTTGGCATTTCACGGTGGCTCAGTGGTTAGCACTGTTGCCTCACAGCAAGAGGGCCATGGATTTGAATCCCGGGTTTCGGGGTCCCAGGTCCTTTCTGTGTGGAGTTTGCATGCTCTCCCCTTGTTTGCATGGGTTTCCCCCAGATCCTCCGATTTCCTCCCACCACAAACACATGCATTCTAGGATTAGCTCTCCTGTCAGTGACCTTGACACTGACAGAAAGACCTGGAGTTGGTCCCTGAGCGTCAGTGACGGCCTAGCTCATAGTGTGTGTGTGTGTGCTCACTGCTCTAGTGTGTGTGTGCTCACTGGTGTTAGGATGGATTAAATGCAGAGGCTGCATTTCACTGCTCACTGTTCAGTATGTGTGAGACAAATAAAGTACTGCTACTTCTACTTCTGAAAATGGGTCTTAAAAACAAAACACTTTAAAAGGAGGAGATAGTGAAAAAGACTTCCAACATATGCTTCCTATCACAGCTGGGGAGCAGAACTATTTTAACAAAACTTTTAGAGTTTTATTTACCTCTTAACACAGGATGTATCATGTATAGTGATAGTATGAAGAGCTGGGTAAAATCATACCAGGAAAATTTTCAATCTAACTAGATGAGCTTTTATTATTAAGTACAGGCAATCTGTTCTTCACAGAGCCATCATAGAGAAGATAGATAGATAAGGAGAAACCATTTAATCCATTTAAGGTGCACAAATGATTTGGTTATCATTTGATACACATACAGGGAGTAAAACTGTTGGCAATATCTCTCTGTGTGGATATTGTTTCTGAACTATTCGGGGATTAACTTCTTTGTGCTTCACAGCACATAACTGGCCAGAGCAGTTGGCTGACCCGTCTGTTTCCAGTATGATGAATATTTTAGATATGGCAGCTTCTGTGTACATGAATGTGGGTGTGTTTGTGTGCATGTGTGTGTTTTGGGGTACAGAATTTTTATGGTAGTTGTTATTTCCTTAACTTTATGACAAATGCTGCATAGTTCCACAGGCAGTGTGCAAAACAAGAAGCAAAACCCAAATGTATCCTCCTGTTACACATATTTGGTAACGCAAATGGAATAGGAATTGGTCTTGGCCCAAGACACTGACTTTATTGATGGCACTGAACATGATGTGCCAGACAGCTCACGGCATTAATTATGCGGAGGGGTAAAATCAATAACCAAGGAAGAACAACCAAGGAAGACTTTTTTAAAAAATAAAAATTAAAGATCTACTATAGCCCATAGTGACTTTGTGATAGTTGATATGGACAACTGAACATGTCAAACTTTTGGAAAAACTTGATTTTACACTATTCTGTTGTGCCTCTCTTTGAAATGCTCTCTTTGAAGCCATGTTGCATGAACAAAAGAACTCTCATTTGAATAAAAAAATGTGTAAATCACTGGAAACACACTGTCCAACCCGTCCTTGTCCTCAGCTAGTATGACAGTGATGGCACGTCAAAAGTGATACACCCAGACAGGACTTGGCTAATGAGTTTGGAGGATTGGCTCAGGGAGGGGGCTATCACCTATCATTTACTCCCTCCCCGCGACGGCTCTTTAGTCCTGGGGGCGAGCGGGTTATGAGATCCCCTGGTTTGGGTTTCACCTCTTCATACATGCTACCCATGGGTTTGTCAGAGGGCATTTTCTGTCCTGGTATGTTTTCTGTGCATCATGCCAAGTCAATCCATTATGCAGTTAACTTCCAATATGTTTTGTGATGGGGATCTTGTTTATATTGATATGTCATCAGATGCACCAAGACTATTCAACTGTTTGGGGGAATTTTAAATTGTCAGTGGAACCACTGAGAGTAGCAAAAGATACCTTCCTAAAAGCTTTATGTATCACATATACATATTCATGGTGTTTTTAAAGATCAACAAATGATTTTATCTGTTGGATGGACAATGGACATAATTCTATCTACGCGTTCATCTGCTTGTACACAGAGTAAGAGAATAGTACCCAACATGCACCTCACAATGTGCATAACCTGTCAGTCAGACTGCAGGTTAGTCCCACTGCAGTGGTTACAGCATATCAGATCAGTGGTGTAATGCCCACTGCCTCTTCAGAGCAACTTAAGGTGCAGTGTATGGATTCTTCAGTGATACTCAGTTAAACTTGCGTAACCCCAACATGAAAGCTATAAGGATGACTTGTTAGTCATTGGCATGATAGACTGATTTGCTGGCCTGTGGGCGTGTGTGTTGTGTGTCGTGTGTTGTGTGTGTGTATGTGTGTGTATGCGTGGGTGTCCTTCACATCATCTGCTAGCTAGCTAGCTCATGACAAATCTCTGTTATGCTAATGCTTGTATTACTAGCCATGAGAGAAGACAAGACCAAGTCAATCAAACTATGAACAATGACTTTATGTTCCTATCACTTTAACTGACATGTCTTTGTCTTCTTTGGAGATGCACTGTAGGTACATCCTCCAAAGCTCCCACCCCCTCACACTTGCTTTTGATTTCCAGAAATACATACGTCCACACAACAATTGGACTTTCTCTTTATCCGAGACATTACTGGACACCCAATCCCTCGCCTTAATTATTAACTCCTTCCTAAAAACAGCAACCAATCAGAGTTTATTGTTCATAGCGCACTGATCCTTGGGGTTTTGGACACTCAGTGGCAGAGATGCTGATGGGAGTGTCAAAGCAGGGCTAGCGTGAGCCAGATTCAGATCACAGGACATCTTTACAACAAAGGACCACGAATTCTGCTGCTGTGACTTAGCTGAAAGCTGTGAGTAAAGTTTTGTGTGCAGATCTTCAGACTAAAAAAAAAAGAGTTTCATCCAGCAGTAACAAATAGTATTCTGAAATCAAACAATTATTGAGATATTGGAGTGTTTTCCAATTAGCATTTTTCAAAATTGTCTGCTTTACAGAGAGGCAAATAGACATAGGTGTGTGATTGTTTTATGATGCTGTATTTACCAGGCACTATACAAAGGTTCTAGATATTGAAGATCAGAGTAAACAAATTTCACATGTCTTCAGAAAGTCTGTGATTGCTTTTTAAAATATATAAAAGCATCACTTACCAGTTACATGGTCACAGGATTGTCCCATGAGCTACAAACAGTTTGTTGTCTGGTCCCTATTAACATTTTATAATTTTGAGTTAAAACTAGTGTTCAACAAGATAACACAGATTTTTTTTCCAGCACCCTGAACTGTATGTATAAAACTCAAATTAGAATATCTATCTGAGTGTTCAGTATTACGAGAAAGCTAGGAGTGCATTCAGATGGTTATTGTTATTAAATAACTTGCAAGATAAAATGCAGATATTTTAACCAAAAGTCTGATTACCAATAACTCTGCTATCATTTTTCCCGACTGATTTGAGTGGCTGAGGGGTGAGAGTACTAGAGTTCCAAATGTAATTAGGACAACATTTCAGGTAGAAATGATATTGTCTTGTACATGGGTCCACGAACGTTCTAGAAGATTCTCTGGGTAAGCACGCAGCTCTTTAAGATCAGGCAAAATCATACAGAACTTATTGAAATGCCGTTTTAGAATACTTTATAACGCCACCACATAATTCAGACAGCATTTAGCAGAGATGACAAAGTTTCCTTGTGTGAAATTTGGTATAGTGGGTAGCACTTTGACTGGTGAATCACAGCAAATGCCTGTATGAGTCACTTGAACCATCCTATCAGGTGACTGTACCGTATAGGCAGTCCTCATCCAGCGTACACAGCAGGAGGTGTGCTATACTAAACACTGTGGTCTCCTGTTTCACATTTCTTATGACTTTATCCTCTACCTAGGAGACCTGTTTGTCTTCCGAACAGACTGCTTTGGTGAAGCATCTAGTACCCTCCTGCTGGATCACATAGGATAGTCTTCAGTCCTACATTTATGTTTTGGAATATTCTCTGTGGATTTGATAGGATGCGTTGCACACACTTGAATTGTTGACTGTTTATGTGCAACTTTGACGGTAACTTTGTTGTGTGTTTCAGCTCCAACACTCAGAGGCTAACCCTCTTCAAGCAGTCACACCCCTGGAGGGAGAGAAAGGCTGTACTGAAACCACTATTCACCATCAGGCTTTGAAGAACCAAAACGAGAACAAGAACCTACAGAACAGAATGGAGAACAGCAAGGTGGTCGACATGCGAGACTGATTCGTCACTGATTCAATATCTACCCAGGGCACGGTCATGCTTAAACAATGTCATTTTTACCTATTCCCAGCAGCCAGTGAAAGAAGTGCCTCCACAGCCTCGACTTTCCTTACCCTATCCAGATTCTGCATCTACTGGTTTACCATCCACTCATTCTGGGAGAGCTGCTGCAAACACCATTCAGCATGTGCAAGTGGCCTCTACTGGTGAGAATACTTGTTCTTATGTGTTCCTCAAACATCAGCTACTAGATGGGTTTTCTGAGTCAAAGGACACTGTGTATGATTTGCTTTCCAGTTGTCACTTCATTCAATATGATGAAGCCAATAGAGGAGGAAAAGAGCCTCCTGGCTCAGATGAAGACTGTGAGGTCAATGAAACATGCAGGGATCACGGCAGTTTTCACTGGACAAACAGTAAGTTCTTCTCAAACCTCTAAAAATGACTTGAACTGCTCGGTAACTACTCAGCATAGACTTAGAAGAGGGGCTGTAAAACCAGGCACGAGCATTAGAAAATTATGCTTATAATAAAATGGAAATTTCAACTTGCTTTAGTCTATGGACTATGAACGTTCTCACAAGTATATGCACCTGTATTTTCTTTGCACAAAGAGAACAAAACAAAAGGATAATTTGTCTACCGAGGTCTATCTCATTATTTGTGGTAGCGTCACCCATGACAATTAAAATAACGTGTGGATGTGACTGTTTACAGAAAGGAGAACATGAAATGGTGCTCCTTCCATTAGAGGAGGCAAATCTGATCGACATTGACTCTCTGGTTCCAACTCATGACGAGAATGGACACCCCATTGCAGAATGGAAGAGGCAGGTAATGGTACGCAAACTTCAAGCTCGGCTCCAGGATGAGGAGGATGAGAGACAAAAGGTAACTACTTAAAACAGACTATTTCCTTTTAATTAGTGCTCAGCCATTTCCTGTACTGTCCTTCAAATACCAGTTTTCAGTATCATACCTTCCCATTCTTACAAAGTGTAGGTGATATTACCCTATTACCATCTACTGAGAATGTATCTTCAAAACTTGACTTGTGTCTGATTTTGTTCTGCTTCTAGGAAAAGTATAACAAATATGCAGAGGTGGATGGCTGGAGGTATTCTCAGGTCCACAATGCCATTTTAGGTCCTTTCGGTGAGTTGCTGACAGAAGATGATTTGGTCTACCTGGAAGAGCAGATTGAAAATGCCTCCTTACAAAAGAGGTGCCAAGCCTATGAGCTGGAATTAGCCAGGCTAGCGGAGGAACTCAGGGCAATCCTTCCTGCCCCAGTTGTCGATATAACAGTCAATACCCAATTACAGCAACAGTCTGACACTGAGGGCCCTCTGCCACTGCCTGTCTGGTACAACCGTATCTCCAGTATTGTTAAGAGCATGTCCCAGCTTTTGAACAACCTTGGCAACAAAGAGGATGTGGAAGGAATCTGCAAGATGCCAAACTCAGATCTGGCATGTGTCTTCACCCATCAGCCAGAGAGACAAAGCTCTGTCAGAGAAAGAAGAGAAAAGGTGGAGAAGGAGATCCAGGAGTCAGGAGTTTGCGTTAAAAGTTTGAGGTCAAACTTTGAGAGTCAAATAGAGACCATCTACCCATTTTCGGGGCTGGTTAACAGTCGACCTCAAAATGACACAAACAAACAGGCGATCTGCTCTTCCGCGAATGGGAAACAGTCATTGGGACTCACAATCCAAGGCAGTGCTGTGAATTCCAACAGTGATACCAGCACGAGATGTAAGCAGGCCAACAACAAGGAGACTGTTAAAGTGATGGAGACCACCACTTTGCGAAAAGAGCGCATTGTTGTTTTGTTTTTAAGCCACTGGAAAAAATCAGCATATGCCATATCACTGAGAGCAAAAATGAAACAGGGGCTCAGTTTGCAGAACTCATCAGAGAATAACCACAAAGTTGAAGGTACAAATGTTTCATATTCTCAGAATAGCCATTTCTCCCTGTATCACCTCTACAAGCAAAGGACTGCAATAGACAAGATGATTGGCAACTGGAGGCATATTGTCACAGGTCTCACATCACGTCAGATTCAAAGACTCCACAGGAAGCGGGTCATCTACTCACCTGAGCAGTTTCTTCCCCGTGTGGATGGTGTACCTGTAGATTACGACTCTCTTACCCTGGACCTCTTCATGCTTGGCTACTTTCACATCCTGGAGCAGGACCTCCCTGCTGAGGAGCGGAAAATGAGGCACCTGCTGTGCTTCGAGGTGTTTGACCACGTGGGCAGTTTCCCTTGGGAAACAGTGCGAGACTTCCATCGAGCTGTCCTGCGGGATATAGAGGCAGGGAGACGGGAGTGGAGGGATGGTTTTGAGGACATCAAGGCGCAGTACTTTGGAACAAAAGGACATTTTGTTTCTGGTGGATCTTCAGTGGATTCATCTGTTGAAATGACTGTACCAAGAGTCATTGTTGAGAGTGCCACACCAGATGAAGGTGTATCTCTCAGAAAAAGTGATTTCTCCTGTTTCAGTAATGAAGAAATTTGCAAATATATTGACCGTAGTTTTGCTTTCTGGAAAGAAAAAGAGGCAGAGATGTTTGATTTTGGGCATTAACCAACACCTTCCTTTGTCTTTTGATACCTTTATATTGCACTGTACTAGTCGCACATGTGCTCTTGATTTACAGTGTGCTTGTGTGTTGGGAATTAAGGGCTACATTGTGTATAACTGATATGACTGTCCTATGAAATAGAATAAAGTATGCTATTACAACTCTACTGCTAAAGCTACCAAATAGCTTAGCTGGAAGCTCAGGATATCCAAAGTTCCATTGCATATACTATTTATATGTATTCATGGAGGTTGGACCTCAAATCAGCATTCCCCAGGGAAAAAAAAAACAATATAGTACAATCAGACAGCCTTGTGCAAAAACAGAGCTGTCATCATGCTTCTTGTTTGAGTGCTGTGATGCAATAAAGATCTTGTTTTCATCAAAGTTGACATAGTTCTTGTGAATTTGTCTACACTGTAATAACCTTTACTGTACAATTAACTGTAATTTACTGGAGATAATTTGCTGTTTATTTACAGTTTACAGTTTTGTACTGCATTGAAAAATAATAACACTTCACTGTATTTGTATTTGTATAATTTTCTTATCTCTAACGTGCAGCTCTCGGCTGTAATTTTAATGTATAATTGCTGTATTTCAGCCCCCCATAGTAATGCGAAACTCTGAACTCTGTTTCAGTTTTCAGTGAAACTTCAGAAACAGTGAAACTATAGCCTATGAAATGATGAATATCAGGCATGCTACACACTGTCAATAAGTTAAAGGTACAGGAAGGAAACAAGGCAAAAGGTGGGTCTAGGAGCAAGGCTAGGGGTAGGGACAAGTTAAGGCTAGAGACAAGTAAACAGCCAGCATGTGTTCTGAAAGTGTTGCTTCACCACATATAGCTTTCGATAAAATGATCCTGAGATCCATGAAAGGCCAACAGTATTGACCGTGTGTTTGCCATTGTTCCCTTTATTAAGCATTTTGGTGCATAAACAATATGCAGTTGGTCTCATTCTGGGTCTGGGTTTCCATTCAAGGAGCCCAAAACTATCTGGCAGAGGGATCAGAGGAAACTAAAGGGTTAACCAAGGGGGATGTGACCACCCAATACACAAACATAGACAAATACAAAAAGTCACCCACCACATCCACACACACTCATATACAACTGCAAGTTTTTGGATGCAATTTTCTTCTGTTTCAGTCACGGTCTGATGTCCAAAAATGAAAACTGAGGAACCAAAATCAGAGACTACTTCCTTATTTTGCAACATTAAGGTACGATTTCACAATCTGTGTGTTCATTCATTGATGTGTGTGCGTCGAATTGGTGGTTTTGGTATTTTAAACAAAAAATGGATGTTAAGTTTGAATGAGTGTTGTTACTCTAGAAGTAACATGCGTCAAGAATTAAGGATATTTTCAAAACTAGAGCAGCTCCACAGTATGGTTTACTGTTCCCAGTGAAAACACATACATTTGTGTTGGAGAAATAAGTGTTAGTCAAGATCAGCTGGAATCATGATAATCATTTAAAGCTGTAATCTACAAGGTTTGCCAATATAAGGTGACCAGCTACTAGAGCACACAGAGTACAATTCATAATTGAACTTTTTTTGTTTTTAATATAAAAATCTAAAAATTGTCTTCAAAATGTACTCAAATGTATGTGGTTGATTAATATAATGACTGAAAATAGTCAGCTCTTTCCCTCAGTTAATCAAAATGGTTGGGCCTTAGCATTCCCTAGATGGAGACTAATAATGAAACATGCAGACGTGTGATGCTGTTTTGCAGGACCACTACCTTGCTGTGCAAAATATTTTCCCCTAAAATTGATCTTGTGTAATTCGACCAGGTTCTGGTCCGAAGGCAAACATCAACAAATGAAAACAAACAAAAAAAGTTATAGGAAAGTGTTTTTTCCACAGGCGAGGGAGCTCTTTTGAAGATGAACACAAGTAATGTTTTGGTAATGTGTACTTTATAACTCTAAGCTATGCAGAAAGCACATCAAAACAGTTTCCCCTCATTCATAAGCCACAGCAAGATATTAGACACAGACAATGGATCTATGAAATGTAGAGGAAAGGAGTGTTTAAAGCAGCTCTCCAGCCCTCAAACACAAAGTTCCCAATTACTTTAAACTTTATCATGTGTGTTAGGACCTGAAAAATAAAACTGTGAGGCTTTTGCAAATAAATACATAACAGGCAAACTGAGTGCAATGCTCTCAATCTTAAGAAGAGACCCCAAAACGAGTGAACTCAGCATAAGCTTGGGACTGCAGGTGTGGCTTTACAGTTACTCAATACACCAGTATTTAGGCTTTGAAAAGGCTGTGCACTACTGCATAATGCTTGTAGATTAAAAAAAAAAGTACATATGTCTGGTTTTGAACTCCATTTTTCTCCTGTGTTCCGACTGGGGTCTGTTTTAAGAAAACATTGTTTCCAGTATTTTAAGTGTTTGCACCATGTACCTTGTGGATTTTTGTATCTAATTTTGTATATGTGCTTTCTTCAGGTTTTTGTCATGTGCCACAGTCTCCTCCAGCTCTCTCAGCTCCTGCACAGTGCCTATTTCAAGAGTAGCATCACTACCATTGAACGTCGTTATGGCTTCAGCAGCATGTCCATGGGAAGCATTTCTGCGCTCCATGAGGTACAGTGTCCCCTAGTGGCGCTCTCTGAAAATTCACCTCTAATTGGACAAACTTTAAAAACAGAATAAAACGCATTCGCACATAAAAACAAAATTTCATCACTGAAACTAAGAAGCCATAGAAAGAGGGACACTTAAGAGACGCCCTTCTGAGCTGAGCTGAGCTGATCTTTTCCAAAAGCTGAGAATGCGCGACTAATCAAAGTGAGTGGGCGCCTTGACCGTCCGCGAGTGAAACTGACGACAACTCGCTGACACCTACCGACGAGCTACAGCCTCCTCTGTCAGTCTAGGCGCTTTGTCGTATTTCTGAGCCTAAAGGTTTTTGTTTTCTTTCAGATGGGAAATATGGTGCTCGTGGTTTTTGTAAGCTACTTTGGGAGTAGAGTCCATCGTCCTCGCTTCATTGGACTGGGGGGTCTGCTCATGTCTGGGAGTGCTGCAGTTTTGACCTTACCCCATTTCCTGTCAAAACCATACAGACACCACTCTGTGTTGTCAGGTAATGACTACTGTTCAAGTATCATTCAGAACTCACGTTATGCCTTTCTAAAAAAAAAAAGCACAGGAAGCACTACATGACAAAAGAAAAAAAAAAAAGAAAAAAGAAAAGCAGCATCAGCAAACAAATATGTCCACCGCATCCGATATTGTGTGTTGCTATGAAATACCTGCGATGAAATTCATTGAACTGTTATTCTGAGCTTGCGCTGACACAGCTGGGCTTGTCTCCCTGCAGCAGGTGACTGGGACATGTGTGCAGCCAGAGTGAACTCATCAGCTTCAGAGAGTTGCAGGCTGGAAAGTTCACAGTATCACGATGCCACCTACATTCAGTGGCTCCTCATGGCTGCTGCTCAAGTGATGTTTGGAATTGGCTCTGTGCCTGTCCAACCATTTGGGATCTCTTACGTGGATGACTTTGCTGAGCCAGGAAATTCTGCTCTTTACATTGGTAATGTGATGTTTAAAAATGTGTGTGAATTTTATTCAGATATGTCTTTACACTTTTTATATCGTTCAAAGATGGTTCACCAGTTTGTTGCTTTGTTTGCTGAATGGTTGCGCTTTGTCTTCCCTTCAGCCATTCTGTTCTCTGTGTCTGTGTTTGGGCCTGCTTTTGGCTACCTTCTGGGCTCCATGATGCTGAGGATCTATGTAGATGTGGGCAAAGTGGACACTGGTAAGTTTCTTCGTTCCTCCGTCATAGTATGAGAATATTTAAAATTTTTGTGCCTAAGATTCAATATTTCAGATACTTAAAATGATTTAAGATGCAAGAGAATAACAGAATGAGCCCATTTGTATGTGTTTTTTTTTTAATTTACTAAACTGACAATTGTATGCTGATTATATCAGACCATTTTTAATCTATTCCGTATTGGTCGTGTCAGCAAAATCCTCTCCACGTCTGTTTGCTTTTCTGTGCAAATCTGCTTTGCTAGAGGGCGCACTAGAGCTGACACCGTCTGACCCACGCTGGGTGGGAGCTTGGTGGATGGGCCTTCTCGTGTCCTCTGGATGCCTGGCCTTGACTTCCATTCCATATTTCTTCTTCCCAAAAGACAACAAGACAGTCTCTCATGTGAGTGACATGACTTTCTCACATTGTGCCTAAAGCTACATGTCCATCTGCAATGTATATATCTTAAGTTCCTCTTTAATGCTTTGCTAGGAGATTCGAACCAAGGCTGACACCATGGAAGAAGACCCACTGAAATCAAAGATTCCTTTGTGTGACTTTGTAAAGAGTGCGTATAAAATTTTTTGGAAACGTAAATGTGCCACATTCAAAACAAGCAAACAAACATTTTTAGTTTTAAATCAAAGATTAAAGCTTCAGTAGAATATTTCAATCAGCAATCTTTAAAGATTCTTGGATTTGCTGAAACTTGTTTTTATTTGTTTCAGTGTTTCCACGTCTCCTCCTGAGACTTCTCCTCAACCCGATCTTCCTGCTGCTGGTTCTGGCCCAGTGTTGCTTCTCTTGTGTAATCTCAGGCCTGGCCACTTTTCTCGGCAAATTCCTGGAGCATCAGTATGGTACTTCTGCTGCTTATGGGAGCCTTCTTATGGGTGAGGAGTCAATCTTATCAAAAATTCAGTCAATCTTATCAAAAATATCATTCATTAAATCTGACTCAGACTCCCTCTGTTATTATCCCCCTGGCTTATAATTAGATCATCTTCAATAGCAATGTATATGTCAAATTATTGTTTTACTTTTAAATCAACATCTGCTCACCTTCCACTCTACATCACCCTCAGGATTGTTGTCTTTCCTGAAAGATCATTGATTCTCCTTCTCTCCCCTGTGTGTTTGTTCCATGTGAAAGGAGCCATTAATGTGCCCATGGCCGCAGTAGGTCTGCTGTTGGGTGGTGTTGTGATGAAGAAGGCCCGTCCTTCAGTGAAGGTCGTTCCCTGGTTGACAGTGGTCTCACTCTCCCTCTCAGTGCTTCTGTGTATCCCAGTCTTCTTCATGGGCTGCTCTACACAGAGAATTGCAGGGGTCAACTTTGGCTATGGAGAGCCACAGGAACACCTGTCAATCAATGCGTAAGTTAACCATATTGGGTATGATAAGAGTATTCATTCTGGATTCTGGATTCTTATGAGTCAAGCCGCACAGAGGTTTTAGTAAGGGACTCATCATTGCATTTAGAGTAAATTTAAAAACAACACAAGAAAATAATAAAGAGTAATAACCCATCAGTTTGTTATATTTGTAACATAAACATTTGTATGATGAGATCAGAAAAACTGAAACCTTCAAACATTTTGCAGGTCAGGCTCTGTTTGCAATTCAGAGTGTTCTTGTCTGAATAATGTGTTCAACCCTGTTTGCGGCGAGAACAACATTGAATACACGTCACCTTGTTTTGCTGGATGCACCAACATCACCTTTGACCCACATAAACCACAAAGAGTCCTGGTAGGCCTTGTTTACAACCATTCTTACGTATCTGTGTGAGATACCCTCTGTTTAACAGCACTGAAGAATAACAACATCAGCAGAATTTTTGGTTTAATTCTCTGGGCTCCTCACTGGTCCAATATTGAAGAAACAATGGAATCGTTGTATCAGACGTTCATTCGTGTCCCGTTGTTTGTGTTGGATTGACATGAAATATTTTACTGTTAATGCAGACGTACACAGGGTGCCACTGCATCACCGGTGAGACTGGGCTGGGCAGCGCCAAGCCTGGTTCCTGCCCCAAAAGCTGCTCTCACTTCCTCCTTCCAACCATGTTGATCATTGGTTTTGCTGGCTTCATTGGCAGCCTCTCTCAGAATCCCATCTACATGATGGTGCTAAGGTGAGAAGAGAAACCACCGTGGTTGTATGAACATACCACGCTGTTATGGTTTTCACTCACCTTCTTCCGGCTTCTAACCTTGTTATGCTTGCTCTTTTTTAGAAGTGTCCCTCCAAAGGAAAAATCTTTTGCTATTGGAGTGCAGTTTTTGTTTCTCAGAATGCTTGGTGAGTCGAACGCATCGTACTGTATCACCCGTTATGATATTATTTGTCTCTTTATTAAACTGTTGGCAAAAAATACTGAAACAAACAACAGAGGGAAACTAATGCACCCCCCCCCCCCCCCCATAGACAATTAAATGTCAAATTCAATTTCTACTTCTGTGTCATGAAAACAATATGAAAACCATCAACAAAATAAAAACATCAAAGAGCGATGTCAGCCTACCTGTGTGTGTGGAGTGTGTGCTTGTGATTTACACGACTGCTGTCACACACAATACTTCTTTGTTGCAGCATGGCTCCCGGGCCCTGCCCTATTTGGGATGGCCATTGACTACTCATGTGTCTGGTGGAAGCAGTCCTGTAAAGAAAGACTGGGATCTTGTGCCTACTATGACAACAATGTACTTAGGAACAGGTGAAAATTGCAACAAAAATGATGCTTGGCAGTGTTTGGTCTGCAGTGACTGTTTAGACCAACCGCAGCTCATTGAATCTAAAATGTTGTCCCTTGCAAACCAAGATAATATACTTCCATGGCAATTTTGATTCTAGACGGAACTTTGTTTTATGTCTCTGTAATTTTTTATCCTGCTGTGCATTTAAAATACTGGAGATGTCAGAATTTAAGTAAAATCATTTTCCAAAATGATACGGTATCTTGTTTAAAACTATATTTTAGTCCTCCACTAAGTTACTTGCAAGCTTTGTCACTTAAATGATTTCTGTGGCTCTCTCTCTGTAGGTATTTTGGACTGCAGATGGGCATTAAGACCCTGGGGGTCCTCTTCCTGGTGGCGGCCGGCTGGAGAGTGCAGAGCTCGAAGGGATACAGTCTGGAGAGGAATCCTGAGGGACCTGTGTGAGGCGTGGCACCATCCCCACACTTCTCTGGAGTGCGGTCTCCTGCATTTTTGTCTCTTATCTCCTCCTACAGTTAAACAGACTGATTTTGCTCTTATGAGTTTACTTTGTGACAGGTGGTGGAGGGGAATTTACAATATATAACACACTAAAGTGTGTGCCGTTCACTTGGCCAGACAGGCTACAAGACATGGACAGCTGTCTAGTGCAAATTTCCAGAACTGTTTGGATTGCTGATTCTTTCTTTGTTTTATATAAGTGTTCAATTTCTTTACAGTAGAAATCTTAACTATTCTACACAAGCTAGTTGAAAACTCTATTTACATAATGTTATGTCCGCTGTAATATCTGATACTAATTTTGACTAATGGAAATAAATTATACAATATGGAGCACTGCATTAAAATACTTTCGTATAAGAACTGTTTACTCTGTCTAACAGAAGGTTTTATAGAAGGTACAGAGGCGTGTTTGATGCTTTTTTTTACCGAGTCAGGTCAAACCACCTAAACTGCATGATATTTTCGCATCGAAACGCAATGCATCTCCTCAAAGGCACATTGCTCAGCAGATGCATGGGTTGCGGTTAAATGAGCGGAAAGAGTTTGTGGGCGACGTTTCCGTAAACATAAAGTGATCTCAGACGGGCGTATAGAGCAGGTTGCGCAGGCGTACTAAAGCACTGAATTGACAACGCGAGGCAGTGCTGCAATATTCATCGATTTGGGACCCGAAGATTATCCATCTGTTCTCTCGATAGACCGGTGGGACTTTTATTTATTAATCCATAACGACTGTGTAATCATAGCAATCATGTCCATGGGAAGTGACTTTGGGAACCCTTTACGGAAATTCAAACTTGTTTTTTTAGGGGAGCAAAGCGGTGAGTCCTGGGTTTATAGAGATTGGTTTCGGGTTGAAAAACCCATTACCCTATTTACACATACATTAAGTAAATTTACTGTATTTTTCTGGTTGGTATGTAACCATAATGGCTAGTTATGCGGTACTAAAGCATCTGGTTGTTTCGCTGGTCCCTGTCATCTTAGCCAAGATTTGTTTCATATTTCCAGTTTTTGATTAGTCATGAAAAATGTAAAGCTATGCACCGTCATTACACCCCACTGTAAATCACACACATTTAATCTTAATGTTTCCCGATAGTCTATATGTAGTGCTGTGACAGTCTGGCAGAATACTGGTTCATGTAGTAAACGCCTTCTTTCGGGATAGAATTTGATCTGTTATGCGAAATAAATCATAATTTTAGGATTGGCGCAGTCAAATATTCAAAATTCTCGTCCGCATTTTCAGATCAGTGCTGAATTATATTTGATAAAGTGACTTTATATTAAACTTGCACAAATATTTAATAATTTGATTCCAAATAAACGACGAGGCTAAATAAATAAACATTTCCCGTGTGTCAAGTAGAGACACACCCAGGTTGGCTATGCCTGTAGAATTGTTCAAGTTAGCAGCCGTCACCATTAGATGTTTTATACTTAAAACGAACTCTTAAGCGTTAGATGTCATGTAATCGTTAAGGTAGCGCGACAACAACTAGATCAGTTTTGGCAGTCGCTTTGAAACATAAAAAATATCTGCAACAATGAATCGGAGTTTCTCTCGGGAGCCTTATTCACTGAGGTCGCTGAGCTGTTGGTTGCTGAGAATACGTAATCGGATTAATCAGTCTGTATTTCTCATGAGTTCGTGATGCATACACATTTACAATACATACTGATATCGATATGAACAGATGAACACATATTTATATGGTTCGGGGGTGCCTAGCAAGTAGGCAGTATGAAGTGTGTTGGCCTTATAAATTAGAGCCGTCATAGGTAATTTACTGTCATCCACATTAGACTTTAACAATCTCTGATTCATTGCCCGGACATCTTGGGATGTTGAGGTTTAGAAGAGAAGTATCAACACATCAGCACAAAATGCTGTCATGACAAGTGATCTAAGATGTTGATATAGTAACATACCAGTGGCTTGAGAGTAATGATTCAATTCACCAGTTATACCTGAAGTTATGTTTTTAACTGGTATGACTATAAATAAATGGATCCAAAATATGTCCACAAAACTCAAAATCTGTCCAAAAAGGATAACTGTTACTTAGATTTAATACAATAGTGGTGCGGTATTATATTAAGACTTAGAAGAGTTCCAGGGTTAATGGCGGTCACTTCTGAGTGAGCTAAAGCTTACAAGAACCACATATACAAAAGTAATCATTTTTAATTTACATCAGGTTAATTTCAGATGTTGGAAAACCACTGGAATGTTGCTATCCATGGTGCTGAATGAAGGGTCTCATTCTTACTGAAACGTAGGATTAAATGCCCTCCAGTAATCACAGTCTCTGTGATGAATACGTCTTTGTTTTTTGTTCTTTTTTTTTGTTTGTTTGTTTAAATAAAGTTTCGGCTTACCCCTGGCATTGTGTTAGGAATAGTTCTAATAGCTGTCATTGGCTGGAGAAACAGGCCAGACCTGAAAGGCCTGAACCGCTCCATAAGTGTGTTAGAGTGTATTCAGGCATTTAGCTTCCAGTATAGCACAGATTCACTGAGAAATGTTTTTACCCACTCTTTTTTGTAGTTCAGTCAGCACAAGATATCAGATCTGTACAAGGAATTAGAAGGAGAATTTGATCTGATCTGGAATCACAAGACGTGAATGTTCCATATCTTTAATCCCCTTAAAGATAGACACACCAAAAGAATCACAAGTGTCAAATGTCAATCTTGCTTTTAGAGTAATGCAGTAATGACCTGGATACATTCATAGTCATCCACAATGACCACATTCCCTTAAACAATGTTCTCTGTGCATTTTCCATTTCTCGTCCTCAAAAGAGAATGTCAAATATAACATCCAAAACAACGATCTTAAATTGTCGTAGATGAAAACAGGCATCGGTATTCAATTTTTTGTGCTGATTTAGGCCTGCTGATTGCAAACCATGGCCAAGATTTGAGATAGGTAAGGATTGAAAATGTTACAATGCCGAGTCGTATTCCTTTATTATTCAAAAACTGATGACATGTAGAACATCATAATATAACTGCGGTTGTCCCTCTCAGACAACCTATGAATATCTAAGAGCATAGTTTCATTTATAGTCTCAAATCAGTGTGTGGACACGAGTAGTTGTAGCACAAAACTTGTAATAAACGTAGGCGGAGACCACTATAAGTAATTAAACAAAGACAGATGATCCAGTGTAATGGGTGGAATTATCGTGCAGTTAGCGTTCATCTCCACGGGACCTGGAAACATTTCAGTGTAGAGGGAGAGTTTTAAATGTGTTATTGCTAATATAGATAAATATTTGGTCTCATTTTGTCTTGTGTTTTTTTTTACTCACAGTTGGAAAAACATCATTGATAACGAGGTTTATGTATGACAGCTTTGACAACACTTACCAGGTATGTGCACTGTCGACAAACTCCCAACATTTTGTTTCTGTTCGGATGATTGTATAGCCAGAGGACTTTGCCATGTGACATTTAAGTAGTGTGAAAGCTATCAGTGAACTCTTAGTGTATGTTTTCTGCGCGTTTTTGATTATATTCTTTTGTTTTCAACACAGGCAACAATTGGGATTGACTTTTTATCAAAAACCATGTACCTGGAGGACCGAACTGTAAGAAACTTTAACCCTGAAGTGAAATGTATCGCATAGTAAGCATGTAAATGGTGAACATGCACTAAAATAACCACCTCTAGTGCTGTATTCAAGAGAAACAATCTCTTTCCTTTAGTTTTATGGCTTGAGCTGCATGTGTTCTTTAATGTGATCATTTCTGGTGTTTTTTTTAATCAAATCCATAATTTACCTAACCTATGACCTTTTTTCATTTCAATAAACTTTATCATGTGTGCATTATGTTATGAACAGCAAACCTCAAGTAAACTATTATAAAGAGATATGACACATAGTAATAAAGTTCCCAAATAATGTGAAAATATGTGTGAAATATACATTAATTAGTTTAACTTTTCATCTGTGAATAAGTGGGTGTTAGTAATGGAAATATGTTTTGAAGCAAACACTCTGCATACACTCAGGTTTGCATGTAGTTGTCCTTGGAACATAAGACTTCATAGTTGATGTCATAAAACCAGAAATGGAGATAAACGTTTATTGTTTGAGATAGAGGACTATAGAGGGAGACTGTGGGGGATGGTCAAATGCCAGAGATGATTCACTTCGGTTGTTGAGATAAACTGCTCATTTACGAGTGTGGACAGATGTAATTGTCAGGATAAGCTGACGTGTTATAAGCATATTGCCATGTTTACTGTACTATGAGTTGATGCTGGAGAGTGGATGAGAGCACTCAGTGTGTTGGAGGTCAGTGTGTGTTACAGTGACATCCAGCATGTGGTTGTTGTCTTTAGGTGAGATTACAGCTGTGGGACACTGCGGGCCAGGAACGCTTCAGAAGCCTCATTCCCAGTTATATCCGTGACTCCACCGTAGCTGTGGTGGTGTATGATATCACAAGTGAGGAACACACACCCACACACGCACACACACACACACACACACACACACACACATGGATATAGGCATTTGATTTGGGGTTAGCCCGTGCACTATTAAGCCTGTAAATCCATCTTTTTGCAGATATAAACTCATTCCAACTAACCTCGAAATGGATTGATGATGTCAGGACAGAGAGAGGAAGTGATGTCATTATTATGCTAGTGGGTAATAAGACAGACCTGGAGGAGAAGCGGTAAGTGCTCTGTGTTCTCTAACTGAATTTTCCCAAGGGTGTGGCATTCCATTGTGTTAAAGTTCTTACAATACTCATGTAGTAACAGGTTATGTGAGCCAACATGACTAGATATTCAGATACAATGCCGCAACGACCTTTAACTATTGTCTCATTTCCCTCAGATCCTCAATTTACTTCAAGGTTCTTTATTAATGTTGTTGTCTGTCATGACAGGCAAATCTCTATTGAGGAAGGTGAGCAGAGAGCCAAAGAACTGAATGTGATGTTCATTGAGACTAGTGCTAAAAGTGGTAGCAACGTTAAACAGGTGAGCCTGAGAATTAATGAACAGCACTCTTTCACCATGGGTGACGCCGTGTTCTGAATGGTTATCCTGAGTAATTAAGATAATCCAATTGGAGCTGTACCCTGTAACATGATCCATGGACGGTTGGAATGAGATTTAATTTAGGTAAAGAATCAATGTCTGCTGCTGTGGGTTTGATTTTTCCTGATGCAGTGCAGTGAATGAAAATCAATTTTTGCTTCTACCTTCTGCTTGTGTTGGTTTAAAGTTTAATTTCTCTCTCTCCTTTCACCGCTCCCCCCCCTCTTCCCCCACCCCCGCTCTCTTTTTCACTCTGTGGTTTTGCAGTTGTTTCGACGAGTGGCAGCTGCCTTGCCTGGGATGGAAACATTGGAAGACACCCACAAGGAAGGCAGTATCCTTTCACACGCAAATAATGTCTTAACACTTTACATGTGGTAGACGAATTTATTACACACCATATAGATTTATTTTTAGACACTTTATAGATTTTATTAGCCATACCTCCTTTCTATAAGAGTGCTTGTAGCTCTCTCATTATATTTTCTGTTCAGCTCTGAAGCATGTTATATTTTAACATTTTTATCACGTTACTTTAATAGCAGGTAATGCCTCTAATAGCTATTTCCTTAATTTAACACCTTTCAGTGATTGACATTAAGCTGGACAAACAGGCAGAGCCCCCAGCTACTGAGAGCAGGTGCTCCTGTTAGTACACGGATTCAGAGTACACCTTCATTTGCACCATATGCTTGTTCTGTTGCTTCCTATTGGTCAGTGTCCAGTTGAACTTTATGATTGGATATAGGTTTTTACATCTGACTGAACAGGTCAAGACTTAGAGTTCTCAGCTGTAAAATAACATCTACATTGTAAATGCAATTGCCAAGCAGAGACTTTGAGAGATTGGGGACGAGTTATGGAAATAATGCCAGAAGTGACAGGTGTACCATTTTTTTCTTTTTTCTTTTTTTTTTGGACAGACTAGGGAGTGTAAAATTTTAGTTATTATGTTTTGTATTTTTATACATGAGGAAAAAGCACTAAAATGTTGCCTTCACAGGAATTTGCGATAGGCTGTCCTATGGAAATACAAGGAACATAGTTTGTCATGAATGTCTGCAGCACGCATGCAAGCAAAATTCTGAGTATCAGTCATGTGTTCTGCTCTACACACATATATATGGTTACAAACTTCATCATGAGCTTGTAAAAGAAAAAATCCCTGTCCAAGATTCCCTATGTGAATTAATGTATGAACTTGACATGCAGTCCCAGTGATAGTTCAGTAACAGAGAGAGAGATGCATGTGAGTGCACCACCTCGAATCAGTCTTCAGATTACAACCATACAGACAAAGATAAACCAACGAAATTTAATGGGTTGCATTGAAACACTTGAGATAGGCCATACTGTACTGTATTGTATATAGTATTTATATTATTGTGAACTTCCATCTTCCATCCGTTAGGCATGGGTTATGTTCATCTGTATGAATGATTTAACAATGGGATTGTTTAAGGGCTTCAATCAGAGCTTTTCGCCATGCAGTGGTAATCAGGCGTTTTCTTCTTGTTTGGGCATTGAGCTTTTGCCTTATGTACCATGCAGGTGTGTCAGATCTACGTAGGTTAGCCAGGATCTGACAGTTTTGAGGGGACCCATGTGAAAGGCACACTTTGGTCCCTCCCATGACATTTTTAAACAAGAATCGTATAATATATTTGTTGTTTGGGGGATTTCTTCTTGTGTCTGATTGGATCAGTTAGCAGTGAAGGAGTTGAATGACAGTGAATAGGAACACTCACTATGTTCATTAGGCCAGTCAATAAAAGTGATGTTCTTTTTATTGTAACTATATGGACTCTGGTGATGATGATGGTCATGATGATGATGATGATGATGTTTTCCTTATTTTTTCATATATATGGGTAAGGAGAATATGCTTTCTCCCACTTTTGATAGGAGGGAATTGTTTTGTGAATTTGTTAAAGTGTCCTGTAGCAGTTCACAGTGTCTAGGATACGCTTTGAATGAACAATAGGGTTGAAATCAAAATATTCTCTGTGATGCCACAATGAACAAATTTCAACTGCCCATGAGAATGTGTGTGTGTGTGTGCGTATAGTGTCTTACTGTAAGTCTTAAGTCCATAACTGGAGTTTTTAGGTAGGAGTCAAAGAGCAGGGAGAGGAATGTACAGTGTGTTGTGACTGTAGTCCACTTGGTGTGGTTCAGATCATTGTCTCAACATAAGGAATGTTAGATGTTTACGTATCACAGTAGTAGCCCATTTTATAACCCTGATCCTCATTCATATTCTTTTTATTGTTTACATATGAGCACTGACTGACACCATTGTCTGTAAAGAGATGTATAGATTAAATATGCTATGTAAAAGCAACTGTTATATTTAGAATTAGAGTCAATTCCATTCCAATATAAGTTATGCTGCCCATAGAAATGACTTTAGAAATAGGAAGAATGTCATTTATATGTTGAGGGTCCAACTCCACCGATAACACAGTTTCTGAGCAAATGACATTGAAATGAAATTGACCTTGAACTAAAGGCATTGCTTTAGGCTGTCTACTACTTTATCCTGAGGGAACTACTGATAATAATAATAATAATAATAATAATAATGATAATGATAATAATAATAGTAATGATGATGATGATAATGGGAAACTAAGTTATTGTGGTTGTTTTTGGCACTCTGTAGTTTGTCCTAACCTAGAGACACAGTTCTGTGTTCTGTACTCTTCTCTTTAATTGTCTTTCACTTATGTGACACTAGTGTGCCTTCAGTTAATGTAACACCACCGTGAAAAGCTCTCATTATATGGCTACCCTGAGTGCATAAGTGGAGTGTTTCTGAGAGAAGTTACCATCAATCGATTTACATGTTTCTGTGATGGAATCATTCCTTTGTGGTCTTGTGCCAACTTTTTTTTGTGTTGTCCATCCAATTCACAATGGTCCGGTAAACATTGCAGATGCATCAAAGATGAGAGGTAATCGCTGTTTGCTTAAGCAGAGCCTTGTGCTGGTGGCAGTGGAATAGAATGTGTTCTGGAAATGGGAGATATTGCCATGCGGATAACTTTCCATTCACTCTGTAAGGACATTTATGAGCATGACATCAGTCTAACAAGATCAATAAAACCATGTCTTAGTACCAGACCTTCTCTCGTCTCCTCTGTCATTTCCTGTTAAGTCAACACTAATTTCTGCACATGGTTCTCTGAAATTGAGTTTGGCCAAGATGTCTTGTGCAATAGAGGCAATGAAAAACCATCTGCCTGTTCAATACTTTGACAAAATCAAACAGATCCTAAATCCTGGAAACTGTTTTCCTCCATGGATTATTTTGACCACAATTTATCGAACATTTCTGATAAAAATGCAGAGACACTGAAATAATTCCCTTTAAACCTTAATTAACATGCAGATTAATACAGATTTCCTGTTCTTTTGCAAAAACATTTTATCCTTTTTTCCTGATCTTGCTGCTGTTCTTAACTATCTAACAACAACAAATAATGGGATAGATTGTATTAGACATGCCAAATGAAGAGTGTTGACTTAGTATTGTCTCACAAGGTAAGATATTGCTGTGTGAACTCAAAGTTCTAAAGATCATGTGATGTTTGTACTTTACTTTTGTAGGCAAAGGTCACATATGACAATGTTGCACTGTCTTAATGACTATGACACAACAGCAGTTACACCAGAGCCAATGGTATTCCCCAGGCGATGAACATTCTTCAGTTAACCCACTGCAGGGGCAGGTGGACAGAAGACAGATCGCCTGTATAAGACACTTTCCTACTGATAACCTACCTCTTGAGACCCAACTGTGGACTTTCCAAAGTTACAGGTGCTAATTGGTTTAGTGTAACCCTTTGCTGCCATTGGTTAGAAAGAATCAAGATTTCTCCACTGGCAGCAGATTAACATTTTCTCAAAGGAATCAAAACCCTGCATTCCGATCTTATTTCCCATGACTGTTTTTAATGATGATGATTAATTCTCACGACTGGCATGCTGAATGACCAGAATTTTAAGTTTCAGTGCAAAAAAAGATTATTAAGGTGGTCAAAGAGCACATGAACAGTTTCAAATCCTTCAGTTAGAAACAAGGAGTGCTTATAAAAATCAATCTTCAGAGCTAATGAAAGGAGAAGCAGATGAGAGCAGTCTCATTTGGTCTCATTTGAACCTCTGTCATCAGAATCAACAGTAAGTTTTATTTCTAATTTAATGCAGACTTCATTTTCAGTGCTCTGTACCATTCCTATTCTAGTCATACCTTTTAGCCTCAGAATATTATTTATCACATGAATGATACAGTTTGTAGTGAGCTGAAATATTACAGGCAGTAAGAATGACATATAGTTAGCTTGCTTTTGCTGCTTGAGGGTTTAATTTAAGCTGTACAAGAGCAGGTCTGGAATGCAAACCACCAATTAATGCCAATGGTAAATCAGTGCTAACATGTGGACTGTGTGTTAAGAACATGAATAATGTTCAGTCCTTTTTCCTCATTGGACAGGACGACAACAACTGACCGACTGTGCTCCACTCTTCTCCCACAGTCCTTGCAGTGTCAGATCATGTCCAGAGTGGAGGGTTATGGGGACTGTGATCCTCGTTCTCAGCTGAAGACATCCAGGACTGAGATAGCCATGGCAGTTAATGATGCCTTCCCACTGCTCTATGGGTTGGCAGATCATAGCATCATCCCAGATCACCTGTTAAGGGTCAGTCACAGGAACTAGGCAAGAAAACACATGCATGAAATATGTGTGAAGACTGTACATTTGTACCTACCGAAGCAATGGGCATGTTTTCCTGATATAATCATTTGTGCAAGAATAACTGATTATTTGACACGTTAGGCTTTTAAAATCTAAAACTTTTAGGAGAGAAATTTTAAGCATATTATCATAGCCGTAAACATCAGGCATGGGTTCACAGTGAACTGATTTTATCAAACTGATGTGCTCTCCAGGAGACCCTGGAGAAGAAGAAGAAGGATGGGATCCACAAAGCTGTATACTCTCTTCTCACCTGGTTACTGGATCAGGAAATGTCTGTTATCCAAGCCTTCTGGAACATTCTATCCAAAGAGTACAACCAGGAGAGCTATCCCAAACTTCAAGGCTTGTTCTCAAGCCTACCAAAAGGTGCAGAGCTCAGGCTGATGAAATATATACTATATACTACAAATATACCATAAACAGATAAACAGCTAATGATTTCCTGTTTGGTGACAATATTTAATATTCTGAAAACGCAAGTCCATCAGATTCTCAGAATGTTCTAAGGTTTACAAAATGTGTTATACAAAACATTTCCATTTTGCATAAACACAAAATGGTATAGAAACAAATGTAATCATATATTTTAAAACTGTCTTTGGAAAATGATTGTCATAACCAATCCAGTGTGGTAGAGAATGTACCTTGTGAGTGTAGAATGAGAATGTACCTAGCTATGATAGAATTATTTGACGTGTGAGACAGTTGTGATGTTTAACCTGACACTGACCTGACAGGGCTGAGACAGGGCAGTCGGTCTTTTGCTAGTCCCAGAGCGGAGCTTCAGTCCCGAGGTCAGCCAGGGAAGAAGAGAGGGGCGGGAGAGAAACATCTGACTCAGCGTCCTCACCCTTACAACAAAAAAACAGTCCACACCAGCTCAGGTGCCACTATCTCTAACAAGCTGTTCACATGTTCCCCATCACACCATAACAGAGAGTGGAAATGCCTAACTGAACACTTCCTATTTTGTTTGAAATGCTGTAGGAAGCAAAGGAAAGGCCTTGAGGAAGACAGATAGTACAGCAGTCTCTCAGATGACAGGAAATGGTAAATTCAGATTTATTTTACATAAATGAGTTTATTATACATTTTAATAACTTTGCAGTTTGAACAGAAATGACTGATGAGTCAGTTATGTCCATAGGTGGTCAGAGTGTGTTTTTTTCTAATCATCAGTCTAAAAATGTCCTCTTTATAGGAGTCCAGTCTCTATCGACCTCTGTGCAGAGAGCGGTCACTCTGTCGTCCAGTGAGCTGCCCACTGGCTGTGGGACGGTGGAGGAGATTTTAATCCAGCAGGTCTTTGAGTCTGGTAAGCTGTACACACACACATTGCCTGATAAGAACATTAAACACAAGGTGTAACAACACTGCTATAATGGAGTTTCTTCTCCAGTATAGTAACATTGAGGTATTTTTTTTTTAAATGGATTATACAACTCTTATACAACCTTTCACAGTACATTCTCCTTGTCAGCTCATTTTCATCATGCCAGTCATTCAGCTGTCACCTTGCAGGTGGTGCCAAAAAATGTATCAAGGTTGGGGGGGAGTTCTACTCGTCTGCAAAGCTGGATGAGACAGCAGCAGGGCTTTCACAGACTCAGAGTTACCACAGGGGGGAGCACAACACTAGAGTCACGGATGTAAGTGCTACAGCTGGGGCATGTTCCTTTTATGTAATTCAGTTCCTTTAAACACCTAGACCTTACGTACAGTACATGTGTCCTAACTAGGAATACGCATGTGCACATTTGCTTAGCTAATAAAAACATATATTTAGATTATGGTAAATCAATCCAATCAACACTCTTAAAAGCACAGTTTGCTAAAGGGAATGAATTTCAAATTTTCTTTCTTTTTTTTTTCTCTTTTAGAAAAGATATTCGTTAAATATATCTTTTCTCGCATTAGTAGATACTTCTGTAGCTCTGTTGACACATTCTTTAAGGTTTTAAGTCATTGTCTTTTAATCTCTAAAGAGGTTAGTTATTTCATACAGTCATTACAACAGTTTAATGTCATTGTTATGTGTTTACTTAGCCTTAGAATGTTGTGCGTGTCTGTGTGTGTGTGTGTGTGTGTGCAGGTTGAGCGTAACGACGATGAGTGTGCTGTGTGTAAAGATGGAGGGGAACTCATCTGCTGTGATGGCTGTCCTCGTGCCTTCCATCTCACCTGCCTGGTGCCTCCCCTCACCTCCATACCCAGGTACACGAGGCCTCCTGACACCTCGAATCCAGACACCTCCGCCTGAACCAGCTCTCACCTGAATCTACACACTACTGACCAAATTTCAGCTGTGTGTCTTGATGATTTAGCGTTGTTCTTGCAACAAGAAATATAACTGTGGGTCGTGTTCACAAGGATTTATGTGAAACAATGAGATTTACTGCATGTTCCACATTTTAAGCCCTTTGCTGAAAATAATCATGGTTTTGTTTCACAGTGGAACTTGGAGCTGTCAGTCTTGCCATGGCAACAGACCAAGGGAGACAACATATCTACCTGTACAGGTCAGTTTTTTTTTTTTTTAAGAAAGAACAATTTCAAGATTATAATCAATTACAGATGTCACCATTTACTAAATGACAACCACAGATGCCTGCAGTAATGTACTTTTGGTTCTCTCCTAAGCAGCCATGTCAGAACCAGTTGACAGAGACCAGTTCCAACTCTACAGTGGACATTTCATTCTTCTCCTCCCTCTCCTCTGCATCTCTCTCTGGTGTTACCACCAGCAAGAGTGGCCCACCTTCAGGCTATCAGGTGATGCCCCTATATGACACTCAGTTTCTATCTGCAAAAAAGCTTTTTTAACAAACAGAAGGCTGCACAATGAGGAGGGGCCGTGGAGAGCAGTCGATTTCTTGGTAGTTCTGTACATCTGATATACCATGCAACGTTTGGAATCTACCCTAAATCTCATCATTTAAGAAACCGGATGGTTTATGTAAAATTCACTGAGGAAGTTGTGTAATAATATTTGTTACGTTTCCCAGTCTTCAGATGGAGAGTTGGTTGGCATTAGGGTACCCTGTGGTATTTGCCACCTTACTCGTGGAGAGCTCATAGTTTGTCCACAGTGTCTCCAGAGCTACCACTCCCACTGTAACTTCTCCACTGACAGAGCCAAATGCAGGTCATGCACTAGGTCCTGGGGCTCTGCAGAGAGTGAGGTACAGTCCAGGGGCCTGTATACTTTCATATTTCATATACTCATATACTCTTTCTTTTCATTTCTAAAACTGACAGGAACATCTCTCTCTCTCTCTCTCTCAGTCAATCAGTCAATCAATCAATCAATCAATCAATCAATCAATCAATAAGTCAGTCAATCAATCAGTCTATCTATCTATCTATCTATCTATCTATCTATCTATCTATCTATCTATCTATCTATCTATCTATCTATCTATCTATCTATCTATCTATATCTGTTTCTATATCTGTATGCATCTATCTACATATATATGTTCTCACCTCTCTCTCTCTCTCTCTCTCTCTGTAGGTGGCTCAGCGCAGTCTTGAGCAGGACTCTTCTCCTTCTGAACAGATCCTCAATAAAAATGAGGTAGACTCAGTCATGGGGGAGGTGAGAGAAGCTGAAGCAATAAAACTTTAAGTTTTTTAAAGCATTTCCACTGACAATAATCATGAATAGAATGGGGGGGACATGTACAACCACCAAGAGGGAAACCAAAATCAACCATTGCATCGTATTCTGACCTGTTTCTCTCTCTGACCTGTCTGTCTCCTTGCAGAGCTCAATAGATGGGATCCTTCAATGGGCCTTCCACAACATCTCCCGTCCTCTCTCTGAGTCACAGAGCTACTTCCACTGATTTACTGCACTGATTTACTGGCTCTCAGTTCAGATGGTTCTCCTTGAGTTCTCAACTTAAATGGAACTGATACAACCTTACGATGCACCATGTTCTTCTCAAATTTCTTTTCAAACAGTGTTTGGTTGACCAGGGTCAACACCATGGTGTGTTGCTGGTGAATGCATGGCATTATGAACCTCAGTAAGTGTAGTGCTGATTACATTGTCCATTGGCAGTAATGGTGCTTGGTATGGAAGTCATTAATGGATAACATAGGCAAAGAGGTGTTGTAAACAGTGATTTACAAAATTCTATGGCAAGACTCACAATTCACAAGTTAATTTGTCCAGTTGGTTTCTTGGTTGTGGTTGATGATACAATGAATATGATCTGTTATATCTGTAATGGTACAATGTGACATAATTAATTGTCGATGAAATGTTATAATACATATGTCTGAGGTTATACTGTGGTAATGTGAATGTAAGTCTGCTGCCAACAATATCAAGTGGATTTTTAAGACTGTGTTTATCTCAAAAATATGATTATAAATGTTTACAACTTTTAGCCCTGTCAGAGACCTTCAGTCATGTGACAGCATTTTTGTGTGTATGTGGAGTTGTACTTTTGTCTGTGTGTATTTGTGTGTGTGTGACTGTGCGCATGCGTGCGCGCGTGTGTGTGTTTATATATATGTGTGTGTATGTGTGTACATTAATGACAGGACATACTTTTGCAGAGAGGTTTTGACACATCTGTTGGAATACACATTGCAGATCCAGTGTTGTCAAAGCTGCTCTCTGGCCTCTGTGATCAGTTGGAGAGAGAGCGAGAGAGAGAGAGAGAAAGAGCATGGAATGTTAATGAGAACCATGTGGGAAGCAGGATGCTGTGAATGCGCCCCTGCCAAATTCAAACAACTCTGTTGCATTACGACAGCTAGCAAAGATTCTCATGTGCTTTGATAGGGTTGTGGAAGGGACATCAGATGGATTCCACAGCTTAGCGGGAATCAAATCAGTATCAATTAATTTTGGAATGTTGTTTTTTGTCTTTTGGGAGTTTGAAATGTTCGTTTTGCTAGGCAGGTGGCCAGATCTTTTTTTTTTCCATTTCAGAGGAATGGTATTTGGTTGCTATAACTACCTCCTCTTTGAGACCCAACAAATAAAGAGCATGGAATTTGTTATTAACTCATGCAGGAGCATGACAGAAAATGTTTTTACATATGACACAATTTTTGTAAACCTTCATGACTTGCTGAAAGGTGCATAGTAAAGCTTCCAAGAAGCTGTCTGGATGTTTAATTGTGGTTTCTGACCCATAGTGGGCAGTCTGGACCCAGGGACAACTTATGTTGAATAGACACATGAAAACTGAGGCAAAGACTCTGTTCAGCTGGTATGTGAGTATCAGATAAAAACAATTACAGGCTTCCATGCACTGTGCCATGCAATATGGACAACTACTGGTGTTAGGATACATGAAAGAACAATTACACTGGGAGTGATAGTCTTTATCCCGCGACCCTAATCAGGATAAGCGGCTTAGATAATGAGTGCGTGAGTGAGTGATGGTGTTTATTTTTTAAGGGTAAACTTTTTGATTTGAGGAGGACTAATATTGCTTCTCATCGGCAGCAAACACAAACATATTCTGATAATTACAAAACAACAATGAATTCTTTTGTTTTAGCTGTATATATTTATTTCATGATGCCTCAAATGTCTTTATAGTGTCCCTTCCATTTTAGCACTTCTAATCCTAAAATTTATATGTTTAAGTGACATTATATCAAGAGGTGTGTTAAGTCAAAATTTGTAGCTAAGACTTATATGAACAGATATGAACTATACAGTGTCTATGGTGGATAATAGATGGCACTGCAGAAGCCCGATCGTTAATGCTCAGAGTTCAGCTGGTCAGCGAGCTTCCCAGAGAGTTTGGTCTTCTCCCTCACCCCATAGAACAGCTACCTAAGGCTATTCCACATGTAATTACTATAGGAAACTACACAGACCTGTGGATCCCATCGGATGTCCCGGAAAGATCGTTAACGGCTGGACCTAACCATGACAGCATGAAAAAATCTCTGGCTTAATTCAGGAAAGTATAGATGTTGTCTGACATTTACATGAGAGAAGGTCATTGCTTAATCCATGGGAGTCTATTAAAAAATGTTATACAGCTCTCTGTTTTCAATTTATTTGGAATGCCAAAACTTTAGATCTTATCAATGCGCCCCGAAGGAGAATGGAAAATCAATGATGTGAAGTTCATTTGCAAGTGATGGATGCAAAGCGAATGTTCTTCACATAATGGACGGGTCAGACAAAAGATCAGAGAAAAAGATTAATTGTTTTTCATTGAAAAGGTGGAAACTGCAGGAGTCACGTACCTCAGGTTTAATGACCACACAGTCATTCCAAAGCAAACATAAATCTCATGAAGCACATACTTATCATATTTTCAGTGTTTGTGCAAGATAATACCAGTTTCACCTTCATCATAATTATTACTTCTTACGGCACCTGTGTCCATTCCCTTCTCAGTAACTGTAAAATCCATTATTTTAATTTTGATCCACAGTCAAGTGCTTTTTTTTTTTTTTGCAAACTTAATTGAGCTATGTGTTAATGTCAAGTACCGTTTGACCAAAGAAAAAAGCACATTCTGTCGACTGAGCGTGCTTTAAATGCCTTTTTTTTTTCATCTGAAATATTTGGAGGTTCATGGGTGTTTTGTTGCCTTACTCACACTCTTTGTCATTAGCCTTGTCAGTTTCCTGTGGTCTAATTCTGGTCATGCCCTCGACATTCCTCACAAAATTCCCAAGGTTCATGCTAACTGTTCACATCGTTCCCAAGGCACATTTGTGCCAGCTTTTCTAGAACATTCCTATTGTCCTCTGACTAATGTGTCCAGATGTGACACCATACTTATGTTTGTACAGCTTCCATTGTTGTGAAGATGGAAGTGTGGAAGTGTATGAAAGTACCTAATGGCCTTGCTCTCTGTCAAGGGCCCTAACACCAAAATTAGTCATGTTGGTGTGGCATACAGGCAACGTCTTTTTCTGTCAAACTTAGGATGAAAAGCAGTAAACATGTCATCTGTAGAGTGGAACTGTTGAATATACTGCACAGTTCACAAACAGTACGAACAAATAGTCAAAGGCAGGTCATGGCCAAAAGTAGGATCTCTCTGTCATCAATAGCAAAAAACCCCCACTCTGATAGGATGATGAGGGATTTTGATTGGATGTTCTTGAAATTCTTGGTAAAGAATACATCCTAAAAATTCACTGTACGTAACTATAAAATTCAGGGCAATTAGCTTATAAAGGGAATCAGTTGGTGCAGCGTTAAATCGTACTTAGCCCCGAGGTCTGGAATCAGTCTGTTTTCCTGAAAAAAAAAAAAAAAACTCCAAACACTGTGTTCATCAGGATGACCAGTTTTTTTCCCTAGATCCCATCAACATAAACTAATGGCAGTCTATGTGCTGGCCCCTCACATAACCCCTCTTATGTAATGTCACACTGGTATCAGTATCTACATGATGTGCCAGTATGTGTGCTTCTCATCCTACTGAAGTGTAACAGGACACGGTGAACGAGGAGGCTGCCTGGATGACGGGATGTAAACACAACCTTGGCCAAACTATTCTACCCCATGGTTTCTCTTATGGAAAGGCGTTGAATGCATGCTTAAGGGAATGGCTTGGCTCAACATCAGCAATCTCCTCTCTCGTTTATCAAACACAGACATCTGCCTGTGGGCTTTAAGAGCTGTACCATCACGCCTGTTGTCAAGAGCTGTTTCCTGCCAAGTTTTGTTGGCAAAATCGAGGACCCCAAAATGTGTTTATGTAGCATAGAAAGGAAGGATTTAGAAACTACCCCAGGACAAGCAGACCCTTATGCTGTCCAACACACTTTCTCACCAGAGCTGCATTGAGTTGAATAGATCGAATCAGTCTTACCTAACCCCTTAGAAGGAAACAAAATGAAAACACGGTTAAATTGTGGTGTAAAACAAAGATGGGAAAGCAATGTTTGTCGCAGTCACAGAGGAATATGTAGTTATCTAGTGAACTGAAACACCTGTATTTTGATTAAACAATGACTATGAATCGATTGAGGCAGAATTAGATGACAGAGAATGTCCTTACAGCCATAAAGCCTAAACTTCCAAGTTCAGCTGTGCTAACACAGAGCCTGGTATATGGTAGATTACTAATGCCCCAAAAATTTTTACAGAGGCGCACTTTGCACTGGTCAGTCTCCTCATGGCTTCATAAAGTTATCATCACAGGTCTGTAAATACAGGAGCGATCACAGCCTGAACCCAGCAGTGCCTGCATTCTCATCAAAAATGACTATTTTGCACACATAATGGAAATATATAATTTCAAGTCCCTTTTGAAACGGTCCAACTCAACATCACATGGCAGTAGCCAAAAAGAACTCCTTTATTCAAGGACATTCCTCCACAGTGGTAAAAATAGCTAGCTGTGTGAAACTCCCAGACAATGGCTCTCTCTTTCCAAAAAGCACAAAGCCGTGAATTCAGCTAGCTCAGCTGACATGTGGGGCCTCATCAGTGCCATACCTGCCAGGCATTTTTTCAATTGTTTAATCTCAGACATCAAAAAGCACTGACTGTTGTGAAAACCTTATTATTTATTTATTTATTTTCCAATTGGATCATATCATTACAGTTTACCTGAAAATACGCTGATGCTCAGAGAGCTTAACAACTGAGCCCAATAAAAGCAGAATTTTTTTTTAATTATTTCTTCAGATGTCTCATCTCAGCTGAAGGAGAAAGCCATCACAGATGAAAGCAGTGTGAGTTGGGATGGAGACTGATCGGTGAACTCACCTCCTCTGGCACCCCAACATAAAGAGCTTTCAATTCATCATGCTGGTGGCCAAAACCACCCAGTTTTAGCTATGTGCTGGGTCAGCGGTGGGCAAAGGCTGCTGTTTGCTCAGAGGCTCAAATGGCGAGTTATATTGGGGTCGCAGCTAGCAAACTGCATTTGCATGATCTATTAGAAAACTATTCAGGGAGAATGCATTGGAATCTCAGACAAAAAAACCCAAAAAACGTTTCACACACGTGCCATGTTGTTTACTTCAGATTTAATCTGAGATGGTTTCCATTGCAAACTGAAGTAGTCCTGTCTCAGAGTGACTGAAAAATGGGTTTAGAGATTTTTTTTTTTTTGTAACTGTGGAAACTTGCGGAGCTACATGTGTGATTGGGAGATGACCTGACGTGTCTGGAGGGGAAATCTTGGCTTGTCTCCACTTTCATGTGGCACTTAACAATTTGTCTGCAGGGATGTGTGAGTAACGGGAGTGAAGGGAGGAGACGGCCAGCGGTCTGGAATGCTGTTGAAAAGGCTAATTGTGTCTAATGGCATGACTATGAGAGGAACTGGGGTCAAAGTGTGAAGGACAAAATTACGTGCCTCATGTCAAGGACTTAATAACAAAAGTAAAAAATGTCACCCTAGGTTGTCAAACATAGATGTGGAATGTCAATCTAAAATAAGTAAATGCTAAAGATAAATTAAAAAAAAATACTGAAGATTTAACCAAAATAACACTAAGGCATTGAATTTTATTTGTCATTTAGAAGGGAGGAAAAGTAAAATACAGTAAAAGCCCAAAAATTGTAAGCCATAGTTTTCCTATATTTTAAACAAAGTTTAAATGGTCACATATAAACTTAAAATGCAAACATTCCATTTATTCTGTTTCGAGGTGAGATGGTGCAACATCAGTAAGATCTGCCAAACTGTGATATCTGAGGTCACAGTCCCTCACAGTAATGCTCAGGCCCATACTCAGTTTCACAGCTAAGAGAAAAATGCATTGCATTAGTTCAGCATTATAATGTCCTTATTGTTACTGGTGTGTGAGAAACATTTGCTTTAAATCCATATTGCAATAATGTCTGTATTTACGGCTAATTTTTGATAATTTCTTCTTTTTAGTTACAGTGCCAAAAGCCCGTGGCAGTTCAGATCAGTAAACAACTTGCCTTATTTTTCCCAGTGTCTTTGAGCTGTACTGTGGTCCCCTCTTAAATCACAGACATGCCATGAAACTATGTCAGACCCTTTGCAACCAATAAAAGAGGAATTGTGATGAGAATAGACTATCTGCTCTCTTTCTCCATGAACCAGTGTTTGTCTCTTGTTTTGGACATTTGTTTTGAATGACCCAATCAACCACAACTAATCCCTATTTCAGCGTGTTTAATTTTGCGCTGACGGTTTTGCTTTAAAAGAACTCTTTTTTTTCCTCCCCTTTGTGTTTTTCTCCTTGACTCCCAGTCTTGTGACTCTTCCTCAAAAGGCCCTCATTGCTGTTACTTTGTATGAAGCGGGAGTCTCAGATGTCAAGACAAGGAGAGGAGAGAAAGAATGAAGAAATTCCGGTCTGGTGCAGTGTAGGGCCAAAGAAAGATTGTGTGTTGATTGAACTGTACCAACTCTCAAAGTGCGGGAATCGTTAGACTGTCAAAAAAAACCAACGAAAAGAACAGAAAAGAAAGATAATACCTCTGATATTTTCACAGAAATGTTTTGAGTGTGTAGTCAAATGAGTCTTCAGCAGATGCATACTTATCTAGACTAGCCTATGACTAAGTGCTTTACTCACACCTGCAAAAATGGTATCATCTGGTATGTGTGTGTGAGTTTGGGTGTGTTTGTGTCTGTATTTGTCGTTTTCCCTTGTGACTCATTGTCTGAAACAAGTCGGCGTGGAAATACCCTTCTATCCTGACACAGAGAGAACTATAAGCACTTTGAATTATTTCTCTGTATCTGTATGGGAAACATTAAATGGGCTCATGTGTTTTTGCACCCTTCACAACTCCAGTCCTCTATGTTTCTTTTCATTTCACCCACTGTTGCCTCTCTACACCTCTTCTCCTACACCCTTGACTATCTGATTCCTTTTATTCCCACCATTCTGTGTGTCTGATCCTATAGTGACAACACCTCTCTCACATTCGATCCCATTGTCCAAGAGAGACCTGAGGACACACACACTCACACACCCAGGCATTCAAAGTGAGCACTGATCCTGCTGTCTTGAAGGAAATCTCAGTGTATAGTATTGCAGGAGGAACCTCTGCCTTCCTTAGATACGGATGCAGCAGTGGCAAAGCATACGAAAGCCAGGTTTTAAGTAACTAGACTTTGAACCAAACATACTTTTACTGACATGTGGTCTACGTTCTTGTGTTTTCCTCAAGAGGAATTCTACCACTACTCTGAATTTATTTATACATGTGAGTACACAAACCGAAGCTGAAATCATAATATTTGATTCTTTGTTTGTTTGCAGTTTCAAGTATTGCCTCTGTCTCTCTATCATGGCCAGTTTTGGTCAAAGCAAGTCCTTAGGTGTTAGAGAGGAATTTTTATGGTTTATCTTTTTTAGATGTCCAGCTGCAGATCCCTGGGAAAGCTTCACACAGAACTCTGTAATTTTTAGAGAGGCTCTTGGCACTTCTGTGTGGGTGACAGAATTCCACAATAAGAGTGGATGGACAAGGACATGCATGGACACTAGCTGGGGAGGGAGGGGAGACACAATTGGGGACAACAAAGGACACTCCGTGGGTATACAGTTCACAGCAATGGCTTTAATTTAAGGATGTATATTTTCATATGAAATGCTGGAAAGAGCCTTTTGAGGATTTCACTGTAGGAGTTCCAAAGGATAGTGAAGTGTTTTTGGGAAATGCTGGCACCAAATCAAATTCCTCTGTAGCACTGTATTGCAGGCTATAACAAATATTTATCTGCCTTGTTTGGGTGTCCAGCATCGGATATATTGTGTAATTTCTCTCTTTTTTTTTTTATAAAATATTTCGAAGAGTACCCTCTTAAAAAATTTGATCATTTTTTTGATGTTGACAATAGAAATTAAAGTACTTTCTGCTCTCACTGGAACACAAATACATTTAAAACCAATTGCATTACATACAGCAATATTTACAGGTATGTTGGGAATGCATTTATTTAGTTTCTCTCATTTCACTTTCACAGGCATAGCTTTTCCATTTATTAGGAATATTATGAATTACACAAATAGTATTTCTCATCTCTTGTTGAATTTTTTTCTGTATGTTCAGATGAGTAAGTGTAAGACAAGCAGCCCAGAGGAAGAAAACTGGACACAGTTTTAGTAATCACAGTTGCCCTTTGGGGCCCACAGCTGTATGTTTAGGGGACAACATTACATGCCAAGAAGAATTTCAGACTAAAACTCAAACAACTGCTATGCTCACATCACCGCATGTTTTGGGAATAATAGCCTTCTCCGCGTGCCCTACATTCCACAGAGCCGATGAGCCATTTCGCATACTTTTTTATATCATAGGCATTTATAGGTGTGCAAAGGAAAACGATTGTTGCATTGAAATGATTTTAACAGGAATGTTTTCTCCTTTTGACACTCTTATTTGACTTTTGTATTGTATGTCAACATACCATTTGTCGTGGTCATACCTGTAATGAAAGCTGCGTTATCAAAGCCATTGGTATGACTTCATTGATCAAACATCACTTCATCAGGTGACAACGCCTGAGGGAGTCTCTCATTTCTGTCGTGAGTAGAAATCCATGCCACAATGACACGTTCAGATATCTCATCACTGATTTAGATTCATGTTGGACTGAGCTGCAGTTTGAACTGATCGTCTCAATGAAGTTCAGTCCGTGAGTAGATTTAATTTGCGAAACACTGGTCCCTGAGAAACCAGCATTTAGCATTTTCGCACAGAGTGCCGTTTAAGTCACTTCAGGTGTATAGCGTTGAAAAACACAGATCACTGAGCTTAACAGTGCTTCATAGATTTGTTTACTTTGACGCTTTGATATTTTGTGAGGAAAGCTGTTAGGAATTCTAATAAAAGGCACCGTTTATAACACATAAGAATTTCTGCCAGCCCGGTGGCCGTGTGGGGTAATGCAATGCTCTGTAGTCTGCCTCTTTTCTCTTCACTTTTGATCCCTGAGGGACAGAGCGCTCACGCATTCCACGCATTCCAACCCCAGCGAACAATCCCCTCTCAGTTATTTATTAGCCTATCCGCTCTCAAACCATCTCAGACTTCAACCAGCCCTTACCGCAGTCACAGTCAGAGCGCGCGGAAGGATGAGATAAAGAAAAAGGAATACCGTGGATTATTTTGTTTATTGGGAAATGAACAGCTACTTTCTTATCTGAGGGGATAATTCGGTGAGTTTTTTTAATTTCCTTGTTATGTATGTAACAGTATGAGTTCGGCTTGTCTACGCGCTAAACACGCGGTAGTTCTCCGAAACATGGACAATATATGTGTCCTGCTGCTTTACGTTGGATCTGTTTTATCTTTGAGGATAACGTAGTGCGTTTTACGTGTACAACTGACTGTTGTTTGCTGGAGTTACAGCGTATGTTATGGACAGTATGTCTGCGCTTTGGAATGTCGTTTATGTATTTTCCATAGTTTGATGTTATGGCTACAAGAGCATTCACCACCTGCGACTAAAATTAATTTATATTTACATGTAATTGTCAGTTCTGGTTCGAAGTTTAATTTACTCCATAAAGTCCAGATTTTAAACCTCTTTGCGTTCTAGAGAGTCAGCTTTTACGAAATACTGTTGATTTTGAGTGGATGAAAGTGATACTTGGATGAATGTTGTGAAGGACGTATTTTCATAGTTAAATTGGTCAGTTTAATTGTAAACAGGTAAATGGGACCAATTAATGTTCTGCTTAATGTAACTTCACAGTAGTGGACTAATACAAACAATAGCACCATCATCATCAACAACAACAGTAACAACAACAACAGCAGCAGTTATTATTATTTGTTTATTTTATGCTTTGTAACATTGTGTGGTGTGCCTGTGTGTGTGTGTGTGTGTGGTTTTTTTTAGAGGAATCGCTTTTAATTATCTCTCTCCTTTCAGATTCACTCCAAATACATTTATTTAAGTAGCAGCAAACTATCTTTCAATCAATCACAATGAGAACTGCAGAGGAGGTCACAGGAACTGTCCTGCATCGACTAATCCAGGAGCAGCTCCGGTATGGGAACCCCACAGACACCCGTACTCTCCTTGCCATACAGCAGCAGGCCCTGCGTAGGAGTGGTGGTGGTGGCAGCAGTAGTGGAGGAGGTGCTGGCAGCTCTCAGTCGTCCCTGGAGAGTCTTACTCAGGAAGAGCCCCAGTCCCCCAACATGTCGACCCGTCAAGAACCCCAGGGCCAGGAGCACCAGGGTGACTACCAGCACTCAGAAAGCTACCAGCTCTACCACCACCATGGTGAGGAGCTACCAAGTTATGAGCAGGCAAAGGCTCACTCACAGCTCCTGGCTTCACAGTGGAGCTCTAGTGGCCAAGGACTCAAGGGCTGCTCAGCCTTAGATGATGGCATGTACCCCTGTAATGGAGAGGAACGCTGGGATGGGAAACGTAGCCACGCGCGTTCACTTAGTGAACGCCTGCTGCAACTCTCTTTGGAGCGCAATGATGCCTCTGCCATTAATACCAATCCTTCCTCAATCAGCCCTTCCTACAGCTACCCACAGATGCCTGTTTACCATGGCAACCATCAGGGCTATGAGTACAACTTTCCTCTCAGCCACACTCAGGAGTATGAGCAAATTCACAGTCTACCACCACCACCACCACTTCTGTTCCACCCCCAGCACAGCAGGTAAAGGACCTCAGAGAACATGCAGCACTACATCAGCAACCACGAGGCAGTGGTTCACACCTATTTTGAAATATTTTACCAAAAGTGTCATTATGACTAACGATGGGTTGACTTGAAATGAACCCAGTTTTGGCGTTGAAGGATGGTGAATCATGGAGTATGTGTCTAGCCTTGCTCACTGATGTCAATTTGAGTACGTACTTGATTTTGGCAATCAGTGATTGAAGGAGCAAAACAGAAGATGAGCCTATAGTTCACTTAGTGGTCAAGATCTAATGAAGTGTCATGTCTCACATAGGCCTATGCAGTCACCAGAGGAACGCCACATGCTCAACAGTGTGCCCCCTGCTGGCAGGGAGGTCCGCAACCAGGTGGAGCTGTTGTTGAAAGAGAATGAGCGACTGAGACTGGAGCTGGAGGGCCACAGTGAGAAAGCCCTGAGGATTCAGAAGGTGAGGGCTTGGTCTAACACAAGACACGCTGCACTACAACGCAGACATGATAAGAATGTAGGGGAAGAATTATAAAACTTCTAAAACTGCATGTCTTTTACTGGTACAGTCCATGAGAGAATGCTGTTATACAGCTCACTGTAGTTTACAATGCATACCTGTCAGAGAGTGAAGAGGGATGGGCTTGAGTTGTAGAAGATCCAGTATGAATTGAGACCTGGTAAATTCAGAGGCAGGCACTGAGAACAACCTGTGTTGCATATGCTGTGTCCACAGTTTTACTCTGCAGTCCCAGAGATTCTGATGTTTGGCAATGAATGACTCACACATTATATATATATTATATATATTTATACATATGGGGCACTAGACCGACCGTGAGCTATTGCTCCTGGAGGTCGGAAGACATGCTTTCCTTTGCGTGTTTCCTCCAGTTTTCTAACATTTCTAATTGTTACTAGAAGTCTGTCTGAACATGTAGACAAGGTAAATTGATGAAGTCACTACCTTGCCCTTTCTAACCAACCCAGTTTCAGTAGTCTGGCATACAGAGAGAAAAACAATATGTAGAGATTGACGATATGATTGCACTGCCTTGTATTTATCTTTGGCTCAACCTAAACTGGCTGTTAAGCGTTTCCAGTACATTACGTCAGTGCAGCCTTGCACTTTCTCACCGTCAAAGAATGATAATTACAGAGAGAGAGAGAGAGAGAGAGTTGAAGAGCGAGCCCAGTTGCCACTACCTTGTGTAAACATGCATGAGAGAATGGAGTCATGGGAAGTATGATGTAGTGCACTGTAACACACCTACATACCATCTCAGTGCATTGCTCAGTTAAACACTGATCGTAGGAGACAGATATGACCAGGTGTTTTGAATGCTGAATGCCCTAATGCCCTGCAAGAAATTGCCTGCTGAGTTAGTTAAGTCTCCCTTGGATTTACATGGTTAAAAATTAGCAACCCATCCTCTGTTATCTGAGTTGAGTGTCCATCTCCACATTCTGCATTGATGTTTAACTAAGGATCCTTTCCTCTTCTCTCTCTGTCTCCCCCTATTTGTCTCTCTGTCTCCATTTCTCAGCTGGAGCAGGAGATCCAGAGAATATCTGAGCAGTACGAGACCCTGATGCAGGGCTGTGCTAAGAGAGAGGCACTGGAGCAGACATTGAAGAACAAACTCATGGGCGAGATCAAGAGATTACAGGCCCTCAACAGCAGCCTGAAAGGTATTGGCTACTTCATTGGGTTTATTCCCCCAAAATGAATTGTCTGAGAGATTCTCCAAGATTTCTTAAACAATTTTCTCACTTCTTGAATTGTGCTATTTTTGGTTACAGAGAGCCTGGAGAACACTAGCAAACAGGCAGCAAAAGAAGTGGAAACTGCTGATCTCAACCAACACATGATGATCAAACTAATGGTGCAGAGTAAGTACATCTGTGTCAAACAGCTGCATATGTGACCACAAGACTTTGCCAGTTGTAGTTTGCACTCACAGGACCTTCTTATTGGTGTTGAAGAAATATCTTGTTCTGGGCTAAGTGCAGGATTTCCTGTGACATTTGGCTAAAAAGGAAATGTGTTTACACTCTGAAACACAGGAATGTCTTCTACATAATAGGTTCTCAGTCACTGTATAAATGGATAGCCGAGAAGAATAGGCACTATCTCTCCTCAGAAGTAATATGCAGTCACACTTCCCTTAGGCCATTGTGTCTCATTTTTACAAATATGTGAGCTGTTGTTTGTTTAGGACAGGTTTGCCCTTAATTGCGGAGTCTGTGAGTCTGTTTGATGCAAGGTGGAGGTGGAGACAGTTTAGGGAGTATGTATATGTAGCTATGTGAGTGTGAGTGTGTGTGTGTGTGTGTGTGTGTGTGTGTGTTTGGGGGGTGGGAAGGGGGGGGGGGGGTTGGAAGCAGGCAGAGGAATGTGCACTGTTTAAAGGATGTGGGTCAAAGGGAGAAAGGGGCCGTCTGTCCTCCTTCCCTTCTGCATTCCTCAGGCGCTTGCGTAAATGAGGCGCTCTGGACCTGCAACCAAATTCTCAAAGTTATGAGCAGAGAGTACTTTGGGAATAGAAGGATGCTAGAGGAGGCAGAAATATCCTCTTTAGTTTGTTCGCATATTTTCTGCACTTACTTTCTTTACACAATTTTTCCACAAAGCTTTTACACACACATTGAAGTGACGAGCTTCCCGGTTGACTAAACTTTAAGCGCTGTGATTTCTCAGTATTAAACAGTACCCTCTCTTCTCCCCTACTCTCTCTCTCTCTGACAGATGAGGAGAAGCAGGCAGAGTGTGAGCGGCTGGAGAGGGAGATCCAGAGGCTAAGGGCTGTGGAAGAGGAGCAGCAGGGCAGGGTTAAGAGTCTTGAAGAGGCACTGGGTTCTGCTCAGATTCGTAGCAAGCAGCTCCAGGAGGAGCTGCGCAGGAAGACAGCGTACGTGGAGAGGGTCGAGCGGCTGCAGGGTGCGCTGGCCCAGCTGCAGGCTGCGTGTGAGAAGAGGGAAGGCTTGGAGCTGCGGTTACGCACTCGCCTGGAGCAGGAGCTACGCAGCTTGCGAGCACAGCAGGTTGGCATCTGCTCCTCATTTGCCCACACACACACACACACAAACACACACACCCACAATCTGGACAGTACACTCCTGAAAACAGTAAACTTGAGCGTAAAACCACAAAATATTGCCTTTAATTAATATGTCCTTGAGGACCTCAGTCTCAGTAGTTTATTCATGCATTCTCCTTTTCCACAGAGACAAACACAGGCTGCAGGCAGTGTCTCTGGCTCCTCAGTGAGTGTGGCCACTCTGCAGGAACATCTGAGGGAGAGGGAGGAGCGCATCTTGGCCCTGGAGGCCGATATGACCCGATGGCAGCAGAAGTACCTAGAGGAGAGCACCATGAGGGAGTTTGCCATGGACGCTGCCGCCACAGCAGCTGCACAGAGGTAAACACTCAGGCTCCTCTCTGTCAAATCTTCCAGCCTCCAGTTAGGACTCTCTCTGAAACTCTAGAATACTCCAGAGCAGATGTCTATACTGAGTTTGTGTCTTGTCTTTTCTAGAGATACAACCATCATCAAGTGTTCACCGTGCCATTCCACTAGCAGCAGCTTCAATGAAGACCAGCCCTTTGTAGACCACAGAAACCAGGAAATGGAGCACAGGTATGTATATAAATGTCTCCCTCGACCCTGTTGTTTCAGGTACATAACTCTGAACCAAATCATTTACTACAGTAAAGTAGACATTCACATTTTATGCTTGAGGTTGTGCTGTTGTGATGAGAGTGAAGGCAATAAAGTGGTGAACTTGAGCTCTGATTGTGCTGTGTGTGTGTGTGTGTGTATGTGTGCATTTGTAGGATTCGTGCTCTCTACGCGCAGATCCTTGAGAAAGATGCTGTGATAAACGTGTTGCAGCACAGGCTTCACCAGGAGCAGGAGAAAAGTGGAGACACAACCACCAGCTTGCATCCCTCTGGCTCTGAGCCCCCCGTCAATGCCTCCTCCCGTTCCTCCCACCCAGTCCTCACTCGCACCTTTGGCTATGGCAAAGGTGAAGAACACTTGAATGTTCACATTTGGCTTCAGTGTCAAACTTAAAATGCAGATGAAAGCTCTGAATACAAACCTCAGCCACTAGACTCTTTTTTTTAGTAACTAATTGCTGTTTGTTTGCCATTCACCAGGGAAGAGACACTCAGATGATCAGACAGCTTTTGCGTCAACTCACAGTGCGATCCTGTCTGCGACCCCAAGCAGCCAGGACAGCAGCAGCCAAGCAGACGAGACCCTTTCGACATCTGCTGTTACCACAGAGCAGGCCTCCAGCACAAAGCCCCTCCATGGTGAGTAGCACACTCACATGTACGCGCACACACACACACACACACTCACACACACACACACACACACATTGCCAGAGTCATTTTTAGATACTAATACAGTATGATGACCATTCAGACAATTACATTATATTTATATTAGCTAACTAGACTCAAGTACTCAAGTACTCAAAGGCATGTCAATATGACAATGTCTACTATGCTAATTTTCACCATGACTGTCCTTGTTTGGTACAAACGTGTCTAAGCTTGGCCTGTGATGTGACATGGGCTTTAACAAAGTTTACATTGATTGTGCTGTCAGTCAGCCAGACAGACTGTCTCCACTGGCCATCGATTTACTAGCACTGACATTGTAAAACAGTCCATCAGTGGCCTTTAGCAGATGTCTGCCAGTGAATGAGTGGAATGTTATGCTCAGTGTATCAGCAACACCCCTGATGATGACAAAAAGGGAGGCACATGCCTTACGTTACCTCAGAGTAGTACGTTGTATCATCACAGTTCGTTCATTTTTATTGTTGTTTTATCCTCCAGGCAACACCCAGCAACAGCAACCAACACCACCATGCCAGACTGAGGACCCACTGAAGGGTGTGGACAATGTGGAGGCCGACGCAGTGGAGATATTCATCTGAGCAAACTAGAGTCTTTACCTCCGTTTGACAAGAGACTCGATGAAATAGAGGATGCGACACACAAAAATTGTCCCCTCTTCTCTTCCAGAGGGAGAATTTGACCCCAAGTCCCGATTTTAGGGACTTGAAATGGCGTCACTCTACACCAGAACGCTGAGAACAGTGCAGGAATGCGGCCGAACGACAGCTGTTTGGAAAGAAGGGCTGTAGTCTCAGCAGTGCAAGAGAGCTGAGCTTTCTTTCAATGCCAGACTGCTCAAAATAAAGAAATCGATTAAAACAGCTTGAGCAAATGTGGTTTGAAAATGTGAATTGTTCGAGGTACTTCAACAGTATTTAATTGTGTAATTCAAACCTGTATGGTAGACTTTAACGAGGACTTATGCTGCTTATGACTGCATATGACTGCTCTGCTGTTGCAGTTTCATCTTTAACACGTCTGTCTCAGGACAGTACTTATTAAGATTAAGATGGTTGCTAATGGGTATGACATAGGAAGGACGATACAACCCTACCAAGCTCTAAAGAGAGGGGGCAGTGAATGAGGGGGGAGGAAGGGTTACCAGTGTCCGACTAGGGGGTGAAGGTCTACCCCTGTCCCTGATCCCCCGTATTTTCTTCCCCCTAAAAGCTGTTTTATTTGAAGGAAATTTCCCCTTCAATCTGACATATTTCTCCCCAGCAAGTCTGCGCTCATTTTACAACATTCCTAATCTGTCATTTTAGTTTTTTTTTTTTTTTCCGTAGGGAGGGAGAGAAATCGATAGGTGTCATTTTACAACCCCTCCTTCATTGCCTATTATGAGCAGAATGCATTCTTCTCATTTTACAACCCCTCCTTCATTGCCTGTTATGAGCAGAAAGCATTCTTCTCATTTTTTGAGTCTGTTTATTCCTCCAACGCCCTTCTTGCTGGGCAAACAAAGCTGTACTCGTTTAAACTTATTTTTGTGAAACGCTAGGAAGGACTTCTGTCGGCACACTAACAGACCATGTAGATCAAGGTTTTTTAGAAACATCTCTTTACTGAGGACAGTGAAAGATGATTGTACTCTCTCTATATATATTTTTGTTAACCTTTTTTCTTTTTCTTTTTCATTTGAATTTTTGTATATATCCTCATGTGTTAAATCTGCTGGTCAGAGTGCCACATGGTGGAAGCATTTAAGCTACTTACTTTCTTTTTTTTCAGGGGGGGGTGCTTTTGTTTTGAACTAAGACATTAATATATTTTACAGATTTGTATTGTTTCATAAATATAGTGCCAAGAACCCATTGCCAAAGACTTAAGCATTTCATTGCATTGTATTTGTATGTTGAGAACAGTCATGGTAATGTTCGCTAAACAAGGGTTGATCTCTTATAAAGACTTTGCTTTAATCCGTAAGAGATGTGAATGTTCTGAAACATTTCATGAACACAATAAAGATGCTAATATATATATATATATATATACATATATATAAATACAAAGGATCTTCTTGAGCAGTGTTTCATTTCTGTTAAAGCCATCTGGATTGTCAGTTATTTGCAGAACTATGCTTTTTTTGCTGGGTTTTTTTTTTAATCAGACTTCCTTCTCTCTCTCTCTCTCTCTCTCCCTCTAGCTCACTCTCTCACTCATTCACACACACACAAACACAAATAGCAAATACAAAGACATAGACTTGCTTTCAGGGAAACATGGTAATTGTAACCGAATGCCAGGGCAGCACATTTCTTGTCTCAAATTTCCTTACCAGTTTATCACCCCATACTCTTTCCTGTTGTTCACCTTGGAGAGTTCAGCCTCTCTTTGTCATTTATGACAACGGCCACAACAAAGGAATAGTTGTTGTTCTTTTTTTTTTTTTTTGTAGTCCCACTAAGATCAATCATTCTTTTGGCAAGAGGTAAGGAGCCTGCTGCTTAGCTGGCACATGTCATACTAAGTCCTCAGAGCAATAAACTAGCCATATACTGTTTCAAAACAGTTTCAAATCTGCCATCTATTCTCTCTTAGGCTCTTCTCACAGATAAAGACAGAATGGGCTCCCTTTAATGCCTTGATGCCTTGACAGTTACTTTACATTTTTTTTTCTCTTAAACAAGGGAAAGAGACCGAGGAAGAGAGAGGAGGAAAGAATTCCATAGTTACTGCTGTCACCTGCCCCGCGTTAATGTGAATACTCAAACTCTGTAGGATCTTAAAAGAGCACTACCCCTGATGTATCTCTCAATGACCTCATTTGCTGTCAGCAGGGTCTAGAGGTCAGGCCGGTAGTACCTTTTCAATGTCCCAGGGGAGCATAGCATGCCTGCATTCTCCTTCTAATTCACGCTCTCCTATCTCCATAGCAACCCAGTGGGATATGGACAGGTGTGGGCTCTGTGTGTGTGTGTGTGTGTGTGTTTGTGTGTGTGTTTTGACATTTGGAGCATTGACAGGAATCCTCTAGAGCCTTTTGCTAGACAGGTTGCTCTCACCATGGCCACTCATTAAAGTAAATTAGCGAGAATGCATCTATGTCATCCAAGCTGCATCTTTGGCATGGGAGCAAGGGAACACTCATGTGCTACTGATCTACATTTGCCCATCATTAGCCCATAGCTGCTTTCAAACAAGCAGAATGCTCTTCAATGTAACACTAGGATATCACAAACATTTAGCAAAATGTGTTCTCAAAGGCAGGACAACGACACGGAAGAGCAAATCTTGGAATTGCTCTCATCGCACAGCAATCTGCTTTTTATGATTAAACAAACATCCTCAAATGGTGTGCCGGTCATTGAATTTCACAAGAATCTGAAGAATCCTGCCCTTTGCTCTGGCATGGAGCTATTTTAACAGGGGACAATGGAGGACAGAAGGAGAAGTATTTGGCGACACACATGGGACTTGTAATGGAATTGACCATGTTACAGGCAAACCATACCAGCCATGCAAACTATAACTACTTCTCACACATAATAAACTGCAGACATATCAGAACCAGAGGCCCACATCCTCTTTGATGAATATATCTCTTTTAACATTTTTTTTCTTTTATTTCTTTGGTGTCCTAGGTGTTTCAGCTGCTGTTCCTGGTTCAGAAATACCATTACTTTTTATTGACTGTCACTTGCATTACATTTTTCCTTTTACTCATGTCACAGAACACTGAACATGCATTGTTAAATATCAGCAAGAAAACTAGACTATGCTGATAGAAATGACTTAAATCGTTTCATTGCAATGACAGAAGCAAAAAAATCCCAGTCCTGAGAAACTGGTGTACTGTTCATGACCTCTGTCCATAAATAAGGTGGCAATATTCAAGTATGGCCACCATGTTTGTTTTAAGCTCCCCTTGTGCGAACAACACTGACCACCAAAACCTGTGATGACGACATTTGAGGCACTGAATGTGAATACCTCAGCAAGCATGGACTTGGCCGAAGCCAAACTTATGTAAGCAGAGAAAATCCTCTTGGTTCTCTCGAAAAGATTTTGCAGTTTGATAGTGGTTAGAACAAGTATGGGAACTCAGGAGCAAGCAAAACATAGATCCATTTGTCATATTTATAAGCACTGCACTGGACTTTTCCCCCTTTCCCTCATGGACATATTTTTGAGAGGCTGCCAACATTCTTCACTGAGCAGACGAGGACTTTGGCGTGTCTTAACCTCATGTATCCTCCTGAATGGCTAGAAAATTAAAAGAATATGGAATAATTCCGAGGTCAAAGGCCGCATTCCATCGCCAGCTTGAGATGTGGAACGTCTGCAAATATTAATCACTTCGCTTCACCCACTTTTTGTCCTAATCTGCTTTATCTCCCACTTTCAGAATTTGTTTTTACTTTGTTTTTGTTTTTGTTTTTTTCACCTCAAATGCCATCCTGCAGGGGAATGTTAACAGCAACAGAATGTCTCCTACATTTTAGAACACTGTGAGCATTGTGTATTAAATTCCCAACAGACAGAAGCAATGCATAACAGTGAGAAATGTATCCTGATGGCCTAAATCAACGTGAATCATTTTTGTACATGTTGTTCTCAAAAACTGTGACTGATGGTACTACGGGGAGAAGAAAACGCCATTGTGCGGTGTTAGAGGCAGTGTAAACAAATCTAAACTCCTGATTACCTCAAATCGATCAAGCTCTGCTGGAGACACACGTTTTAGTTTTTTTCACAGCTAGAGCACATATGCTCTCTCTCTCTCTCTCTTTCTCTCTCTCTCTGTGGTATAGTGGATGCTGACAGTGTGCTGATGTGCTTTCAGAGAGTAGATTGATTAGTTTTTCCCCTTGGGCACACATTTCCACCATTGATTCATGGCATGAGCAGATGGAATAATTCTCAGCGCCTGGGCCCCTTTTTAAATTATAGGGGCTTGAAAAAACCCTGAAGGGCAATAAATTGATGCAGCCTGATTGTTAAGGGTTTTTTTTTTTTGTTGGTTTTCCCCAAACCCAAACATACTTCATCACTGTGTAATGCATGTGTACTGTCTGACTAGTGTTGAGCCACACGGACGTACACACACCCCGTGTCTTATGGACATACCACCTGATACACAACATGTGTAACAGTTTAAATGGCACTGAGGACACGTGTGACTTAGATTTCCAGATTTATGATTTTCATTTTTTCTTGCTCCCATGTCCTACGCATGTGCTTCATTAAAATCTGTGTTCAGAGGAGTGCAGTAATGGCTTTCTGATCAATGCATTTAGAAAAGCCAACCTGTAGATTGCAGCTATATTTAGTGTTTCAAATATGATTGGCTTAGAAATGCTCAATTCATAATACGTTTGAAGTGCTTTCTGAAACATAGGCAATTACTTGTCCACCAGAATAAAAACTTAAAGACCCTCCACGCCGAAGCTGATGCATTTGTACAGATGCATTTTTATGGCTGAACGAAAAATCAGATCCGTGGTACTTAGGAATGGAGAAAGTGATCATCCCCAGACAATTTTCCACTCACTCATGACAAACAGTCCTTCATAGGATCCCACTTTCAGCTTTGAAACACTGACTTTCCTTCATAAAAAAAAAAAGGTTTGAATTATTCACCTCCTCTAATTATCATGCCAAGGCAATGTCTTAACTATCAGCCAGGGGTGTATTATTCTTATCTGTAATGGTCAGCATATGGAAAAGTATGAGTCAGGTCAAAAATAGTGTTTGGGTCTCAATTACCATGACTGCCAAGCACTATTTCTGTTGGACTTTCCAATTTTGGCACAAGACTCTCTTTCATTTTTACCTTGTGCTTACGTAAAGCTGCAATTTGTCAAAAACAGAGCAGAGGTATTACCATTGGCAAAAAATAAATACATTCCAAGACTAAAAAAGCAATTTCAGAAATGTCAAAATTTATGTTTGAAGAAGTTAACAAACCATAAATTAAGTTTGAGCCATAGCCCCAGTAATGATAATAATAATAATCATTTTTACCTGACCATAGTGATATATCTGTTCTTTTCACTTTAATGTTTCATTCTGTCACGTGTATCTCAGTGAAAAGGACAAGACAGGACTTTCGAGAACCACATTACAAGTTGTATATCTTCAGTCAGTTGTGCTTTTTTCATTGTTTAAAGGGTATCAAAATAAATGGTGATGCACAACACTCATTAATGTCTGTCTCTTTTAGCAGGCACGGGATTCAATTTTCCCCATTTACTGTAAATAAGTATTCATGGCGTCCAAGTACAGCCCCCGAGGCTTGTTATGAAAGTATTAAGCAAGAAACTGTAGGGTTTCCAAAGATATATTGTACAAAGGTACACAGTCATAAGAGCTGAAATATGATTCTGGAGATAATTGATGGTTTGAAGTGCCACTCTGGGATTTTTTTTTTATTACAGCTAGAGTGAGATATTTTTCTCTAGAATGACTTCTGGACTCATTTAAGGTATGAGGAATTTATTATCAGTCATTCACTTGATTCCTGGAAATTACATGTAGAGTCAGTAATGACTGCTATGTTGATTGATTGCTCTGGTGTTTTTCTTGTTAAGGTTAGCGTTGTTATTTAAATAATGCAGTAACTATAAACCGAGTTGAGTCTGAGTGCAGGACTTTTGCAAAGATTCAGACATGTCACACTGACGAGTGTCAAATATTATGGTGAATGAAAAGTATATTAAAAGCTGAGAGGATTATAACTGATTAATCTTTATTGATTACAGACATGAATAACAATAGCCCTTTTATGGTGTGTATAAAAGCATGAATGACATGATAACCACTTTGTTGAAAACATTAACAAATTGCAGCTTGATTTATCCATGACTCTGCACTCACACTGCCTGAAGCTGAGGGTCTGGCCACTTAAGGTTGATCAAATGATTACATGTGAACGATACTCAAAGGTAACTTACTCCTCAGTTTCTCCTCACTTTTTATATTATCGAATTTAATGCTACATTCATAGCCATTTTTCTGTGGTAAAGTAGGTCTTCATAAAGATTGCTATAAGAAATTAACTGCTTCAATGGCTCGCTTAGAAATGATTAAATGAGGAAGTACTGTCCCCTACTGGCAGAACCCTACAGACATAACATTCAGAGTATAAATGCACAACTCAAGCCCTCAACACCAAGAATTCATGAAATTATTAAGGAGTGCTGACATCAGATCTGATATACAGTATATGGATATAAAGAGGAAGATGAATCGAATTCTAAATCCACAGCTTTACTCTTGAAATATTTTGTGCATACAAGGACAGGAGTCTTTTTGGTTCTGCCTTCTATCAACCGGTCCCACAGTGGCTGAGCAGTGTAAGCTTGTTTGTGAGGAGAAATTTACAAAAAAAAAAAAAAAATGCAGAATGGAGCAGCCTGCTAGGACCAGATCTGGTCACCCCTGATTGTGAATGTGGCTGACGTCACAAGACGTATAGCAAATTGAAGTATGCAAAATTAACTCTTATAAACGTGATTTAGAACTATAGTGTGTCGAATCATATTAGGAGGATACTATGTAAAAAAAAGTCTTGTTTTTGGAATTCTTCTTTAGCTGAAAGTCACAGCAGCGTAAACTGTGGACAGTTGCAATATAAATTAAAGGCTCAAGCAGCGATGGCGGGCCCTCGTACCTCCGGCAATCCGCGACCCATGATATTTCATCATCAAACAATGCACTTGCATCTGCTGTCTGTGCCAAATTTCATGAGTTTTTAGACATCGGAAACACAATCTACCACCACAACTACTGCGTCCACCACAACTATGTTTTTGTTGATATTTCTTATATGTTTTAGACAGCTAAAACAGCCTGGGGTCAAATTGACCACAAAGAACATTGATGCGTATAAAATGTGTACAGGACATTGAAAATATAGCATCATGTCAATTTTATGTTTACCCAGTTGTCATCATTAAATATGAACCAAAAAAAAACCGACGTCAATCATTTATTCAGAGATGTTAAACATTGAATGGGGTCAAAAAAAGTTTGCTCTGTTTACTCTGTAAAATAGGTTGGTTTAGCAATGCTAAAAAAAATGAAGTTTGGAGTCACTGGGTTTCAGTCCGAGTCTGACTCAGGGCTGTGGACTTGGAAAGGGCTTGAAGAAAATGTCATATTCAAAAACATCAGATATTCTTGTCTTGGTCACAGATTTGGTGGAAGCCAGTCATGCTTAACTAAAATAAAATAATTACACTCCTCTCCTCCATCATCTGCCGATGGCATCTTTGTTGTTCATCAGTAGGTGTGCCTCGGTGCTCTTCAGGAGAAAAGTTGTTTTCTAGGCCGCGCAGTCTGCCTCTCATTCAGGTACATGTTTACATATGAATTCAGGAGATCATCAATTTTATAACCCTTCACAAGAAAAGGACAAAATCATTAATTCATCACTTAACCACTAATAAATGAGGCATTATTTCATATTAATAAAGAGGTACTGTGGAGCATGCAGCCCTTACCACTGAGGTCTCACAGAGTAGACTGTTCCCCTTCACAAGGTTCCCTATGGTCATGTGAAAGTAGGTGGCCCCACTCGACCAGTTTGTGATTTTGCTGAATGGGTACATGGCCAGCTGATCCTGTTGATGGACAGAAAGACAGGCAGACAGAAGGTGGATAGAGAGAGAGAGAGAGAGAGAGAGGGAGGGAGAGAGAGAGAAATAGTTATATCAGTAGATAGATGGATAGATATACACAGATCAAACAAGGGAAGAATTATTGTCACGCCCTGGTTCTCTCTCTCGCCCCCTCTGCTGGTCATTTTTATGTTGTGTATTCACTTCCTAGTCAATCATTAGTTACACCTGGCTCAGTCAATCAAGGCTTGCTCTCAGTTTGTATAAATGCCCTTGATTTTCTCTCTGTTTCTTTGAGTGGAATTGTCATTATGTGATGTGTGTGGTGAGTAGCCTGAAGTCTGTGAGTTTTGAGAAGTCTTTTCTTAAGCTTGTGTTTTGTTCCTGGACTATTGTGTTTACTTGGTTGTACCTTCTTCAAATAAACTGAGCTTCTCTGCACATGCACCCAGTATTTCCTTCAGTTTGTGGCATATTTTGTATTTATTGCACAAAAATTTATTTCACTATATAGGCCAGAGCAGTGGGGTACATTTACCCTGTACAGCAAAACAGAAGTAACTACTGCTCTTGTTTGGTAACCTATGCAGCTCAGACCACTAGTATGTGGTTACACACCAGCTCTAGGGCCACAGCTGGATTGGTTAGCCTAGCAACTGGTAGTCTGCCGTGAATGCTAACCATGTTGGCTGGTTAACGGTCAGCTGGGTCATGCCATGACATACAATGACACTGATGAGGGATGACAAGAATGTAATGCAATATCATGTCTAGTTTATTCTGGTCAGCGTTGTTAACTTGAATTTACTATGTCTGAATGAGAGAGAGGTTACGTGGAGGTTAGTTCTCAAAAGTTTTAGTCATTCATTTCTGGAAATAAGTTAGAGAACAGTTCACAACACAAACAGACTATGCTTGAAAATACCTACACACTCCTGAGGCAATTCAGCTATCCAGTTATATTCAGAAAATAAGCCTTTGTCAGTGTTAGCTGAAATTCTCACACCTGTAGAACCATAATTTCACCTGCAATATTCATCGCTACTGCTCTTACCTTTGTTCCGGGGTTGAGGAGACTGACTCCTTGCTTGCTGATTGCCATGGTTAACACACTGGGCAGCTTGCGCTCAGAGGTTTGCTGTGATTGAGGGAGCATATTCCACAATGACAAATTAGCATTCAGAGTCAATGTCACTACATGCTGAAAATATGTACCCCACCATAACCTACTTTCACTTCAAAGAATGCACAGCCAAACGTGGGCCAGTTAGAGATGTGTTTCAGGAACTTGACTTTAGCTTCCTCCACTGTCATACCAGCCTGCTTGTTGTAAGAGGAAATGATGTGCTGGTGGAGTAACAAAGATAGTATGGCCATTAAACACTGTAATATTGAACTTCTCAGGAACAAACATATGGCATCTAAAAATGATAAATATGCTGCTATTAACCAAAGTGATACACAGCTAAACCTCCTCCTAGATGGTCATGGACTCACCAGGATCTTTTCAGTCCTAATCAAACTCACGTTCTACTATTTAAAGACTCTCAGGACCTACTTCAACCTGGTGTAGTTTGTAGTTTTTTAGAAGGTGTTTTTTTCCAGTGTCTGTATTTCAACTGAGCCTTAAACCTAAATTTAAATGTAAACTGGTATCAACAATAAGAATGGTTTATATGACAAATATGCTGCTGCTGAGGGTCACCTTTTTCCAGTCCTCAGGGGACATGATTTTCATTTGGTCTGCGGGCACAAGGTCCTTTAGCATTTTGGGGATCATGACAAACTGGGACTTGTCAGAGTCCACCCGTATTCTGAAGAGCAGTCCTGCTAGAGTAAACAGGTCCTCCTTTGTGACTTTGTGGTATCCTCGCAGGTACTTTGGCAGCTCCTGAGAGAAGACAACAGTGATCATTTAGATGCAGTTCCAATAGTCTGGATACAGCAATGACAGATTATGTGAGCTCTCACCATGTTTTTCTCAGACAGGACGCTACAATTTACCTCATGCAAACTTGCAAACCACTCCATGGAGCATAGTGAATAATTATTAAATATAACATATCATTGATAGGGCAGCTGTAGACATCAGAAAGTTTATTGTTCTAAAAAATCAGTTGCTCTTCTACACTTGAATAATCCCTTATAAATCACAGGCATAATTTCATCTGATTATGCTCTGTTTAGGCTTTGATAAGGCTGACAACGATGACAACAAGTGCATGTGCTCCCAAGTGCATTTAGAGTATGCTCTCAATAAAAAAGGCAAATCATACTATGTTCTCACTAAAAGATATTGTAAAATGGAGGGCAAAGAAGTGTGCATGTTGTTTGCAAATAAAAGAGAGAAAATGAATCTTTAATGTACTACATGTTGTGTCAGGTGGTGGTACTTGGTATGCTGAGGATGACAAGGATGAGTAAGTTGGCTTCTGGTCGCCCACCTGTGGGAAGTGAAAGATGAAGTCTGCAGCCTGGTCTTTCCCGGGAATCACGTTGAACCAGAGCTTCCGCATGAACAGGACTAGGTAGGGTGTGCTTGTTACCAGACCTTAAATATAAAAGCAAGTGTCAACAAAAGCTCAGAAATTGGGGCAGCTGATCAATGTATTTTCTTTGGTGGAAAGGATAAAAAAAAAAAAAGCTGTTTTAGCTTTGTCAGTTAGCTTAGCTCCTTATTTATGACTCAGCTCACCCTCTTTGACCCTCCTCGCTTTCTTGGTGGTGTCTGTTAGTTGCCTCAAGTTGTCAAAAAAATAGGGCTCGTCACTCATGCTCACCACCTACGTGAAACACAGACAAAAGCACAGGGAACTTTAATGTGTCACTCCAGACTAATGGCGCCGTCAAAAGGGTAAAGAAACAGTTAACTTCAAAATGGACATTCAAAACCTTGCTGGAGGTTTTCACAAAGAGGCTGTATCCATCTGAAGAGGAGATATTGAGTTTGTTTGCAATGCTGCGACAGAGGTCACGGATTCGTGTCGTCGTGGTAACCTCGAAGATCTGAAAAGACAGAAATGAACGAGAAGCGTGGAAAAAATATTATGTAAAGGAAATAGACAGAAGTAGTCTCAGTTTTAAAAACTGGTGCCTCACCTCAGATGTTTCATTGGGGAAGTGAACTTTATGGAAGATCTGGGTGCTATTCTGCTGTATAGCGTCCAGTTCAACTTGGTGGGGGGGCAGTTTCCTGGCCTCCATACTGTCAAAGACAGATAGAAGCTGAGTTCTTTTAAAATGCAACGTGTCAAGGCAAAGAAAAATATACATGCAGAAAAAAAAAAACCTGCCAGTGAATTCACAGTATTGATCTCTCAAACAGAACATGCAGGCCTCTATCTATTTTTGCTCTCTGGAGCGAAGGGGGAAGTAGATCTACTTTAGTGAGCTCCAGCTTAGATTCATCGATGACTGCAGCCATACCTGAGCATTCCCTGTAACCGCTGCAGGCAGGCTGACGCTAGAGGTTCTCTGGGTCTGGACTCCAGGAAGCGCTGGACATGTCTAAGCAATGACTGACTGGGAGGAAACAGACCACAGCACAGCCACAGGAGTTGCCAACCACGCTCCACGCTCACCCTGCAGGAGACAGACGACAGTCATCTTCCAAGACATCTGTGGCCCCATGATAAAAAAAATGTACAAATTGATTATGCTGCTCTTACTAACCCGTTGTTGTTGTTGGTCAGCTGTTTCATGATCTGGCAATAGATTTCATCTCTTAGATCTGTGTGTAGAGTTGCAGATCCAAAGATCTGGTCTGTCAGCTCAATGGGACTCCGTGCATGTTTAACAGGATAATCTCCCATGTACTTAAGGATTGGTAGAGGTCACATTAAGGTAAACAGACATGTCTCTCATGTGTGAATTAATTGATCGCAGTAATTCATAATACTGAGAATGGATTCAGTGACGAAATGTCTGAGCAATCGCATGAATGATGATGTAAACATTCATCTCTCTTCCATCTCTCTCATTCTATCTCTGTCTGCGCTGTGGCCTGTCTGTCTTATAAACAGTGTAAAAATATGTGCTCATTCCAGCTTAAACTTCAAAGTTGACCAGCCACTTGGCTTATTCAAGTTTACTCCACTTCTAAGCAAGTTTTCTATTTTAATTTCTATTTTTTCTATCATACACCAACTTCTTTTTCTTTTCCTTGTCTTAGTCCCCCCTCTGTCTCTTTTGTAAGATGGGAAGGATATCAGTGTGGGAGATGCAGGCCTGTTGGCTGAGTTCAGAATTGCCCTGTAGACTCTTCAGTAGTGGTTGCTTGAGTGGTTCTTTGGAGACGGCCCATAACTTCTCTTTGTTTGCAGTTCTAAAGTAAAGTAGATGTAGTATGTGTCGTTAGCATAAGTCCTTCCATCACTGGTGACACTGTACATTTAATTTTTTTTTTTTTAACCTAATTGGTGAAACCGGTGGTATAGAACACTTGCTGTTACAGAGACAAAATTTGCATTGAGACAGGAGAGGAGGAGCACTGATCTATTACCTAAAGTAATCCAAGGAAAACTCTCTGAGGGAGAAAAGAGCCATCCTGTCTGTGCTCACTTCCTCCTTTGGTGCAGAATTCTGCCAAGGCTTTCTCTGTTCTGGCTTCAAGCTCAGAAGACTCTGGAGAGGAAATTAATCAAATGCATATTACAAGCAAACAAACTCTCACTGTCACACTTTCAACACGCCAGCCAGTTACTCACCAGTACTTCATTGGTGGGCTTATCTAACGTAGCCAGAACCATGACGGAATCTTTGGAAACAACCCCCACTGCTCCAGTTCTCTCATTCCTGGCTTTAAGCCAGCCTTCTTCAAGAGAATACTCTCCATCTTTCACAATCCGGAGCAAATCTGCTTTCTTAAAGCTCAGGATTGTAGAGTCACCTGGAAAATGAAAGGAAAGAGAGAAAAAACAGGTTCATTCCCTTTGAGAACCAGCTTTATCCTTCTTTCACATATGCCAATAGATTTCTTATCATATTTTTGTGATGTCAAGTTTTGCCATGTGTAACATATGTTATTATAGTTTAGACCACTATTATCTGTACATTCAATTCATTAACTCTAAAGAATAACAACAGAGACTATACACATTTCAATAGCACTGTTTTGTACATTACCACTGGTTTCTCAGTTGGTTTAGCAAGTTTCTAAGTTTACTTAGTTGTTATACACAATGTCTTCCCTTAGCAGTCCATTGTGGTAAGCTGTGTTTACATGGATAATACTTAACTGAATATGAGTGCTTTAGTTCAGACAGTCTGGGGTGGGAAGAGCCTACTAATGTGCATTCAGTCTTTAGTACCTTGTCTGATGGCATCATGCTGGGCCACAGCATAGACTGAACGATTCTTTAACTCAGTCAGAAATATGTCTACCAGCTCCACCATCTCTTCTGCATTTTTAGATCTCAGTGTGAAGTCTCCTCGCAGAGTAGACAGATATGCCACTTCTGCTTCATTTCCTCCATCCTCACTAAGAAAAGACAAAATAAAGGAAAAATTAAGGAATGAGAGGCAATGGAAGATGACAATGATTGCGCATAAATTTTGCTTAAGTCTTAGCAGAAACTGAAGCAGCAATGACAGGCAGTGAGTAAATCACTACAAATGTTTGTATGATATACACTTTCTTGTTACCAGGTACTGGCAACCAAGTAAAACTGGGTCAGGTGTATCTTAATATGTGTAGTCTCAACTGAGTCCACTGAGAAACTATTGAGTTAAAATACATGGCAGCAGGGTAGAATCACCACACCTCATTAGGCTGATTTCTGTCAGCTCTGCATAGGAGAGTTCTAGAAACTTCCGTTCTTTCCCCTCCTGAAATGATATTCCCTTCCAGCTTACTGCCACTACAAACTCTTCCTGAGGTAAATTTGGACCTGTGGAAAATATACAAACTATTTAAAGAATTCATCTAATATTTCCCACAAAGCCTAGCTCATATCATTAGAACCTAAAATAAGAGGATATTACAATTTACAACTTACAATTTGGTATTTCGCAGATGCTTTTAAACCAAAGCAACTTACAATTAGCCCATATTACATATTACTCAATACATGTTGGAGTATGACAAACAAACTGAACAGAAGAAATCACCTGAGACCAAAGATACATCAAAAAATTTGGAAAAATAGATCGGCCACTTCAGACGGGCATAATTGACCACTTCTGCCTTCACAGAGTGAGGGGTAGCACTGGAATTCATGTAGGCACCCTACAACACATAAGGATACGCACAATACACACACAGATAAATACAGATCTTCTCCACATTTGGTATCATCTACCAATAACAGCAGCCACTTTTGACCTTCATGTAACAGTGACGAACATTAAATAAAAGGTTTGCATACAAAAAACACTGTACCTGTGTGAGGGCTGTGTTCACTAACTGGATCAGTTTAGTTTCAGATTTTTTTTCAATCAGACTGATATTGATGCATTCCTGAACCACCTTCTTCAAATTCGCTGGACTGACTGATGATCCATACTGAGTGTAGTAGTGTTTAGCTGCAAGCTGTATGTAATCATCCTCCTAGATATGGCACAGTAAAGATAAAAGATATGATAACAGAGTTACAATGAATTGACATATTGTCTCAAGATAAACCAGGCACCAGTTAAAAAACTATGAGTAACAGTCATGAAACCATGAGCAACAGTGATTTACTGGTCCCCACCCGGCGTGTAGTTTTTCAAATGTGGTCCTGGTGAGTCTGTGTCTTACTGGGGGTTTTTTTTCCCCAGCAATTTTTTAGACAATGAGAACAACTAGTTTTCGTTTTCATGTAAACTTGAGCAATAAGGGGCTGGACAACAGATTTTCATGTCCTGGCCTGGAAAATCACTACCATAGCCAACTGAATAAAGTCCAATCATGAGCAAGCAGAAAAAGGATGTCATTGGAGTGTTTTTCTCCCTAACCTTATCAGACTGGTAGTCTCCAGACTTTAAACCGTGGATGACCTGTCGGTAGATGAGGTCTGTACTCAGAGGGTCATCGGTGCAGTTGTACCAAGGCGTGAAGAGTTCTTTGCGGAAGTAGAGACGCCATGGGGCATCCTTCTCCTCCCTGCCATTCTTTCTCTCCTCTTGCTCACACAGAAAGATGGCATCCATCAGGTGTCCCCCACTGCAGCCTAATGACCAAAACTACAAATCACAGATAGATTGCCTCAGTTCAGCATCAGTTCATTAATTACACAGGACCCACCACTTTCCATTATTTTACTTACAATTTATCAAATGAATTCTACCTCACTGCCTAAAGCTGGAGAAGACTGTCTCCATTACAGTAATAAAAACAAACATTTTTGCGACCAAATTCAGGGCGTCCAGGTCGAACTCAATTTCAAAGCAGTGCTGGCAAGCTTTGTTTTCGGCAGATTAAAAGAAAAGGTAAATAAATGTGTATTTTCAGGTTATACCGGTGAGATTTTACAAACCTTGTCGTAGAATTCTATGTAAAGGGAAAATCCAAAAGTGTCCTGGAGGCCTTTCTGCAGGGCAATGTGGTTGCACACTTCAGCTGAAGTAGTGGCTGAGTCTAAAGCACATTCGATGCTTTGTCCATCCATCAGACTCACTGAGGTCAATATGGGCTCCTTGTTCTCAGCTGCCTGTTTGTGAAACCATTGAACAGTTAGTTCTATGTGATTTTTACTGACATGAAAAAGAAAAAATCCTACAGTCTGTCTTTAATGCGATGTCTACCTGTAGTTCAATTGCGCATGGAGGTTCACTCCTCTCTCCATTGGCCAAGGTCCGCTGTAAACGAGTTTCACACCGAGATGCTTCATCTTTGGGCCCACGGCACATGAAGCTCTGAAGAGGCTGGAGAACAGAAACAAAGAGAGTCTGTTAGAATCAGCTGAACTGAATAGAAGAGAAAGGGAAATGCAGATATACGTACTTTGAGGAAAAGCTCTGTTGGAGGGAAAATACTAAGACACATGGACAAGAGGAGCCAGCCTCTGTCAAAGCTTTCCTCATTCTTGTTGTCCACCAGCTGCTTACAAATCTGGCAATAGATCTCATCTCTGGAAAACAGAGAAGTCAAGGTTAAACTGGCGACAATCATAAACTTTTTTTAAAAACAGAATGCATTACTACATATGTGGTTAGTGTGAAGTTGTTCACTGTATACAAAATAAACCTTCAGTAAATTAGTCTCAGTCAGGTATGAATTACCTTATGCCCCGTCTTGAAATGCCATATTCAATAATAGCATGCAATTTTTCCAGTGGTGTCATTGGACGATCAAAAGTAGGGCCTTCTCCAATAAGTATATCATCTTCTTCCTTCACTGTCTGTATTGTGGGAATGGATAGCATCTGCTCCTCCTCTGAGATCTGTAAGTACATAAAAAAAATTCTCCTCAATAAACATGGACTGAAATAAAACTTGACTAAGTATGTATATGGCTGTCCAGGGTTGCCCTCTTCCTAAAACAGTCCAGTGGGATTTAGGAGTTGGAATTTTTTTTTCTTTTAATATTGCTGACGGTCTCACCTCCTCAGGGATGAATGAAGGTTTCCTTATTCCAATCGCAGTTCCAAATCTATGCTGCTTCTGTTTTAGTCTCAACAGTTTCTATCAACAGTTAGAATTTGAATCATCAATAACAGGCAATCAACCAGTGAAAATGCAAGACAAATACATCTGAACGTGAGGCTACATCAGTGAGTGAGTGGTCTCTGAGCATATTTATTCAGATGAGACATGGTCTATCGTGACGAAGAACGCAGTTTTACCTGGTCTAGGCCAACCAGGTTGCTTAGGCGTCGTGCTTGTCTCTGACCTAAGTTCTTCTGGATTGGGTCCATCACAGCAGAGACCCGTGCATGCCTGGGCTCTGGCATATCCCCCATAAACCTCAGTATGATCCACCACACAGTGAGACAGGCCTTGAGAAGAGAAGAGAGATGTCTTGGTCTGAAGCCAGAGCAGTACATCAGACTCCTCATCGTGCTGGTCTAGTTTGGATAACCTGTCTTCATCACTGTAAGTTATTTCAAATTGTATAAATTCACCTCATTTTAAAGAACCTAATTGCTAGGAATAAGTGAAGTATTCACCAGTGTATCACCCTCATCCTCGTGACTGAGCAGAGACTGCCTCAGTCTCTGCTGGATGTGTGTGTGAGTTGCAGAGCCCTGAAAGTGCAGCATTGCAAATCTGGAGAAAGAGAACTCATCATCTTCTTCCTCTGGCTTAATGAATTTGTCTTCTGCTGGGGCATTTTTCAATTTGGTGAGCATCACCTTCGGGTCAGCTTCCGGTGTGGCTGGTTTCAACTAAATGAGTAGTATCAAATTAACACAGTATACTGTTTTACACTGAATAAAACTGAAGTTATACCAAGCATAATTACAATTATACACACCTGACTGCATTTTGTAAACTGGTTAAAATTTAAGGAACAGGTGGCATATGTACAGTGGTGGACAGTAACAAAGTACATTTACCTGAGCACTGTACTTAAGAATATTTTTCGAGTATCTGTACTTTACTTGAGAATCAATTTATCTTGAAACTTAAGCGGATTAATTTTCCTTTCTAAAATGCGATAGGCCATATTGTGTTTGTCACAGGAGAAAAACCAATCACAGTAAACTACTCCTACGCTGTCAGTCAAGTTCAAAGTGTGTGCTGCATTGGGTTTTTTATGGATTTGCCCACCAAAATGTCGTATTGGGACCGATGTTACGTTTCAACTAGTTTTCAGGCTAACTGGTTCTGTAGGCACCTGGTCAGGATACCTCCTGGGCACCTCCCTGTGGAGGTGTTCTGGGCACGATCAACTGGGAGGAGACCTCGGGGCAGACCCAGGACACACTGGGAGAATTATATATCTCGGCTGGCCTGGGAACGCCTTGGGATCCCCCAGGAGGAGCTGGTGGATGTAGCTGGGGAAAGGGATGTCTGGGCTACCCTCTTCAGCCTGCATGAATGAATGGTTCTGTAGGCTAACCGCGTTAATGCGCTGTGTTCGCATAACTTTTTTTGTAGATGGCTGTGAGGTAGTGCTCACTGCTCACATATCCAGTCATGTTCGCTGCAGTAGATATGAGATGCGACTTGAAAATCGTAAATAATATATTAGTGAATGTATGACGAATCTGGTGACAGAGGCAGACCACAACTGCTGCTGTTAACACAGTGCATGAACGTGCACAGGAACCAGTTAGGTTGGAAACCAGTTGGGACATAACACCGGGTCCTGTGTGAATCCACTGCTGACACATTCTAATAACTAGTGAAAATGCCGAGTTAACATTACTAACTAAAGTCCTTTCAGAAATATGTAAAAACTATCACTACATGTTCCATGATCAGTTTCTCCTTTCCACTTTTTTAAACACTGAACTTGTATTCTTGCTTAATCACGATGATTATGATGATGATGATGATGATGATGAAAAAGCTAATAATAAAACACTATCATTGTTTCTGATTTACAGAAAACACACACATACATACACTGCCAGAGCTGTGTCAGAACACTGGCATACTGTTTTGTGGGGGTGGGGTGGGATGGGGGGTGTTAAAATAAAAAAATGAAAACGACAATGGCTGTCCTTTTGGTGATTCAGCTGTGTTTCTATAGGCTTTGTAGCATATTCCACAATCTTTATTCTACAGGTTCTACAAGCAAGTCAGTGCATTCAGTAGATTGTTTCAGGGTCATTAGGTTCTGTGCATTGTGGCAACAATACATTAAAATGTACTTTTGAATACTGAAGTATTTTTAAAAGCAAGTACTCCAGTACTTTAACTCAAGTAAAAGTTGGAGTAATGTAATGTACTTTGTCCACCTCTGCATATGTAGATCAAAATGCTGACAAAGCATACATAGCATTGTAATTCTGTCAAATACACATCCTTTCCTCCTTGAGTTAAAACCTCACCTTGGGGCTAAGGCGCTCCTCTGATTCAACCTCACTGGGCAGGAAGTCAAACATGCTGTTCACTTTTTCCTCATCGTTAACATCCGGTGATTGCCGATCAACCTCGTCTTGTGGTTGTTTCATCTCCAAAGTAGTCACTGTCGGAGACTCACACTCCTCAGCAGCAAGGCTGGCCTTCAACAAGAGAAAGCAACAATGAGATCACCACAGAGTTTTGGTACAATCAATGCAACACACAAAACTGAATTCAATTCAACCCAATGAGTCACACATCCATAGTCATTCTAAATCTCATTCTCAGCCTGACCACAACCAACGAAATACATCTTATTCAAACTCACATTCTCTTCCTCAAAGGTTTGGCTGGCATAGGCATCTCTCCTGCGCTTCAACTCTTTTCTGGCCAGATAGCTACGGGCATGTTTTTGCAAAGTGACAGCAGCTGCACGCTGATGCAAATACTGCCGGAGGTCACCGCGACTGCGGGCTATAGCCTGCAGTCGAGCATAGCCCTGCTTCAGCTGAAACAAACAGGATATACAAATATGATACAATGGAACACATAGAATACAAAACAAGAAAACAAACAAATGCTTTGTTGATTCCTCTCCAAAATCGGAACCTTTTACTGTCAATATCGATGCATTTTATTTGATATGTTGGAATTTACCTTTTTGAACGCTTTCCTCTCTCTGCAGCCACGCCAGTGCTTCTGTACGACCACAACGGCTTTTTTCTTATTCACAAAGGCTTTCCTACACAAAGGAGAAAGGTATTTAGCCCTGATTTGTTATACTTAAACCACTATATGAGGAAAGAATACAATGAATAGAGAAACCTCTCTTTGTGACACAGTAGAACTCTCTGAATGATAACAGCTTTCCTGTTCAGTTCTTCCTCTCTCTTCTGCTCCAGGAAGGAGTCATGGCAGTCCTTGCAAGGTAAGCAGAGATGTTTATGGCCTAGAATCAAGTCTTGAAAGATGAAATAATGCCAAATCTTTATCAAAAAGTCCCTATATTTTATGGATCCCAATACCTTGAGAAAGATCTTAGTCTTGCCAATCCTCCAGTTGTCGACATCTCTGATCACAGATCTGCAGATAGCATCACAGCACTTTTGCACCGGTTCCTGGATGATAAAAGATTCATTCGATGAAGATCAAAGATAAGAGAAGGCAAACAGCCAATCACAACATGGACTTGAGGCATAATGATATAACAAGTAACTAATTTATTGGGTCTATTTCCATATGTTTTATGTAATAACCCTGCAGGTATACTGTGTGAGGTTGTTCAGTGATCAGTATAGAACATAAAAAGCACAGCTCAAAAACATCATCTTCTGCTGCTTATCTTGTATTGTTTTGCTGATGCACATTGTTTTCAGCACTTTTATATTTTCTCATTGGTAGAGGTAGAGGACACTATATCTCACTTTGTTGGGGTCACAGTCAACTGTCTTCAGCAGCACACGATATCGCCCAAGAAACTCTTCAAAGGTGTGACGGATGGGGTAACCCAATTTGCGGATTTTTATGGTCTCCAACATTCCAGAGTAGCGCATTTGTTGCAAACACAGTTCTCTATCAAAAACCTGAGAAATACAGAGACAATAAAAGAGGCAGAAGTTTATCTAAGAAAATTTAGAGGGTTTGTATAAAGCTTTGTACCCTAGTGGGTATGCCGTTAATCTCAGGATAAATCTCTACACACACAATACCACTACTACTACCACTACTACTACACACAGTCAGTATATTAGAGCCAGGGCCTCATACCATGGACATCTTGCTGTCATTGGGTTTGAAACATCGGATGAAGAAAGGCTGGCAGATATTCAGGGCTTTCATCAGAGACTCCAGAGACTGGCGGAACTGGTTACTCAGTGTGGACAGGTGCCTCCTGGAGTCATTCGTTTGCTGTGTTGAAGAAATACTACATTTATATGGGTGAACTCTAAGTGGCACTCAGCTAAAGAGAATGCAGCTACAGAACAACTGATTACAAAAACAGATTCAACAGCAATCCAGCAGTATCAGAAATGATATTTCCAACTACACACTTACTGGTGTAATAAGGCTGCTGTATAATTCAATAATTAAATGTCGCCTTTTTCCATTTAGAAAGAAACAATGTGTAACAACTAATACTAATGTGGGTCTGCCATAACTATGCTATAATAATCACTTTTTCCATTTAGAAAGAAACAATGTGTAACAACTAATACTAATGTGGGTCTGCCATAACTATGCTATAATAATCACTTTTTCCATTTAGAAAGAAACAATGTGTAACAACTAATACTAATGTGGGTCTGCCATAACTATGCTATAATAATCACTTTTTCCATTTAGAAAGAAACAATGTGTAACAACTAATACTAATGTGGGTCTGCCATAACTATGCTATAATAATCACTTTTACCATTTAGAAAGAAACAATGTGTAACAACTAATACTAATGTGGGTCTGCCATAACTATGCTATAATAATCACTTTTTCCATTTAGAAAGAAACAATGTGTAACAACTAATACTAATGTGGGTCTGCCATAACTATGCTATAATAATCACTTTTTCCATTTAGAAAGAAACAATGTGTAACAACTAATACTAATGTGGGTCTGCCATAACTATGCTATAATAATCACTTTTTCCATTTAGAAAGAAACAATGTGTAACAACTAATACTAATGTGGGTCTGCCATAACTATGCTATAATAATCACTTTTTCCATTTAGAAAGAAACAATGTGTAACAACTAATACTAATGTGGGTCTGCCATAACTATGCTATAATAATCACTTTTTCCATTTAGAAAGAAACAATGTGTAACAACTAATACTAATGTGGGTCTGCCATAACTATGCTATAATAATCACTTTTTCCATTTAGAAAGAAACAATGTGTAACAACTAATACTAATGTGGGTCTGCCATAACTATGCTATAATAATCACTTTTTCCATTTAGAAAGAAACAATGTGTAACAACTAATACTAATGTGGGTCTGCCATAACTATGCTATAATAATCACTTTTACGGCATCAGAATCATGTCAGTTACCACATATGTTCACACGTATTCAACTCCTCTTGACCAACTGCCCAACTGGCTAATTAGGGTCATTAGAATAGTACTGAAATATCATTTCATTACTTATACCTTCAGAGAATTTGTCGGAGTCATGATGATCCTCCTGTTACTTGGTGCCATGGCTGTTTTTGAGTTCAGCTCAGACTCAAAGATCTCCCTGAGCAGCTTGTTTGAGGATCTCTCAATCAGTTTAATGATATCGGTGCTCAGGGTGTCTCGGTTTTTCTCCAAAAATCCTGAACGAATGTAAAATAACTTTATATATAACACGATATACAACATTATATTTGGATGTCAACGTATGATAGAATGTGAAATTTAGTGTAAAAGTACATAATGTTTATCAAATATAGTAATATCCTTAAAGACAAAAGACAGACCTTTTAAATGTGCTCACTGACATACAAGAAAGTTTTGAAACCGGCAAAGCAATCATCATTATAGATATTCTCACCTACATATTTTGATAAGTATATGCGAAGCTTTGTGCTTGAAAAGGCATTTTCCAGTTTTCAAGCTCCATGGAATACATTGTTAATAGAAGTGGCTACATGGATTCCTATACTATCTCAGTAATGAAATACTAACTATTATCAATGCATGCGATACTACATTTTCTTTTGTGGTACCTTTGGGGTCATAGTAGACTTCCCCAGCAAAGTGCTGAATCCCAAACTGGTTGTGATGGTTGGTCCTGGATGCAATGTACATACTGTTTCTCCCATGCACCTGGTTCATTTTGTTCAACAAGGTGGTGTCCGTACCCTGTTACCAAAACAAAAAAATATATTTAAAATACCAAATAAATGAACACAAAAACACAAACGTACATACGTAAGAGCCCTACATTATGCATAATTTCAACCTTTTTTTTTAAAAAGAAAATGCATAGGTACTACATAATGGGAGGTTGATGCTGACAAAGGAGCAAAGTGGATGTGTTCCATCAGTACCATCTAAAAAATTAAACTACTCCTTCTTCTTTGTGTGAGGGTTCAGGATGAGACAGACCTTTGGAAATTGGCTCTCTTCGTCAATCAGGGCCAGGATGTTGAGGGGTTTCCCTGCCAGCAGATCCAGAGTTTCCTGATTGTCATTGAAGGCAATGTGTTTCCAGACAACGCCTTCCTTGGCATACTCCGCTTGCTCCAGCTTAAACACATGCCTCACAAAGAACTGCTGTAACTGCTCGTTGGCATAATTGATGCATAGTTGTTCAAAGCTGACCAACACAAAGCGAAAACACAAATTCACTCAGCGAGTAAAATTCATCATAAATGGAACAGTGTTTGAAGCTTCACAATAAATAAATGAATAAATAAAAATGAAGGTGTAATTTGGGAGATGTGATTTTTAGCTCTGCTTCTTGGGGTCCATTTCAGATTTATCAAATCTATATATACTCTTTAATATTCCAGCACATACCTGTTGTTCTTGAAGTCCTCAAATCCAAAAATGTCCAATAAACCGATTGAGTTTCCAACATAAGCGGACTCATTAGCCTCACGTCTGTAGACTGCCTTGTTAATTTTCACAAATATCCAGACAAACAGTCTACTATAGACGGCCTGCAGAGACAAATGAACAAAACAAATGAAGAGCTCATTTGCAAAAATGGATATCTCCATTTTCATAAATCATGATTTTTTATTGTGCATTCCAGGTAATATCAATAAAACTGCAGTCGGGATGTTTTGATTAAGTCAAAATAACTCAACAAAATACAGGTAACTCACAAAATCAAACTTAGTTGGAAAATTGTAGGGTTTTTTGTTGTTGTTGTTGTTGTTGTTGGGGTTTTTCGTTCGTTTTTGGGGGGTTTTTCTTTCAAATGTAAAGTTTGTTTTTTGGCAAAAACAAACAACTCCAACAGTCAATTTTTGGCAAAAGCAGATAACTCCACATTTCATGTTTCATGCATCCTGTTCTACTTTATCCGTTGTGGAATAAAGCACTCGGTTTATCTTGCTTAACTCCTTGGTAGACAGTCCAGGGGTGTATTCCAGAAAGCGAGTTTAGTGAAAACTCAGAGTTAGTTAACTGAGATCAAGTAGTAAACCTTCTAGTAAAAGATCCCTATGGCTTTGTTTTCCTAGGAGAACGAGGTTTACTCTTTACTCTGAGTTAACTAACTCTGAGTTTTCACTAAACCTGCATTCTGGAATACCCCCCAGATGCCTGACAAACTTTTTCTAAGTTGTGTTTACAAGCAATGGAGGGTGCAAAACGTGAACTTGGAATGCCTTGACAATGGACAATAATGGCTTTGTGACAAACATAGTCAGGGTTCAGAATGTGCTATGTGTTAAGAATAACCCACAACAGTCAGTTCATTTTTTAAAGGATAGCGTTTATCGGTTTCTGCAAATGAACTCTTCGAATAAACACTGAAAATCAGTAAGTGTCTCCTGGAAATGTCTCCTCTGAGATACAGATTCCAGTAAAATTCTGATTTGTACATTCAATAAAATGTCAGATTTTACCATATGCCCACCCACCAATTAAATTATCTGTGAAATTGACTGCTTAAATTCACAAATAAATTATATAAAATAAATTGTTAAGCTGATATATTGTAGCTTCATTTCTCACAAAAACCTGGTTTCAGATTCCTGTATTGTTTTAGCCTAAGAAAAATTGATTCAGTTAGATTAATGTTCCACGAAAACACAATATTTAGTTTTTGAATTCCTTCTAATTACTAACAACATCATGCAAATTAAATGTGTGTGAATAGCTTCTTTGAAAGCAATAACAGCATCCAGAAAAACAATAGGTAATAAAATTGTTTGTGACTGTACTGATTTCATTTTAGAGGCAGAAATATTAAAAATGGACACATAACCCCGAGGATATTTTGAGGAGAGACTATATACCTTCACCAAAGCATCCCTGCAGTATTTAGCCTGTTCTGAGCTGAGAGGTTTGGTGACATGTTCTCTGTTAGTCTTGATGGAGCGATGAGTTAAACTGTTCCCAAGAACAACTGTATCAACCTGAACAGGGAGAAAGATTGATTAGCATAATAAAACAAATGTTTAACATCAATTCTAACATGGAAAAAAGTCTCTGAATCAAAAGGGAGGAGACTCTGACTCATCATTCTCACAGCCGCAACATGGAACCTATACACGTTCAAGGGTGGCAGATATAAAATTCTGATAAACAGATAAGAACTGCCATCAGCAGTACCTCGAGCTGCTTAGCAGCAGTTGTAAAGTGATCAGATGACATCACATCACAGCCCTCCATGTTATTCAGTATGGTGGCTAAAAAGAACATGAAAATAGTCATGGAACTGCACAGGGGGAAAAAAACAACTTAATTTGGTTCAGTTAGAGTCACAACCCTATGAATCACATCATACACACACACACACACAAATACCTTCAAAATTGACATTGCCCATGTGTAGGATGGCAGCAAGTAGTTTGAATATTTCCCAGCTTTCCCTCTCTGTGAAGGTCAGAATCTTCAGGGCTGAACGAACCTTTTCATAATCCTCAGCATCGCTCCGCCATTCAGACTCCACACACTCTGCCTGAGGTAACAACAGATGTTTAACAATTACTAATTAATCATTTTCTCTTCAATACAAAAACATATTCCTTTGAGGAGATTTGTCTTATTACGCTACTATAACTGAACACTGACAGGTGAAAAAACACTTTGAAGAACGTATGAGGACTTGACACACCTCACCACTCAGGTAATTGAAATCTTTGGCATCACCCAGAGAGAGAATCTTCTTCTGCTCTGCTGGCATACCCGACAACATGCAGTAGAATATGTGATAATTCCGTTCATTGGGTGCCTTTGATACAGGAGTGAGAAACACAAGTCATGACATTTTTTAACCACCGTAAATTAAGTTGTCAGGAGAGCTTTAACCAAGTGAAGTAATCCTAATCATGTAGTCTTAACTATGATCAAATAGAAGATGGTGTAAGCTCGTGTCCCAGCTTGCTTACCTGGTGACACACTCGAGACTTTTCCAGCAAGTATTGCTCTATGTGAGCCCCATTAATGACACCATCCTTATTGAAGAAGATCTCCACATACTTCCCAAAGCGACTGGAGTTGTCATTTCGGATGGTTTTGGCATTACCAAAGGCTGTGAATGGCAGAGAGCTGATGAGCCTTCAAAAAAGGACAACTTTTCCAGATGTTCAGTGAACAATGATGTCAAATAAAGTAAGGAGTCAGACGCATGCCTCCTGCAGCCACTGAGAGGTGTTACGGAAATCTTAATCTAACACAGCTGATTATATCAAAAGGCTCTTCAGGACTTTGACAACCTGACTCAGGTGTGTCTCTGCACTCGGACCGAAAACTTCTATACATGTTGTCTCCTCTGGTCAAAAGCGGCCTGTTACTGAACGACATTTAAAAATAGCTTACCCTCCAGGATTGGATTGGCCTGCAGGATTTGTTGCTCTATCCAAGAATGCTGGCCACTCACAGCTGCCAAGAATTGTAGGATCAGCTTGGTACTCTCTGTCTTTCCTGCGCCCGACTCCCCGCTGTCACAAAGATACAACAGATGCCCACTGCTAATAGGTTTTGAGGAGGATCTCTTCTTCTATGGCTTAAGTGTAGTACAACTTTGTTTCGTACTACTGCATCTTCTTCAAGTACAGGGCAGCAATAAAAGTTAATGAAATGAATGAAAATGGCCTACATTTGCTGAAGACATGCTACATTATTCTAGCTCTATGCATATTGTAGTAGTGGAAAAGGCTTGTTGTATGGGTTGGTGTTTGAGCTGGACCAGTAGCTCTTGTGATCACCTTATGATGCAGCACTGGTTGCGCTGCTTCCTGCGCATGTTGAAATAGCAGGTGTCTGCTATGGCGAACACATGCGGGGGCAGCTCACCCAGCCGGCGGCCATGATAAAGGCGCACCTGGTCCGCTGTGTAAATGGGCAGCAGCTGGTAGGGGTTGACTGCCACCAGGACCGAGCCAATGTAGGTCTTGATAAATCACAACACAGATACACGCCAGATTGAAATCATTTTGCAACGTCCTAACAGTTTGTTCATGATTATTATCGTAAGAATAACAATAACACAACACATTGTACAAAACTTAGATCTAGACCACGCATGGATCACGTATGTTAAAAGTGAAGTGATCTCATCTCTAGTTGCAAATGGGAGGCTCACATAGATGACGCCTTGTTTGTGGCGGATGTGAAGGTTCCGTAGAAGTCCAGCCTCATGCATGTCTCCGAGACGGATCATGTCATCAACTCCCTCCACTGACGTTGGGTGCATTGGTCTGAGAGTGGCTGCCTCATTCTCTGAGATACGGTGCTCCTAAAACAAACACACATTATCCTCCAAAACACTAAAGTAGCTTGAAGGGAATATTATAGAAAATATGAATATACTTACATTTCCTTGATCATCACACAGATAGCACTGCCCATTAAATATATTCTTTACACGGGCTCCAATGGGCACCCCATTGCTGGAGTGAAACCAAACAAGGTCTCCCTAAAGATCAATCATGACATCAGAAAACTGTATAGAACATATATGAAGCTAACCTTTGTGCCATCATACACAAATCTATTTAGGACTGGTTCGATTTCCTGTACTGAACAACTGTGCGACAACATCCCATCATTATTCAGTAGACCGACAAAGGTTTGAACCTCAAGGAATGGCTAATGTTAAGAGACTTACCTTTCTTAACTCCACCATGACAAGAACCAGTTTATTTCTAAACACTGTAGATCGAATGATGCAAAAAGAAAGAGAGAGCAATTAGAATTACTGTATATGCACACTGTATGTAAAATTTCTAAAATACGAATTTGTTTCAGTAGAATCTAAATGAACACACCCCAAATAAGATGTCTTGCTCACTTTAAATAGCTTTAACAGTTTAACATTTTCATTAAATATTTGGTCATAAAGATTGCTCCACTACACTTATCCCTCCTTAAATGAATAACTTCGTATTACCTGTGAATAAGGGCTGAAATGGAAGTTTTTCTTTTCTGTGGAGCCATACGTGTCCTACAAGAGGCTTCCAAGTCTTCTTCGTAAAGGAAACCAGGAAATAGACTTGTCCGGATTGCGTTTTTATGACATTTTGACTTTGCTCTGTTGTGTAAATGAGTCAAGCATTTACAGTCGCATGTAGACGTCAAGAGGCACAGGAGAAAGCCATTATCTGCATGTGTGCTTCCCTGATCTCCAGTTCTCAGATTTTCGATAGTGACTAATCAATTGCTTAACAACCAGGGCGTCAGCAAATGCGCATTAACCAGTGATAGCGAAGATTGTTTTCTATGGTAACGGTAAACTAACCATACCTTAGCTGGATCTATCATTCATTTAAGTGAGTGAAACTCATGGAATGGAATGCAAGAACGTGTTCACCTGATCTACCAATGGACTGTGACTAAAATTTATAATGTGACCTTTGGAAACAAAAGCTAGTGTATGCATCAGCCCTGTCAGTGATGATGGAGCGGCAATCAAGAAGTAAAGCGTGGTGCACCAACGAGAAGTGAAAGTGGGACCACTGTACATTATTTTATTCTAGGGCGTTACTGGTCTTAAAGGTTATGACTGCACATTCCATTCATGTTACCTCCCCTTACATCTAACATTTGACCTCAAGATCCGTGGCTTTTACCGTTTTATAGTGCTGTCTTTCCAAGCACAGGCAAGGTTAGAGAAATAAAAATTTCCCGTAATGTTTAGAGGAAAGAGGGCTAGAGTTGTGTGATCCCTTTCCTTGTTCATAAAACTTACTGCTCTATTTTTGTAATTATTTTTGTTTTTCTGATTTAATTTGCCGTCATTTTACAGCCCAGTGATATCGGTGAGATGGCTTCTTGTACCATGTCATATCCACCCACGTAACACCTGGTAATAAACAATGCTGGCAGAAGATGTCCTTTCTGCGATGTGTCTGTCTGTCCTTCCCAAAACTAAACAATCCATCTATCTATCTAATCTTCCCAAAATTAAATAACGAACAATTTTTTAGCTAATGACCGCTTGGCATCTTTCAAACAATGTCAAATCTGTTTATACTTTTGAACCTAATATTTTACAGTGCTGTTTCTCAGACCTCTTTTGCAACCAACAAATATTGATAGCTGGGGTTTGGTTCAATACAACATACTTGAGTAGCTACTTTGTCATTGATATTTAGTTTATTGAAATTTCCAATCATTTTTCATTATTCTTCTTATACTGTCCAACCAGTGTATTTCTTGGTATATTGGGTGGAACCACATTGCAAACAGCAGTTCCAAATACAAATGCTTTCCTTATCTCCATAGCAATGAGCCATAAAACATTATGAGATTATACAGCACACACAAAAGGGTAGCGCAGAGCAATCTGTGTGGTCTCATGTAATAAAAGTGTTACTCTTATTGCTCACACCCCAATTCAAGACTTTTCTCTCGGCAATGAAATGCCCCTTTAAGTACCATGAGTAAGTATGCTCATAATGACATGATGTAAAAATTCTGTCTCCTGTTTTCACCAATCCACAGTCCTGCTCAGTTTACCTTACCCAAAAGCTGGAAGAGACCACAAGACAATCCTGGTTATTTGTCTTATCTCAGTCAACACCCAGCAGTTATGCTGACTAATTTATGTAACCAGTCACCTCTGCTCACCTGCTATAAAGTGTACTTTCCGAAGTATTCCAGGTGCAAAATTCTGGTTTCCCCAGAACTGCAGGTTATGACAAACTGTACCAGGAAGGGCTACTGACAACAACTCGACAAAAGAAGACTGAACGTTTGTAGTTGTCTACCATTACTGACTGGGTGCTCAAAGTAACCATCCAGAAGTCAAACACTCTCACTTATATATACAGTCCATAAAAATGGGCAGAAAAAAAACCCCTTCAACGCTGTATTACATGAACAAAGCATTTTTACTGTGGTGGTGCAGTGTGGTTTGAAACAGGAGGGAAATTAATCATATAAATGTTTGTGTGCGTGTGTGTGTGTGTGTGTAGCACAGCATACTGGTACCTTTGAATCAAAGAACAATAATGGATACATAATCTGTGCTGCAAATGAAATGTATTCATATCATAAAGAAAGGAAAACCATGTCAAGTATTACAGACAGTTTTCCCCTCCGTAATGAAATGATACTGCAGACTTATGTTAAATGAGGCATTGCTCAACAGACTGTGGATATTCAGAGCAGAGAATAGCACAACGCTAACCAGGCCAAGAGACAATGAAACCAGAGATATTCAAATCTTCATCAGTCATTCTTTAGATTAGTCAATGATCCGGTATTTCTCATTATCATCTTTGTGATTATTAAATGACAATCAATGTCCATGCGAGGCACCCAGAAAGGCACGATACATCTTAATTTCCCTCACTGTTAATATACTGGAATAAATACATGTCAGATAAATCATAACTGAGGTTTCAGGAAAAAGCAGGATGATTTCCCAGTGACTTTTCATCCTGCCTTATCTCTACAACCTGAAAAAAAAAAAATCAGGTTCCTCTTGAGAGAAACATCCAGCACCTTATAACTGTACATTACAACTGATTCTTATAGTATACACAATCATTAATCACCCGTCAGTGAACAAGGCACCCATAAGAGAATAAGTCACTAGCAGACAGAATGTAATGCTCTTCTGACAATAATACAGGTAACTGACAAAATAAAGGAAATACCAACATGTCATAGCAACAAGTTTTCTTGATACAGCATTGTGACATTATGAACCACCAATACAGCCTCAATGCACCCACACAAAGGCTCTGTAATTGTCCTGGAGCTCTGTTAGAGGGATAGCAGATCATTCTCTCATCTGAAATTTCACCATTTTGTTAGCTGATATTGTCATTGGAGTTTTGTTGATGGCAGTGGAGAACATTCACTCAGGTGTCACACCAGAGTCTCCGATAAAAGTTCAGATGGGTTGGGATCTGCTGACAGAGATGGTCTGGGCACAGAGTTTACACAGTTTTTCTACCCATCAAACCATTCAGTGACGACTCGTCCCCTGTGGATGGGGGTACGGTCATCCTGGAAAAGATTGCTCCCATCAGGATAGAAATACTTCAGTAGGGTATGAAGATGATTGTGCACAACAGCTGTGTTTGTGGATGTATACCTTGCTCTCTCAGTGGTTGAGTGGGCCTAAACCACACTACGAACGCACACCCCCATGCCTTAACAGAGCTGCCACTGTGGGAGAGACTTGGGCCTGTAAGTTTCTTTACAGACATGTACAGTCACCTACTTGTTGAAAACGGAGTGATGGATGCCTGATCATCTTTATAACTTTTTCCATATCTTTTGCAGTAGGCAATGTTTTCTTTCCTTTAATTCCAGTTTCAGCTAAGAAACTGTTCCTTGTGAAACATCGACAAATTGAGCACTGTTTGTCACTGAAGCTCTGGCCAATAATCACCTATACTTTAAAGTCACAAAAAATGTCTTCCTCCAACTCTGGAAGCTAAACAATGGAGGCACAGGCATAATTAACTGCTTCATTAACTCAGGAACTGCGACCCTGTCAACGTACTTGATTAAAGTCCTCCTTTGTATTTCACTTACTCAAATGTTTCCTTTATTTTGGCAGTTAAATGTGGGTTGCAAATGGTTGCACTTCGCTGGACACAATTTCACCGATTAAAAATAACATAATAGATACATATAGCAAGCTATGGGGAGCTGCTAGTGTTATGATGTGCTGAACTCCACTCTCTCTCTCTCTCTCAGACATTTGGTCAAGTAAAGTCCACTGCACCGTTACTAAGCCATTACCCCTTTAGTATGGGATGATTATGAATAACAACATCCATGCTTCAGCTATGAGATATTCAACAGGGCTATGACACAGTATTCTCAATATTCACGTGCACTGCAGTAAAAATGCCGCCCATTTAGGTGTCTTTTTTTTTTTCATGCTCTGCTGTCTTACAATTGCAGAACATGACACAACACTCCAGGATAGAAATACCGAGCTGATCCCATCTGCTTCCAGTCTATGAGAGCTAATGGTCTACTAGCAATGTAGGCCTATCCACGCAGTCTCAGAGTGGTCAGGTGATTTGAGCTGTCTGACAGAGCATGTATTTGTCGTTGTTTAGGGTTTGCGTTGAGTAGAGCGTTGCCGGGTTCCGCTCAGGCCCTGTCTTTGCGTTTTAACTTGGAGAGGTTGGTGGCGGTGCCGTTCTTGTTGAGCAGCTTGAGAACACGTTCCTTATGATCCAGAACCTTCATCATGGCATCACGTGCCTCGGTGATCTGGTCAATCACCAGTTTACAGCGCTGCATGTTGCCCTGAGAAGCAGAGAGAGATGCATGTTATGTCTCTGTGAGACTGTCCTGGTCACAAACAGTTCTTCAAAGCTTGTGATGGATTACATTGTCACACTACAGCAGAAACTTGACAGTGCAGTGGACAACTGGTAGCACACATCACATTTCAGAGATCCAAGGTCATGTCCATGTCACGGCTAGGATCAGTTTTTTTTCAGTTGCACGTAACCGCACATAAAAATCTCAAGGAAAACTCATTTGACCAAATTATAACAATGCAAATGTTTCAGGACAAAAAGAGGCAAATAGTCTAATGAAACAAGTAGCTTTGTTACTTTGTGCCTGCAAAGAGAAACAGCAGTGTCCTGCAGCACTGTTCAGTTAGACTGACCTGAATGAGCTCATTAATGCGATGCAGCTCATCATCAGCGACGGCTTTCTTTTTCGGGATAAGGCCCTCCTGTAGGTTGGTGAGACGGCTGTACACGTCATGTTCCACGCTCGTCTAGAGAAAGAGGAGTAAAACACCACTGTATAAAAGACTCTCAGGGTAAAGCGTGAATATCAAAACCTGCAGATGAGACAAGAAATGTTTTCTCAGAGAAAAAGTCTCACCAGCTGTCGGAGTTGAGCAGCACACAGGTGAACCTTCCAGCCCTGAGCTCGACACACCACTCCCCTCTGATTGGCCATGTCCTGCAGGGTGCCCTTCTTTTCCTCTGAAGGCACCACACAACAAAGCACAACTAATTCAACCATTAACATCAACCAATCATATTTGATCATATTTAGCCATAGGGTGCCAAGGGAACACAAATGGTGTGTGATTATGAACTTATTTGTGCATGCTGTAAAGAGTTTTATTAAAATCCAGAGAATGTGTTTAAAATGTATACGTTTTATAGATTTTAGTCCCTGACCTTTGATGCGGATGTCACTGTATCGTTGAAAGTGGTGGTAAGCAGCCTTCCATGGGTTACGGTAGTGTCGAAGCAACGTGATTGGTGGACGAACGCGAGCAGGGACATAACGCACTCCCTCTTCATCTATACAAAGAGTGGAGCACAAGTCAAACACAGCACATACAAAGAAAAAAAACATAGTGGTAAATAGCTGGATTCAGCATGTACCTTAATATTGAACTGTGTCTGTGTATGGGATGTGATTTTACTATTCAGGAGCTGAAATATGATGAACTGTGTGTGATTCCTCCACTCACCGATGTACTCTCTGGGCGGAGACTTGCGTTTCTCCGCGCGGTGGCTGAGGGGCCGAGCCTGCACTTTCTCCTCGTCTGTGCTATTCGTCTCCACCATCTCCGTCTCTTCCGTGGATATGACATGCTGCTGCTTGCGGGGCTTTTTGCGCGGTGAGGCACCTGGGACTGCCTCAGCTGTAGGTACAGCCAGAGTTGACGCACCACTCTGTGTCGCAGAGGGCACTGAACAAAAAAAAACCGTCGACGCATAATTATGACAAAAAGCATTTTCACATGACCACTTCCAGATAGGCTACCTGAATTTTTCTGCTAACTATTGATAAAACACAATGTGACATCTGTACCTGGTTTTGAGGTGTCCATGGGCTCAACCTCCTGCTTAATATTCATGTCTGGGAAGGTGGAGCTGATGGCGCACGCCGCTGCACTACTGGCTGCCGGCTGGGTGGGTGTGGCTACTGCACTGTTGAGGGAGGGGATGGGTGGAGTGACCGCCATCGCTGCTGGGATTGTGGAGAGGGCTGAGGCGGGCTGGGAGGGAGGTGCTGCTCCAGCTGTGAGGAGAGAGGAGACTGACTGGGAGGGGGAGGAGCCGTGCTGCTGCTGCTGTTCACTACCCTGGGTGGGAACAGCCTCCATGGCAGCAGAGACTGGGGGAGCAAGGGCCACATGGATGTCAGGTTTGGGCTTCACTCTGGAAGTTCATTAAAAGGTAAAGAGGCGATTACAACTGACACAGATCAGCAGAGATGTCACATGAACAACGAGTCTCAGAACTGTCTACAATTTTAAACCATGTCGGTTGCATGGGAGCATGAAAGACACTAAACTGTTAAATCATTGTGTGATGTTGTCTGTTACTATGACTGAGCATGCGTATACTGTTCCATAACTACACAAGATTACATAACAACTGCAGTAAGTAAGTTAAATTCACAAAGCCAGAGGCTCCTAAGTTCATTTTTACCCAGCTGGCCTTGGTGATCCTGATGCACTCCTCATAGCTCCTTCTACCCTAGGACCTGCAGATTCACCAAGCTGACCCGGGATCAGGTTTTTCCTCACTGCCGACCTTTGGGGGGAAAAAAAAAACAAATTAAAAAGTCTACAGAATCAGCTTTTACCAGAAGAGCAAATATAAGCTACCGAGAGCTCAATAGCATAAGCTAAATTTACAAAGAGCTCTTTAACAGGCACCCACTCACCCTTCGTTGGCGGGCTTCTTGCGGAGGATGCTGGGCCGTGGTGAGGACACCAGCGTGGGGGTTCCTGTGCTGGCACTCTGAGGGTGACTCTGGGCCACGGTAGAAGCAACCTGACTGGAGTTGAACGCATTGCTGATGGGGTTAGCCACCAAAGTGGAGCCATCAGCCAGTACAACTGAGACAAAAGAGCACAGATACAGAGTGTCAGGGAAATTTAACAGCCGTGTCTGGTCACAGTTTATCATTTAGCTGTGGATTGTAGAACATCAAAAATGTGGGGTTTTTTTTTTGACTTGGGAAGCTTCTAATGGTTTATTGTACAGTGATTTTAAAATGTTAACATGATGAGTGTATTGCTAGCTTACCTGATGCTTTGGAATCTGAGGAGGGTTGCTGACTGTTGATTGGTGCAGCCTGCACACCCTGGTTGGAGATCTGAGTGGATGTGTGTATGCCTTGGGCTGTGATGGGTGTAGGTTGGATACCCTGAGGTGCCATAGCTGTTGGTTGGATGTTTTGTGTGTTGATTTGAGCGATGCGGTCAACTGTCATCAACTGCATGGAGTTAAGATGAACTGCTGAGGCCACACCCACAGTGGTTTGAGCTGGTAGGGCTGCACTGGGGGCTTGAGCTGTCACTGAATCAACAGAAGAAGAAGCTAAAGTTTGCATAGCCAAAAAATAAAACAAACAAAAAAAAAAAAGACAATAGAGGCAGTGCAATGGAAAGAACAAACAAACAAAAAAAACCCTGCACAATCACATTACTTTGTTCATAAGTTTCCAGTAAAGCAGTGTGAGAAAAAAAATACCTTTTGTTACATTTCCATTATATTTATAAAATGTATGTATATGGTAACATCAAAGAAAATGTTATTAACATAAAATAGCGATTTCATGCGGACTTAAAATTTGAAAAAGGACATAAAGATTAGCCTGCTTCCCAGTGAATAGGCTATACCTGGGTACTGTCGGATGGTGGACACAGAGCTGGTGATGGGAGTATAGGTGTGGGTCAGGGGGTATGGGGCTGATGGGTAGGCAGGCAGGAAGTACTGGAACTGAACTGGAACTGATTGTCTGAGGAGGAGCACATACATTCTCACACATTTTCCATCACCAGATACCAGTGTTACCAGTTAGACACTGACAAAACTCATTCCTTCTTTTTAACTGATCAAGATGTTAGGACATCACATGTTGTCATTTCTCATCCCATTTCAGAGCTTATGCCACAGACGTCAATAAAATCAACTCATTCTTGGTATTAAAGTCTGACTTTGAATCTCCTATCTGTCCTCCCATAAAAAAAAAAAAAGAGTAAACTTAAGAGTTGAGCACAAACATGTTCCTTAATTTTACAGCCTATATTATACAACATGTCTTCTACAGTCCTGTAAAGAGGTCATTGAGGCAATGGGACCGGCTGTTAACCTGTTATCACTGCGGTTCTCCATTGTGATGGGGTTGGGGGAGGAGCGATGGCCAGGAATGGGGATGAGGTTGCCCCTCTCGCTGGAGTACTCAGACTGAACCCGTGGGGATGTATGTGTGATCGGCTGGGGAACCACTTTAGCTAATGTAGAAAACAGACATAAGAGTATGTGAAAGGGAAGGCATGCCTGGCAAATGAATCCTGCCAGTCTCAGATAATCCAACAAAAATGTTGAGTTTAATGATTCTCATTCAGTTTTACTGACTGCCAGATGAATTTGAATTATTCTTGTAGTAACACTTATGGACATTCCTCTAAAAAACACTGACTAATCCGTTACTTACCCACTGGAATGGTTGAGGTTGTCACTGTTGTGGCATGGGTGGAATGTGAGGACATTGTCATGGTGACAATGTTACTAGTTGTTATCTGGGTGTGAGGAGTTGAGGCTGAAGAGGGAGAGAGTAGCTTTTAAATTACATAAGTTATAAGTCTGTATGAATGACCTACTAGCGTTGTTAAAGCAAAGCTTCCCTGTAAAGATAACACTATCAGTTACCTGTTGTGGTTGGAGATGGTGCAGTGTTAGTAGCCTGAATGGGAGCCACTGTAGCTGCAGCAACAGGAGTCACTGTGCTGAAGATGGGCTTCTATGATTTAAATTAAATTATATATAATATTAAATTAAAGATGAGTGCTAAAGAGCATTTTCATGTCAATACACTCAAGTTATGTCTACATATGGACACTGACATCTACATGAGGGAACTGCTTTTGGGGGTTTGTTTTTAAATTTTAATATTTGTCATGTACGCCACGCACTAATTTTTCTAGACTGATTGGTAAGGTTCAGTGTAAAAGCTGAAAGAGTTCAGTCTCTCACCTGTGCCATTGAATGGGGGAGGGGTTTCTGGGCACCCACGGCAGGGTGGGATGGGAGAGTGATACGAGTGGGTGTCTCCCGTGACGGAGGAGGCCGCTGGATACTGACAGAGACTGGAGGAGCATGGATCGTCAACGCCTGACGTCTAACATCGGGTCAGAGAAACAAACCCACGTAAATTCAAGCCATCCAAAGAATGACAAACTAAAGATTTGTGTTGAACACATTTGTTTGTGCTACTCATGCTGAACGGTCTGAAACAATGACTGTACAAAGCATGGACAGCATGGCTCCATGCCCTTCAGTTCCATAGAAATGAAGCCAAAATTCCTCCGCCATGTTCTCAAATTTGGAGCCAGAGTTTGCGTGGTAGAGACGAAACTGTAAGTAAGGTACACTTACTCATTTGGTAGGCTTGCCCCCTTCTCCCAATACCAAGGGTCTGTTAGTACAACCAACAGGACAACAGGACACGACTGTCAAAACGTTTACATTTAATAGCTATAAGAAATGATCAAAACAGTGGTAGGTTAGACTGAGTTGCCTGGCAAACTCGACTACAAACTCAGCTACTCCATGTAATGAACAAAAAGGGCATGACGCAGGAGCTGCAGCTGATCTCTTCATTCCAACGTGCATCCACGCCGTCTTACGATATAGCAGAATAAAGTTTTAAAAACGAATTTTTAGGGGAAAATAAAAAATGTGCAGATATCAGCACAGGGAAAACTAAGTGTTTGAGTTATACACTGTAGATGGAAAGACAGTTTATACGAGAAAAGTGACACGGAAAATAGGCTATTTTGTCATTGAAACACATAGGGATGGGCGGTGCTACACATTATACTGGAGCCTGCCAGCAGGGGCGCTAGATTTGTGGTTGCTTCACTTTTTAGAGATGTTACGCTGTCCATGCTTTTTACAGTCACTGGTCTGAAAGGTTTCTCACCCGTGGACAATTTCTGCAGTGTGGGCAGGCACCGTGCTGATGACTGGAGACTGAGGCCTGGTGGCAGTGACTGGACCCACAACAGTCGGCAACACTGCAGTGGAGGTCGTGACAATCGGACGTGACTATGGCAGGAAAGCAAAAAAGATCTTAACTTGACCTCTCTCAGAGAACAACTGACTGTTGTAAACTGATGAATGCTTCAGGAGGGAGTTCTATTTAAAGCCAGATTAACTGAGTGACTCAACATGTGTATAAAGCAGACCTGAATAGGCTGGTGGATGATGTGCTGGACTGTGGGCTGTCCTGCCACAGAACTGGGACCTGTGGCTGGCCGCAGCACAGTGGGCCCTTTGGTACTGGACATCACAGCAGCGGCTGCAGCTCCTGCAAAGATACAAACAGTAAAGAAAACATTTAATACATTAACAGTACTCCTTCTCCTTTGACAGTTCATGACAAAGTTTTTTTTTGTCTTCCAGTCAGTGAAGCTTTAGCCTGAGAGTTAACCTTTGGGTAAATGTGGTGCAAACGGGTGTTGGGGCGTAGCTGAAGACCCTATCTGCAGGGTGGGGGTTCCACTCCGAATGATCTGCACGTTAGTGGCCATTAGGTGGTGTAGGTTCCCTGAATGACCCTAGAAACAACAAAACCATGAGGTAATTTAAAAATACTATGTACCACAGCATTACTGACAAATACGTCATTTGCGACTTTATATTGCCAACACCATAAACAATGACCAAACACTGTGAATTTAAAAGAGTTTACATACAGCTTCTTGAAATGACAAGGACAATGTCAGTCCTCAGATACCCACCTGTTGGCCACTAATGGTTGCCACAGGTATACCAGAAGACTGTGCTAAGGTGTTCTCCATGGTAACATGGCTGGGCACCTTGGGCGGCAGAGTGAGATGTCCTTGTGTAGATGTTGGTGCAGGGGCAATGACCCGGCTAGGGATGGAGGTCTTTAGGGTAGACTGAGCGAGAGAGACAGAGGGCGTGAAAAAATGATGCCGCAATAATCGTGGCAATGAGACAAGCTGATTATGTTCAGGATGAGAAAAGATCCAGGTACTTCTACAAAAATAACCATAACAGGAAAACATGTCTGGCTTGTCACTTAACAAGTTAAATCACATTATTTGCATGCCATGGACCCATACTCACAAAACAGTTGAAAGATAAACATCATAAACAATGTACTAGAAAAGCAGTGCAGTAGTACAATATAAGCTTCTGTAGGGAAGGACATGAAAGCCTGATACCTTCATTGGTCCCTCAGTGAAGGCGAGAGGTAGGCCCTGGGGCAGGTGGGGTGGTGGGGCAGCCACAGACACAGGTGTGCCTGGCTGAATGGGAAGGTGTTGAGCTAGAGTGGGAGGTAGAGTGGAGGATGACCCATGGTGTTGGGGTTGAGGGTAAGGTCGCACCACCACCGTCTCGTGTTTGTCTTCTCTGAACGGTGCCACTCCAGCCGCACTGGATGCATGCTCGCGTGGACCATGGTCATTATCACGCGCACCATCCTCTGGCCCTCCTACAAGGAACAATACAAATGAGTGAAATGCCAGACCACGGCTCAATAAACTGTATATATCTGCGACTATTTAGGCTTATCCTCTCAGTGCAATAGTTTCTTTATAAATTGAGCTGCTGGCATGGTGAGGCAGAGCAGCAATGATATGGAGCATATTGCTTCCTATTTCCTACCTGCATTGACTTGAGTTCCAGACACTACTGTAGTGTTAGCTCCTGGGACTTGACCTTGTCCTAGAGGCGGAGGGACTCCTGGACGTGGATACTGCTGAGAACTCATCTTCTGGTTCACTTTTTGTCTGAGAAGACCATGTTAAATTAACGCTCGATAATCCGTTAGACACAGGACAGCCTAATAAAAACGTCCATTCGGTCACGAGCGATATCACTGGCGTTCTCGGTAGTATAAGAGAATCCCATATTGACTTGGACTCTTAAAGGTATCCTACTGTACTCGCTGTAAACGAAATATCCGCTGCTCATTTGCAGAATTTATTTATCAGTCTTGAACGGCCACATGAGTTATCGCACACTACATATCCTAAATTAATTGCACTAATATACAGATACTGATCGAGTATTGGATAGTTACCAACCACCCAGGCAGTCCACACAGGTTAACTTAACAACTTAATATGATAGCTATCGCACTAATACATTTCTGCTCATAATGTAATTCTTCACGAAAATTCTCAGTTTCAAAACATTTACGCGCAACCGATGATAGCGGTCACTGTTTAAGTCTACTTCGTCAGTTATTTAACATTGATTAATCACTGGGAGCAGCAATCAGAATCTATTTGTTTTCCACCTATTACAAACTTTAAAATCTGACACCTCCTCTACTGCCATGTACTGAAGCTCGCAAGCTAAGTCTGCCAATTCGATACCTTAGTTGTGTAGCCAGCTAGTTAAACGCTAACATCCACTGTTGCACTGTTATCAACTCAACAGGCCAATCAGGATTCAGAATATTAGGCGGTTCAGTAATTTAAACATTAGCACGCCTCTGTTATCCTTGCACTAAACAACAACTATTTCAGCAACAAGCCATCTATATACATTAGTTTGTGACACAAGGAAAATACGCGCTGTGTCTTTCGCAAAACAGGCGACCAGAGCCAGCTCGCTAATGTTGACTAACTATATGCTTCTGCTGCAGTAGTGCCCGCTTGCAGGAATTGTTGTAGAGGAACAAGTGCTAGCAAGATTCTTTTGCTGTAGACACGTTAGCCAGGAAACGTCAGGTACAAACAATTCAATCCATTCCGTGATTCCAAATTCCTTATTATATTTTGTTTCAAACAAGAAAAAATTTATTTACCGTGTTCGTGAAGTAAGAACTCTCCATTCGTCCTACGCAGCCCGGTAAAATGACCTGGGACGTACTAAAACGCTAATAAAATTTTAACTTCCGGGTTACAATTCAAAGCTGCAAGGGTCAAATTAATCAGTGTTCATTAAGGGAGGATAGGTGCATAGGACCTTAATCATTTTAATTCGGATAAATTCAGCGAATCTTTCCAATGCTGCCTCAACAAAATGATCTTTTCGAAACTAGCGGCCGCGATGGCATCGTGCAGCCCACTTATGGATCAGAGCAGCGGATTTCTTGCATGAATCTGTCGTCTATAAACAGAGCGCTACTGTGTTGCGTCCTTAAGGGTAGATTGTCTCCCACGGTCTTTTTAAAAAACTGTTAATGATAACATACAGGTTCTTATGAAGAAACAGAGAGGTCTGTTTAAACTCCAATGTCCGGCGTCAACTGCAGCAATGCAGAAAAATCATTTTCGCATCAGAACTAAGAGAGGGGAAGCACATGACAACGCTGATAGAGAAACAGAAAAAAGAGCGTGGTTAGAACGCTGAGTGGACCTAAATGGGATGATACATGACCTTCAGTGTTACAGTCTGCCTTGATTTAGACCGAAAAAAATTAGAGGCAACAAATGTAAAAATGGTATTAAAATAGTAGTTTACTCTTTACCTGTAACCATACATTATGCAGCCATTATTAGGCTCCTTTGGCCTGCTGCACACGAAAAGCTGTCAGTCTTCAAGCCTGAAATGATCTCAGTTATCGTATCTCTGCAGGTGTCAACCGGTGACTTAAACATACATCAAATCATTCCCAGGAGGTGTAGCCAGAGGTTCTCGTACTCAGTAAATGGTCAAGGACCAATACATAATTCACAAAATACAGACTTTACCATTGCACAGTATGCAGAAAACATTTTAATTGTTCAGATAACTGAGTCACAGGGAATGAACACCAGAAAAAAAAACATATACATGCATAACCTGTGCAAAGAGTTACAAAATGTTAACCTAGATAGCTTACACAGAGGGAATTTGACTTTTACCCAGACTGCAAAAAGAGCTTTGTTAGGTTAAACAGCTTGAGAAGGCACAGTTCTGCACATGGATACAGTGAACATGCAAGGTGCTATAAAAGAACCCTTTTTTTTTAACCTTTTGTAAATGTATTATTGGTGTATTTGAACTTGTATTCACTGGAGAGAACACTGATTTTATTGCTAGCTAACAGCCCCAAATAATATACACAGAAGAGAGAATATTGACAGAAGATTGTAAAACTCAAATGACTTTATTGACCATAACAACTATTCATATTGATAATGATAGCTATGATGACCTGAAATCTCACAAGATTTAATAGTCTTGTTTTCTTTTACCAAGTTTGTTGGATTTAATGAAGACAGAAGAGGTCCTATTACAATGTTCTATTGTCAACCCATTATTTGCACATAAAGGACACATAATGACACATCTGCATACTCTCCCCACAGTAACACCACAGGAGATTGTGTTTCCTTTGTAACTCTATGTTACAACCAAGGGGTACTTAACAAAGCAGGGTGGGTCTGTTGGCAGGCCGTCAAAAAGTTTTTCTCTAAACGTAATCAGGCTCTTCCACGTCACGTTTGCTTAGAAACAGACCACGGCAACATATCCTCAGTCTTACATGTGGACGTTGGCAGATTACATATCAGGTGAGCCCAACTAAGAAACATACTCATAAAAGACAGCCAACTATCTAGTCCCTCACTCTTTGTGAAATACCACTAACCTTTGCGTCAAACTATGAGCAAATGAAACAAGAGAACAATATTGTTTAGTCAAGAAAAGCAATTTCTTCAAACAATATCAGACAAAAAAAAACATACAGTACTTGAACTGTGTTAACCATGTAGATCATGTAACCCCTCATTTATACCATTGGAATAAAGGAGATCACATATCCCCTTAATTCTATGTGCATTATTTCTCTATTGATTTTGTTATCAATAGGGTAACATTTAAGAGGCCTTTAAAACATTGACAAAAATCTATACATTTTTGCAAGTCATTATGTAAAAAAAATTCATAAATATAGTTTTCTGACAATTACAAAGAACTGAAGTGACCAGAGCAAAAAGTGCAAAGTTACATAAATAAATGGAACAAAACTAAAGGCAAAATAAACCCTTCATCTTGCCAACCATTCGTCAGGCATTGAGGATAATGAATGGGAGCTTACACAAGAAAGGGGTCAATTTTTTGTTCTCAGACTCTCTGTCCATGTGGATGTTGGGTATACAAAAAGTTGGGTTTGGAGGTTGGTTCTTGAATTAAGCATGTTTGGATATACTAATACCTGGTTGATACTGAGACAACATTGTATTTTGAGAAGGCACTACAAGAGCAGAGAGCTGAAAAGTGTTGCTGCGACCCTCAGCGGAGCTTGAAGGGCCACACACAGGAATTTTGTTTGTTTTGTTTTGTTTTGTTTTGTTTTGTTTTTTTTATTTCAGCAGTTGCAGGAATAGCTTTGTGGGAACAAATACACTGTATAGTCATCAACACTAAAGCAGAAGAAGTCACAGGCACACTACATCACACAATTCCCTTTTACAAAGCCCTTTGCGACACAAGCAAGAGTTCAACTGCTGCTAGTGCTTTCAGCTTTGGGGCAAAAGGGTTGACTTATGTACCTGCTCGCTGTAAGGAGTTATCATCTGCAACGATTCTGGAGAGATGATGTTTGTTTTTGGACAGTATTGTGGCCATTGGTTGTATCCTTTAGTGCAATAATCAGAGATGTCTTTGTGTACCTGACCTTGAATACTGCCCCTTTAAAGCTCCTGGTCTTCTTGTTCTTTATCTTTGTTACAGTATAATGTGTTTTTTTTTTCTCTGTGCATTTATATACTGCTTTCAATACCTGTCCATTTGCCTCTGCGTCCGTTCGAAGGCCTTGCCAAATGAGGAACATTAAGAGACGGGCATGGAGGTTCCCTCTGTCATGTGGAGGTGGCTTCCAGGTAGCTCTGTAATTTGCGCACCGTTGATTCATCCAATGAGAAAAGGTCAAAATCAAAGGTGGTGTTGGTGACATTAAAATGGCCAGTCTTTTCGATGAGATTCACAATCTGTGATGGGGGGGGGGGGGGGGAGATAAGAAGAACAATCATAAATCAAAGCCACTTTCATTCCACCCAATCTGGAATATCCAATTATCTGCAATCTAGTAAGTATCCCCTGACATTATGGTCACCTCGTCGTCAAAACATGTGAAGCCCATCGCTCATTTTTTTCTCACTCTGACAAAACACACTTGGAGGAGAGTAATATTCGCATGAAACACGTGCCTCTACAGCGCTCTACACAGAACCCTGACTACTGCTTACCATTGCTGAGCACCATCAATACATTTGGCGATGTGGCACCACTGGAATTCAAATTATGAATCACAGGCGTAAGACAGAACGACATTATTAGACAGTTCGTTGAGCGGGTGCACTTAACTTGGGAACCACTTTTTACAGTAAGTGCATAAATGGGGTATTACAGACAGTTGCCCAACCAGAAGAGAATACACAGTCTAACCTGCTGTAAAATGTTCCTTTCCCTCAGAGCCATTAATCTGCGATGAAGATCCACCAGCTCCTCTGTGTATGCCTGGGCCAAGACATGAGCTCAAGAGATGAGTTTCCTCATATGGAAACTGGATTGCACACAGCTGTTTTACACTGTGCTATTTTTTTGTTTTCCATGTGTCAAAAAAAATCATTTTTATTTATTTACCCTTCCTACCTTGTCGTATCCCTTCTTCAGCATCTTCTCTGATCGGGTGCAAGAATCTGGGCTCTTTTTCCCCATCATCTGAAAGTGAACACAAACCCCTTACTTAATTTCCTTTAAAAAGCAGGGTTCCCACTCCTTCTTAAACATCATATTCAAGGACTTTTCAAGGACTTTCCAGGTCCAGTTTCCTCAAATTCAAGGACCCAACACGGCATAGTCTGAGACACGGATCAAGGCTAATTACTGTTACAACAATGAGAATTTTTATAATGAGAACTAGCAGGCTGAACATTAGCTTTCTCGCTTGACTCTGTTTAACCTGCATCATTCAACTTCAGTCATTCACGCACGCATGTGACTGTCGCACTTTCTCAAGGGAGGTGGCACGTGAAACAAGGACGCACAGACGGCGGGAGACAAACAAGCAGATAGTGGAGTGTAGCCTATTAACTAATGTTAAGTTACAAAAATCTCTCAAAAGAACTTCAGTTTCTATTCTATACAACATATATCAATTCAAGCACTTTGAATGACCCATGTTTACTTATGTCTATTTTCAAAAACCTTCAAGGCTTTGATTCTTTTCTCTCAAACTTTCAAACATGGGAACCCTGTGAGATCTCCAAATAAACATATACCTATTCCAGCAAGACCAGCTCTCCCTCTAAATCAGGGCTTGGTTCTCACCTTAAAGTTTGCTGTGCTGAGTTTCGAGGGGGGAGAAGGAGCCTCTTGGCTGGGAGGGCGAGACTCCTCGACACCATCACTCTCACTGTCCATGCTCAAACTGCGGAGAGGGGAACAGAAGAATTTTGACTGACAAAATTCACAGACAGTGAATGAATTATACACAGCTGCCACCATTTATAAATATTCGTAATCCAGTTATTTCTACAAGATGTTGCTCAAGCAAAAGCAAGAGCCTTATAAAAACCTTAGCTATGATTATGGTTACAATTCTGTACAAGAGTACAATTCTGTGTGATCTACTTTAATAATGATTGTATTATGCATTTTAATATCACCTCAGACATGACAGGTATGAGCAGAATTAAGTAAAACTGTTAATACACTCATGATTTCCCTCCTGTCCCAATGAAAATATTTGCCCTGTTCACTGTAATGCATTGCTACCCTAATCCATTTAAATGAATATGCTGATGCATAGAATGTATTTGTTACAATAATTTGTGTAATAGTATGGATGTGTTTTGCACCACTAAGACAATATCAAGAACAGCATAAGGAAACACTGACCGAGAGTCCTGGTTGGGTGGAGTTGTCTTCATGGGTGTCTCCACCTCTGAGCTGCTGTCATCATCAGATCCCTCCGAATGCAGGTCCTCCACCATAGTACGCAGAGGGCCTGAACAACACACCATTTTTCACAGTCACAACAAAGCAACTGAAAACAACGGTAAAACCTATACATAAACAAAGATACTTTACCAGAGAACACATATAAACCGCTCTAAAGCTCCGCTATGATGCTTAAACAATTTTAGTAGTGCCAGCGATAGTCTCATTACTAAACCCTGAAACTTTCTTGTTAAATTAGTAGAGCAGTGAAATAAACATTTCCACAGAGCTACCTAAGCCTCTGAAAATCTGCATACGCTAAAGTCTGACATTCCTCCATACTACGGCATACACCCAGTCACTCTCTCAAGCAGAGGGTAGAACTGCCTACCCTGGCCTTGTTTCTGCGATGGCTCAAAGTCAGAGTCAGAGCTGGAGTCTGAACTGGAGCTGGATGGACTGGAAGGTGCCGACTGCTTCAGGGGAAAAGAGGGTTCACGATCAGTCTACACTCAACACTGTTCACATACTGTATTTCACAGCTGGGGAAACACAGTGGTTTCACACATGCATGTATTCACTTCTTGTGTATTATTTATCTTCACACTAGATAAATACTTTAATGTACATTTGATCTGTATAGTTAATGTTGACTCCTTACGGGCGAATACACTATCAAATTCAAGATTTATCAGCAATAACTGAATGTGTTTTCTCTCACCTCAGATTTTGACGAGGCCTCATCCTCTGAGTTTGACTCATCCGACTCTGGCTGCCTCTTCACCTCCTGCACGTCCGTTCTCACTTTAGCCCAGTGGGCTTTCTCTTTGGGTGCTTTCTTTTCGTTGTAGGCGGGGGTTGTGGTTGTGGAGGAGACGCGAGGAGAGTTGCTGTTGAAGCCCGTGTTGGCGGATCCTTTTGGTGCCTCTGAACCTGCCCTTTTCTGCTTCTTGGTGCTGAGTCGTGGAGACTCTGTAACAGAAGAGGGTCGTTTGCTTGGAGCTCTGGTTTCTAGCTGTCCACCTCCTCCACCTCCTCCTCCGCCTTTTGGGGACGCAGCCTCCATCTTAGGGTCTCTGAGAGTGAGCTTGGGCTCTTTGAAGGCAGCTTTGGGCTGAGACCTGCCATCCTCTTTCCCCCTGCCCTCCACCACCTTCTTGGAGGAGGAGAAAGAGGAGGAGGACGAGTCTCCTACGGCCTTGGCTCCTTCGCGGTCGCTCTCTCTCGAAGGGGCCTTGCTCTCAGAGGTTTTACGCGTGCGCTCCCGATGCTCTTTGGCTGGTTTATGGGGCTTCTGTCCTTTGCCACTCCCACCCCCAACATCTTTACTTGGTTCCTATTGGTTAGAAATCAGCAAGAAAGGTCCCAAACCGATTTACACAAATCAATACAGCTTCACATTAGAGGCTACATAATTAACTATCGGACGAATGGCAATGTACAACATACAGCATGAAATTTCAGGTGACCCAGTTTTATAACAGTTGCAGCGTTCTGTATAACCATACAGTTTACTAACTTTTATTCCATGGGATGATTTGATCTTTTTGGGATCAGAGAAGGCAGAGAGAGGAATGGTGGGGAGCATTGGATAATCTGGGCTGGGTCTAGGCATCATTTCTGCTCCTTCGGGGACAACTATTACCTGAGAGAAAAGGAGACAGAAAGGACAAGGAAAAGTGAGCACACACAAATGTAAATAGATGAGATTTAGAAACATGTGACTAGTCAAACACAAACATTGCTGGTCTTTTAGTTCATGACTCACCCCACCAGCCTTGACCAGCTTGCGACGAAACTCGTGGGTGGGATTGTTAAACGTGAGCTTTTCACAGCGCAGATGGTTGACGGGTGGATTGCCCTCCAGATTCAGGAAAAGATCATAATTGAAACACACTCTCTTTGGTTCCTCCTGAAACAGATGGACGGTTTGTTAATCAAACAGCGTTCTCAAATTCACTCAAATCTATTTCCTCCTTATAAAAAAAGTCACAAATCATTTTTTAAAAAGCACATATATATCCTTCATTGTGACACAACTGTGACAGCATGTGAAATGTCTCACAGACAGTGCTCTTATATTCTACACTGCAGTCATAGCAGAGAAAACCGGAGTCAAATACAGCAAGAACAGAATACAGAGGGACTTTGGAAAAGTCAATACGCAAAAGATAATGAACAATCAGAACAAAAACTGTAAAAATGAGAAATTCTGGCAAAAAATGGCTGACTTCAATTCCATACTAACTCATCTGCACTCACCGTTATTCGCTCTATTCAAATCTACAAAGCGTAGTACCTGCACATTTAAACTCTCTCTCTCTTCGTCCGCTTGTCATCTGTTTCTTGTTTTCTGTAGAGTCAGCTAAAGTCTGTCTGTCAGCCAGGAGAGCAAATGCTCGCGTTCTAGGAAAAAACTATATTACCTTTGACTTTAAGCATGTTGCACAATCGTCCAATCGCTGTGGTCCTCTGATAATGGCTTATGTTGGTACACTCTTGCTTAAAATAACCATTACCAGCAGTGCATTTTCTCTTTAAACAGATCATAAAATAATGACATCAGACAAGAATGTCTGCCTTACCAAATCACCTCTGCAAGACCTCACTATAACAATGCACAGCTTCTTCATCTAGTTTATGACAATATTCATTTTTGAAGACTTCTGCTCAAAAATAACAATTGTCGGGAAAGGTCCAGATATAACTTTAAATCTTTTCAACAGGTACTCACCTTGTTCTTGAAATAGACTTCAATTGGCATGAGGAACCCAGCGTAACCAGACTCTTCCACTTTATAAGGAGGCTCCTTGCACACTGCACACAATTTTCAGATTCAGTGGCTAAAGACATTGACTACCAGCTATAACAATCAACAGGGAAAAAATGTCCCTTATATATGCACGTCACTTAATGAGTGTCTAATTGACTCCTTCCTAATCGACTAATAATAGCTTGTTGATCACACAAATAATTTGAGAAAAAATAACCAAAAAAATTTGGAGAAAGTTTCTAGGCTCTGAGTTCAGAGTAAAAAAACCAACATGCCTCTCTTGGGTTTTGGGAAGCTCTCATGAAGTCGGAAGACAACCCTTTCCACGAAGTGCTGGATGTCACATGCCTCTGGACCTCGCACAAACACCATCCAGTCATGAGTAAAGCCCTCCGCTGTGACCTTCTTCCGCAGCTGTGCCCTGTGGCCTAGCTCCAGCTTCACCTGTACGGTGCACTGATAACGCATGGCAGATTTAACACAAGGCAGGAAACAAGTGTGTAGGACAGTTAAAAGACTGCGATAAAATGCAATGTCACTAATACTGACCAAACACCAAGGCTTCAAAAAGTGACAAACTGCTGTAGTCTGGGGGGACTGAAGCACTCAGAAGGTGCTGTTACTTTGGAACGAGTCAGTGTTTTTTTTGGCTCCAGCCAATCACTAACACTATCATGGCTTGATGATTAGGAATTGAACTGAGCCAGTTGTGTTAGTTAGTAGACAACTCAAGTATCTGGATCATTTGAAATAATCCTAACTATCAAACAACAACAAATAACAACAACAACAACAATATTATCATTATCAATATTATTATTATTATTATCATTATTATTATCATAACTTTGTCATAACCAACTGACAGAATGATCTCATTTAATGCTATGAGATGTATAAATTCTAAACAAGGGCCAGTTTTCAACAGGTAACTGAACTCGAGTATTATTGGTACCCCAAAGGGCCACTGACCATCATGCATAGTTTGATGAATCAAAATGATCATAAATTCATATCAAATCCATTTTTAGCATTTCTGCATCATCTTCCTTGCACAGAAACTATGAAATGACCTGATTCACAGCAGATTACAGTTGGCTTCAAATTCACAAAATGCTTAGTTAGATATGAACATGACCTTCAAGTACACGTGCCTACACATTTACATCCTTGGTATGGACTCCAAACTGCTGATAGGCTTGCATGTGTTAGCTTAGTGGTTAATGTATCGCTGGCTTGACAATGTTGACTAAGCTTGTCTCCAACTGGCAACAAAATCCAATACATTTCTCAAACTCAAAGGTGGGAACAGGCTACATCGCCTGACAAATCCAAACTAGAGAGAAGTACACCACTATGTAATACCTCTAATCCTTCTATTCTCTTCTACTTCAATGGAATATGCTTAAGGGTCAAGGAACTGCCCAGGATGAAGAATTACTAGTGGGTAAATTAACATTTCAAAAATAAAACTGATTAACTTTCAGCTTTGTCCAATACATAAACAGGACAATTTTCGTGACAGTGGTGTAAGCCATACAAGAATACAAACAGAAGAGCCGCGCGTCAGCTTGAGCTAATTTATCGCATCACCCAACTTTGGTAGCTATAGTGGAATCATTAAGCGTTCTCTCTGTTCTACATATTTAGACACATACTTGACACTGACGGCATCGCTGCAAATTCATGTCACCTCCCCCTCCCTCCAAGTAGCAATGTGTTAATAACGTTTCCAACACACTGGCCCTCAGACTACCCAAGAATTCAGAAAATGCATCTCCCAATGAGTGCAAACTGATTAAGGTGATTGTGACGGTGCGCTATAATCACTAAACATATTTGACTCTACCATTATAGAGGTACTATATCACGAACACTATTGCGACAGATAACCATCTAACGTGCTTCAGCTGCTGGCAAACATTACTGTAAAAACTAGCTTGCAACGTTAGCATGCGGCCTAGCCTTTCTTGACCGTGCTAGTTTCTTTGCGAGATATTATACATTTTCCTCAGAGTGGTTACACATCACAACATTGATATTAGGATCTCATTACCATGTTCTCCATTGCTGTCTGGCCTCTGATTGTTTTGTTTATTTACAGAAGCGCTGAAGCGGGCTCAATCTGCATCCTCGTTGTGACACTTCTGATATGAAACCGGAAATGCAAAATATGCCGTTTTCAAACCGATTCGTGAAAGCAGAAATGATCGACATAAAAAGTTACTTGCCAAAGGATTAAGTTATGTATACAGGTACACGACCGTGGTGATTTTACGGAAAGTTTATTCTAACAGTTATTGCTATAGATTCAGTTCACAATTCTGTATATTTTTTCCATGAAAAATTATTACATGGTACATGCAAACCACGAAGTTTCCAGTTGATGAAAAGACTTAATGCATCATAACCACATAAGCCGGTAATATCCCAAAATTGTGATGAAAAATTGAGCACAATTACCATAAAATGTAACTCTACAATTCAGAATGAAAATAATAATTTAAAAAATGATATAGTGTTTCACCACCCTTACCTATTAACGCTCTTATTTTGAAGTTAACTCATCTTCCACCGGAAGCGTTGTTTTTCCTTAACGATAACCGCTTCACTGAATCTGCTATTTTACTATCATGATTTCAAGATGATTTGCGTTATTCACGTAGTTTTATGCATCGAAATATTTATACGAGAAATAAACTTTAAATGCAACTCTGAAAGACTACAGAACATCATATATTTATTTAGAGCAAATTCTTTGAACTTGATCTGGCCACAGTAGCCTTCCAAAATATCAAACAATGAAAATCATAATTTGCTAAATAGACATGGTTAAAAATTCGAAATGTCGTCGAGTTGTTTGTACCTTAAAATAATGGATGATGAACTTGTTTTAAGCAGTGTATAAAAATATGTCTTATAGCTCATACTCTTCCACAGCCACTAACACTATCATGGCTTGATAGTGTCCTTGTGTCTAAGTAAATGATATTTCAAATTAAACCTAACATTAAGCCTAACATTAACAGTAAACCTAACCGTTCTTATTCGCCATTTCAAAAAGAACCTTTGTTTAAAAAACAAAAAATTTGCATTTTTGCAAAGACATTCAAATTCAGCCAAAATTTAGTCTGGAACACAGGCTACAATAGATTAGGAAAAATAAACTTTTAAATAACCTTGAAACACAGGTGAGTATGAGAACTTTTAACCAAAAAGTGTAACTGCCTATATTCACAATATTTTGAGAGAGCATTGTACATTAAAGCCATCATTTCATAAGAGCTCAATTTGCAGTTAATGTAAATATCATCATGTGACCACTCAAGTTAATGCAATCATGTAAATTAGAGCTGGGTGTAGACGGAGTGTTCAGAGTCTGTTGAGGTTTTAGTAATCACCGATGGAGAGGTGACCCCCACATCTGAAATATAAGAAAAAGAACATTCAGTATTACTAACAGAAATGAGAGAAAAGTAGTGAACCAATGGCAATGTTCACTATTGGCAAGATATGTTTTTCTTCCCCACCAACTAATGACTTGGATTGCTTATCGAAATATTTATCGTTACTTTTTCCCCCTTGTGGGTTGGCATTGGATCATCAATCATTCAAGTAGGCGCAACCCCAAGCCTTTCAACCAAGCATACCTGAATCATTGTTAAGCCTGCCCCCAGGGCTCTTGTGCTGCCCCTCAATATGTGCAGTCATCTCTTTCCTGTCTGGGGTGGAGTGGCCACACTGAAGGCAGCTGTATCGCCCCCTGGTGTGCTCCCAAAGGATGCGGCAGTTGAAGGATTGACCTGAGACAAATAGCAGTTGGCAGATCAAATTAAGTCAGCATTCAAAGTAAGATGGTACTTAATGCGCAGTCGACTACTGATTATCAAGATTTTAATCAACAGCAGGAAAATTTCAGATCAGCTACTCAATGGTGGAAGAAGAGTCTTTTAAAAAACATTTGTTATGCTGTATAAGTGCATAGGATGTTTCTGATCATTATTTGGCACAAAAACAATGTACCCTACCCAGGAATTCTTGGTTAAAGAATACATACATGGGTCTGTAGAAACAAAATGGTCATTAGCATTGCCTGAGACAAACGGGAAGCAATCTTAGCAGGTGATAAAACGATGAATACCCAGCTGTCAAGCACATCCAAAGTAAGGACTGATGACTGTAATTATGCAGGTGTAATGATAAGCAAGCACTGTCAACATCTAGACACTGTTCAATAAGCCTTCTCCATAAGCTTTGCATCTCAGCAAGCTGCTCAGATCATGTACCTCACTGACCTCTGCAGAGGCTGAGAGCAGTGGAGAAGCAAAACAGGTGGTAAAAGGAGGAAGAGGAGTTTCTGGTCAGCAAAAAAAAGCACACTATCTGAAATCTACAGTTATAACTGTTAGCATAAGGACTGAATGTATTTTGAGTTGCACAGCCACATGGTTCAATTAGAAAGCACACCCAGGGGAGACAGAGAGCCAAGTTAGAAGATGGGGAGGGAGAGAGGGAAGAGGGGGTGGCGCACCAAAAAAAGCAGGGGCAGAGGTGTATCTAGGCTGTTCCCTTCCTTTGTAATGTGTGTGTTTTTTTCGGGTTTTCCCCATGCCTCACCTGGAATTCATCTCTATTTAAACTCTGACTGCTCGGAGGAGAGTTCCATCTGTGCAATAGGGGCCCGGGCGGCTCTGGCAGGACAGTGCAACACGACAAAACACAGTTCACTCAAAATTGGCAAGGCCAAGGAGCAAGCTTAAAAAAGAATTCTCCCCAGCGTATGAGTGTACTCTCTAAGGGACACAGACCTGCTAACAGGCAGGCAAGATACATCAAGGAGAGCTCTAGAATATAGACAGGTGTAGAGACAGACTAAAATGGAAAATACAACACATTGTGAATCATGGATCTCTCCTCATTAACTGTGAATCCATTCACCTTGGTTCTTCCTCCAGACTGCGTTGGATCCCGGTGGAGTATGTTGTGGTGGTAAGGGTAGATTGGGAAAAGAGGCTTTGGGAGCCTTTTGTTGTTGCTGTTGTAGTGCAGGATCTGGCAGAGGAGGTTGAGTGTGTGCTGGGGAGAGGTTGGGAGGTAAGGGACTACAGGAGGCTTCGGCGCGACTTAGATGGCTTAGGTTGGCAGTAGACTGCACAGCTGGCTCTAAAACAGTGACAGGTTCTCGGGGAAGGCCGGTAGAAGAGAACGAGCCTAATAAAGTGCTGTTTTCCTGGGTTTCTCTGCTGGGTTGAAGCTGTGGTGTGGACAGCGTAACGTCAGACTCCATCTCCTCCGGTTTTACAGAGGCTGCGTTGGTACTGGGTTGTTCCACAGTAACAGGAGCGAATGAAACAGCAATGGGATCTGTGTCTGGGGTCATCCCTGGTTCTGCCAATGCACCTGCCTTAGCCGCTTTGCTCTTGGCAACCTTGGCACAGGTCTGCAGGTGTTTGAGAAGGGTGCGATAGGACCGAAGTTTGGCCTTGCAACTTTCACACCTGAGGGAAGTCACAGGAGTATCACAGACTGCTGGCTTTGCTGAAGTAATTATGAATACATTTGATGGTGTTTTAGGCTGTTAATTATGTATATCAGAAAAGTAATCATTCTTATTGCTTTGTAGCAGCTAGTAGCTCTTGCGGACATCTAAATTAACACTCACAGAAAGAAGCAATTTGGTTTATGATGCTCTCTCATATGCTCCATTAACTGTTGCATGTTGGAAAAAGAACCATCACAACCTATTGTGGAACATAAGAAGATCTTTCCTGAAAGACACAAAAGAGTAAGAAGGAAAGGGACGATTGGAGATGCAAAGTCATGATCATGGTAGAACTAAATTTATTTCCATAGTCACCAAAAGTATGTGTAAACTGAAACAATTTTTTATAGAAAAATAAATAACTGCCTTTCTTTAACACACAAAGCAACATCACAGCAAAAATATTCAGTAGTTATGTTTGAAAAATGTATTTACTTTTTCATCATTTAAATACATGTCCATCACTTAAATTGACTGAATCATGCTAATCTTGTAAGAATCACTCCTACTAAAAATTTTTGTTTAGAACTGTGAACCCACCAGGTAGGGACTCTGCAGGGATCTTGTGATCCTGGATATGTCTGTTCAGTGCCTCCAGGTCAGAGTAGGTCCGCTTACAGCCATAAAAAGTGCACTTCATATTGCATTCTGAACAGCACATAAACAGGCGGACAGCGTTCAAATAACAGAAAAGACATGAGCATAGTTTCTCCCCCCCTCCCCTCTCTCTCCAGGCGTCATCGTTTTGCTATCATTATGGAAGAAACAGTGATCCCTTTGAGTTGTAAATGAAAGCGTATTAAATGATGATAACAAACCCTGCATTGTGCTGGCTCACGGCTGCAGCTTCGGAGATTACTTCAGATGTTCTTCGACAACTAACTTGCTTTGGCTGAACTGGAGGAGCAGGGTTGACCACACGGCTTCTAAAGCTTAGACTGTCTGACAGATGTGTTATTCCTAAAGGGTTAAATTGACGAACTGTCAATACACGAGAAGGCATGCCTTCATGAAATGATGGAACACATGGTTCTGTTTCATTGGTGCGTCTTCTACAAATTGTGATATATACTCGATACCTTTTATACGACACGTGCAAGTTAATGAAATAATGCTGTTGTGGTGCAATTCGATGCACGTACTGTGGGATAGAGACTTTGCAAGGACAACTCCATTAGCTGGCTAGTGCTGCTACCTGGCTACAACACAAAAGATCACATAATGGTCTTGATTACTGATAGTGCCTAAATCGTAATGAACGCTGGAAAAATCTAATGTACATACACTTCTTAACTCACCATAACACCAACAAGACAACCATGGAACAACTGCCCACACATGAAAACCTAAAGATTGCTAGCTAGCAAATTAATTTCTCTGCTTCGAAATAGGCGTTAATGCTACTATGAAGCTATTATCGCGAGACCTCAACAGTTTCCGCTAATCCAGATTCACCCTACAGGCGTCGCCAAAGATTAATTTTTCTCCGATATTCTTTATAAACACTGCTTGCGTTGATTTCTATTTCTACAGTTTACTTTCTGTGGGTTGTACTTCTGTAATGTAACTGATTCAGGGTGGGGAAAGTGTAAATAATCTTTTATCAAATCCCTTATTAGAGATTTCCGTAAATTTACATAATAATTTTAAAAATCCATCATGTTGAAGATTTAATTGGGATTACAATTATTTATGTCTGATGTTTAATGCATATGTGTGCATTCAAATGCTATATCATGGAGAAAACAAAAATACTCAAGTAACATCACCCGTCAAATAAGGTCAATCCTTTCTGTTTGTATTTTGTTAGTTTGCCAGTGTACTTCACGATGAATACGTGCAGCACCTGCGGTATCTGAGTACGTGTTGTGAACTAATTTCTCCGCCCGAGTGATTGAATTGTCCAATCATGTGTTTCCGTCAGTGTCCAAATTTCTATTTACGGTCAGTTGGTTGGATGAATGAATAAAGTGGGTGGGGAGTGACACGGGAGCTTATATAAAGACGACCGGCCCATAAACAAAAACCGTAGACTTGAAAAACGCATTGGATAAGTTGGATAAGTTGCTGCCAACGGTGGGTAGAAGCAACGGCGTGAACGCTGGAGGCATTCGGCTAGTAACGGGTAAGTTTACCACCAGATAGATTTATAAGATAGGAAATTACTGTAAAATTATTTAGGGTCTGACTCATACGCACTTCTGCTGTCCAGAGCCCACAGTGAGTAACCACCTCACAATAGCAAAGTAGCTGGCTAATGTTGGCTAACTGAGGCTGACTGCATCCATTGGTTATGTTCCTACAAATCATAAGATATTTATTGCAATAAGTCTTTGTGTCAGGGGCTCTTGGTTCGCCATCAAGAATGAATGGAATTAAAAGGTTGAATGTGTCCTAATTTATTTTCGAGTGCAGAACTTGGTGACGTTTGTCAGCGTTATTTGTGTTAGAGTTGTTGTTTCTTGTCATAATTTGAATTAAACACAGAAGGTGACCGTTATTACCTGTAAGTTACTATCGTTAATTAGTTATGTGAGTTAGCCATGTATTTTACATACCGTGGGCGAGTTCGCGCAAAGAAGTTGCCAGAAAAATACTGCGGTGATGCGCGAGCTGGCGGACGGTGTTCTCGAGCAAGCAACGTCAGTCACTGAATCTAGGTTACATACAATGAATCGGCTACTGCATACTTTATGCTTGAGTTTGGCTGAACTGTTTTTGGCTCAGCTTCGCTATGTTCACGTAATTTTTTTCATCAATATGCATCGCTTGTGGTTTGGGGATTAAACGAAATGTATCACAGCATTATACGTATAATGTTTTCTCCACAGGAATCATCTGTTGCACGACCAGCTCGGCGTGACTCGCTGCTGTCTGAAATCTCGGAGCCACAGCACTGTAGCTTGGTTACCCAGCTCAACCCTATAAAATGGTTCAAAAGAAGAGAACTGAAGTTACAGGATTCCATCGATCTTACAAGGTTTATTATTCGATAATGATGTCAATACTGCAGATAAATGGAAAAAAAAATATGAACATTTAGGGACGGTTGATAGTCAGTGGATACGTATAACATCTTCAAATGGTTTTAGGAAACTTTAACTAGGTGCTCGCACTTGCTGTCCCCATAACCGTTTTTTAGGATGGAAATGGTTTTGGTGGCCAAGTCCAAGTCTTGCTCTGACCCAAATCTTTCCCATGCCCCATTCCTGACCTAAAGAACCAAAAATATGTGGACTCTCATGGAGCTTAATTTTTAACTGTGCATTTCCTCTGTTCAGTTGTGCTGTTATGAATAGTTTTTTTACTCTTCTGAATATTTGTGTGATTTTGTCTTATTAGGGTCAAAATCCTTTCAAATCGGATGAATTTACCAAAACGGACTCCCATCTACTAGAACCATCATTTGATTTAAATTGCTCTTCGAGGCCTGGTATGTGATTTTGCTTTCATTGTGTCTGTGTGTCAAATTCATGTAATATTTCGCACATGTACTGTATTTGTCAGTAACATTTGCCCAGTAGTAACCTTTCAAAAGAGGATATTCATTATCACTGTTTTTAGTCAAAGTTCACATAGATTAGAGTACTAGACTTGGATCTTGTGTCTTTTTTTTTTTTTTTTTTTCATCGTAGTATCTTTGAGGCGTTGTAGCCTCTGAATTGTTCTCCTGTTTCTCAATCTTGTGTTTTTCTGCAATTTGCAAGACATGCCAACCAGTCAGCCTATTGATATCCCAGATGCCAAAAAGAGAAACAAAAAGAAAAAAAGATGCAGAGCCACTGACAGCTTCTCTGGACGTTTTGAAGGTAGGCCTTCACAAGTCTTCGCCTGAATTTTCCTCCAAAAAGTAAGGAATGATTATGTTCTGAAACATTAATGATATCTGGGTTGTATTTATCTAATCCAATTTTGTCTTTTAAAGCTTCTTAAATAGACATGGGTCTGTTTTGACAGATGTGTACAGACTGCAGGATGAAGTTCTTGGAGAGGGAGCTTATGCCATTGTACAGGCATGCATCAATCTTATCACCAACAAGGAATATGCAGTCAAGGTAAGCTCAAACTGTGTTGCTTAGCAGCCCTTCATGAATAAAAAAGCAGGATATGTTGTCCCTTTTCTTTATCTCATACCTGAAATCAGCTGAACTATCTATACTGTGTGTGGAGGAGTACTTCATAGTCTTGGAATACTTTTCACATAGAAATCTCATGTTGGCTGGCTTTTTGCTACCTCACCACGAATGGTGGTTGTGTCATTATCAGGTTCTAATCTTGGATTGGTACTTCATTGTTACATTTCATGGTTTGCACTAGGGAAAAACTGTATTGGCCTAGACAGAAAACAGGGAGGTGTTTGACAGGCTAGGCATTAAGGATGAGGCAGATGGCTGCATATGTAACTCCTTTAGCCCGTTAAATCTGGGAGTACATTGAGTGTCCTGACTGCATTACCGTTTCATTCAGCACTTTGGTTTATCTGCCTTGTGCTGTTTTTTTTTTTTTGTTTGTTTTGTTTTGTTTATTCGTTTCTTTTATATGAAAAGTTGTGATGGCCTGGAGATGTGACCTGTGATCAGCTGTGTCTTCTGTTTGTTTCTGCGCTCTGAAGTAGTGACAGTAGTTTTACAGTTTTTGTGCTTTGCTGCAGCTGTGAAAGTAGATAAACAGACACAGTGCTTGCTCAGCAAAGAAACTTCCCTCTTTCCAATGATATTGTAAATCTATGAAACCAGTCAGAAGCCTGAGGCTGTACTGTCCTTCTTATTGCATGTATTTGCGAGGTGAATCTCCAAGAGTGAGAACAGCATGTACTGCTTTCACTGCCAAATACAAGACTAGATGGTAAAAAAGGAGAACTGGGACTAGGAGGGGGATGTTTTCAAGTTGGCTTTCATTTTGTGAAATTGTTTTAGGCCTTCCCCAGTGGAACAGGGAATTGAAAACAGCAGGTGTCTCTCATTCCTGTTGTCATGCCAATGGTATGAAATATCTTCAGACATTGTTCTGCTTTCTTTCCTGGAAATGATTGTTGAAAATGTTAAATGGCTCCAAGTGAGCGTTATATAATTTGTATTGCCTTTAGAGTTGAAATGAAAGAATTCCTGGAAAGTGTTTTTGCAATACTGTACTGCACTGTCACTTTCATGTGACTGCAGTTTAGTTTTCTCAAAAGGAGAGTAAATATAGAGACACAGGGTGGCTAGTCTAACTTGGCGTAAATTTTACTGGGATGTAAATGAAAGCAGCTATTAGTTGGTGGCTGTCTTTCTTTGGTACTGGAGGCATTGTTAGGAATGAAAAGAGCACAAGACAGTTAAGAATATTTGAGTGGTCATCGGGTTGCTAAAGGAGAGGCCAACATGTGTGTGGGCCCCATGTATTGCAGGAATGTACAGGAATGTGACCTTGTGCCTATGTGAAAGTGTTAGTTTACAATCTGAGAACCACAACTATGTTTAATATTTTTATCAATAGCTTTGTGAAATTCTAAGAAGATAAATATCTTTTTGACTGTCCTGCCTCTGAAGGCATTTATCAGTTTAAAAATGAACAAAACAAAACAAAAGCACAAATACAGCAAGTTTCGCTCTGGGTAAGCACTGGAAGAAGAGGAAATGTCTCAGACCATGTACACAAAATGTTCAAACTCTTCTGTTCTGACCAGTGTCGTCAGTAAGACCTAGTTCTGTTCTATGGTACAGTGGGGAATTTTTTTTTTTTATTGGTCTGTGGGTTTGTGGCTGGCAGCAGCCCAGTAGCTGTGCAGTGTCCTGCTGACTCAGATGAATGTGGGCTGGTGTTGTGGATTGGCCATAGCCCAGCATCTGTGTGCTAATCCCCTTTCTCACATTGCATGCGTACCGTGTCTGCTGTGACAGAGGCCCCCCTGTAAACTACAGGAGGATTGGTATGGTAGGGTGAAAACTGTGCTCTCAGGATGGTGCGGGCGTGGAAGCCTTGGCCCAAGTTTTAAGAGGCAGCTGAAGGGACACACAATGGTCTTTTCCTGCTGCTAAAGGAAATGTGCATGGTTCACTCAGCTGAAGTCATAGGGGAAAGGGAAATGCTCTGGCATTTCACATTGGATATTTGAGACCAATAACGACAAAAAAAAACCCATAGACACAGTACTATGACAAGGAAATGAATTAATTTCTTTAGAGAATTATAAATGGTTTCTTAATTATTTGCAGATTATAGAGAAGAGGGTGGGACACAGTCGCAGTCGTGTCTTCAAGGAGGTGGAGATGCTCTATCAGTGCCAGGGCCACAGGTATGACAACCATAGTGATGCATCAGAGGCACTGGTCAGTCTGTAGTTAAATCACTGATGCTACTGAATTTAAATATTTACTCTGATGGCAACCTACACTAGATTATTTGTCTCTCCCACAGAAACATCCTGGAGCTTGTAGAGTTCTTTGAGGAAGAGGATAAATTCTACTTGGTTTTTGAGAAGCTAAGAGGAGGTTGGTGAGATGTTGTTACTCTATCTATTATTCTAGTGCAACATTTATCCTTTCACATTGTGTTTGCTCTTGGCCTTTGAGAAATATGTGATTAAATCATTTGTACTGTGGTTTTGTCAGGTTCAATATTGACTCATATCCACAAAAGGCAGCACTTTAGTGAGCAAGAGGCCAGCATTGTGGTGCAGGACATCGCTAGTGCTCTTGACTTCTTGCACAATAAGGGTGAGTATGAGCCACACATGTGCGCGCACACACACACACACACACACACACACACACACACACACAGCTGGCACCTTGAGCATGAGACCATGGGAAACATGACATATGGCAGAGGGACTATTGTTTAAACAGTCATACATCTCACCTCTTGATTCATCCTTTAAAAAAAAAAAACACTTCACCTTGTTTTACCTTAGGTTTTCTTTGATGTATGTCAGTGTTTGAATGTGCAGTCTTCTAAATGTTGTTTTTCTGCTTCTGTTACAGGAATGGCACACCGGGACCTCAAGCCTGAAAACATTCTTTGTGAGCACAGTGACAGGGTGAGTGTCCACTGTCAGGCCACAGACAGACTATCATATCGAGTAGACATATCACACATGTTAGTTATAGATGTATATGGATTAGGCACTTTAGTGTACAGTGGGCCTGCAACTGGAGGCATATTTCACCTTTGAATTTTTCTCAAAATGGAACTTTTAAAAAACAGCACTTTAACACAAATATTTCCTTATTGCCAGATTTCTCCAGTAAAAATCTGTGACTTTGACCTGGGGAGTGGTATTAAGCTGAACAGTGACCGCTCCCCCATTTCCACCCCGGAACTCCTGACTCCGGTAAGTCATGATCACATGAATCTGCTTTCACAGGGCAGGGGCTGCTACATACAGTAAATGTTATGGCAGTCTCTCTGTTTGTTGGCCAAACAAAAGCCAGCAAGCAAGATTCATTCAACTGTTTAGCTTTGAAAACTTTACCAGGAAAACCATATGCTTGTTTCCCCAACCTGTTTACACCCAGGCACCAGTCTTTTGGTGCAAATGGGTTTCCAGGGTCAACTACACTAATAATCATGTGCAAATACTTTTGGGAGCTAATTGTCTCCTACTTTGGTCCTCAAGAGAAGTCTGACATTTACTCCCAGCTGTTGTACCTCAGGCTGCTGCACTGGATGTATGAACATCAAAAGTAGTCCTGTATTTCCTCTGAGGAATCTTCATAGTGATAAGACTGACATTTATCTCTCCAGCTCTATCAGAGCCATGGAAACATGTGGGAGTGACAAAAGTCAGGCGAGTCTTTATGACTGCTTTACTGATACGTCCTCTTGTCACCAAGTGCAGGAAAACAAGGCTAAAGGCTATCGTAGTTTAAGTTCAGAGATAATAAACCAAGATCATCGGTTTCTGTAACCTGCTTAGAATGGAAAATAAGTTGAGTTGATTTTTTTTTTTTTTTTTTTTTTTTTGGAATGACCCAAAAAGGTGCCAGATATTGGGACAGGACTGTATCAAACAGACATGGAGCTGGGTAAGGGTAGAAAATAACTTGGTGTCAGAAGAGTAAATCTTCCACAGCTTTGGTTGAACTTAAAAAAAGAAGTTTAAATTCCTCTGACAGATGTAAAGAAGGGACAAACAAAATTCTTTGCGCGCCTGGACACAGGGTTCCTTTTACCCCTTTCCTGCTTGGCTGTTCTGTTCAGTATTCTCTTTGGTTTCCATAGACTGCCAGAACACTCAGGCAGGGTTACTTGAGGCTAGCAGTTTTGCAACGCCCCCTGCCCCATCCACCCTCGTTTTGCTCTCTTTACATTTCAGCCCTTCTTTTTTAAGTTATTATTTTGGACATGAAACCCTGCCCTCCCTCCCATAGCAGCCACATATTCATTGGCTATAGCAGCAGGAGTGTGTTTGAGGGAGGGGGAGAAAATGACGTGCCCTTTTTCTATTTACTTTGTGCTCATTGGGGCTTGTTTTGCAAAGTCTTTCCCTCGTCCAGTGCCTCGGGGTATGAAAGTCGATGCGTCCGTCTTAATTGTTTTGGAATTGATCTACATTTTATGTAATGTACTAACGCGGCATATTATCTAGGACTTTGTTAGCTGGAGAGTTTGGCTGGTTTAAACCACCCTCAGTAGATCTGTGACTGAACTCAGCAGTGGGAGAGGTGTGGTTTCCTCCTCCCTCCACTTTCCAGTAACCAAAGCTTAGCCTTTGGTTTCTGGAAGACTGAGTGAGGAAAGTCCCAGGTTTTGGTGTGCTGGCCAGCTAAACCAGTGCCTCTTCTCTGCTGTTAAATTCCCTTTACACCACCACAGAACCAAGGTTGCTGTTGTGCTGAAGCATGGCTGTATTGCAAGCAACAAGAGTAGCAGGTCTCTTCACAGATTATGGATTTTGACAGGGTTTTTTTTTTATGCCATTTCCACGAATAAGTCAAATTTCAGAGTTGAAAATCAATATTTTATGTTGTTTCCGGGTGCATTTACTGTCAGAGCCTGGGCAGGTGTGGGTTGTTCTTGATTGTGTCGTCTTAAAGCACTGTTTGGCCTTGTGGCTTTATTCAAGGAAGAGGAGGATTGGTTAGCGATGATATAAGCGACAGAGACGGCATTGTCTGGACCTACTAAGATTCCTCCTGCTCAGAGGGACGTTATGTAAGAATGCAGTCATGCAGAAAAGAGAGACAGCTGGCTACTGAAAGGACAGCAAGCACTGGCTGCATAGACCCAATAACACGCGTCTCACTGAATCCTCTCGAAACCCAAACCCTCATTTTTTTTTTTTTTTTCCTCTCAGCACTTTGCCTGTGTCCCCAACCCCTCCTTCTCCCCCACCCTGAAGGGGATAGGCTCTGTGTCTGCTAGTACCATGGGGAATACTCTAATTAGTACAGCTTTGTTTGTGACGCTTGTCTCAGTCTTTTTATGTCCCAGCTAACACCGTTCGGTAGCATGACTGGCCAAATAAAGTGCCGTTGACTCAGTCCTGCAGCAGCGTGTTGAGGTTTTTTGGACAAAAGAACTGCCAGAAGGATTCCTTATTTTGTGGATCCTTTTTGAGAAGCCTGTTATAACATTGGCAAAAGAAGCTTGAATGCTCTGTCAAATCGAGATGAAGGTTAGCAGCAAAGCACAGAATTTTCTGGATGGTAAGTGTTGTTGGAGTTATCAGGGTTTGAGGGATACACTGCCCTTGAAGCTGATGCTACAATGTTACTTAGGGACATGCTTGCCTGCTCTCTCTCTGCAGAACAACTCTGCAAAAATACTCAGAGTTGCTCTGTGAAACGTATCAGTGCCTCTTGGCTCTTGTGTAAGGCACAGAAAGTCCTTTTTTTTTTTTTTTTTTTTTTTTTTTTTTTTAAATGGACAAGTGATGATAAAATGGGTCTGCCTCTGCTCATTGGCCTGCTGAACTGCTAACCTCCCCATTCATTCCTTTTGGGTGTTTTTCCACTGCATTTAAGTTATTAATTCAACATTCAGCAGGGATGAATGTGTACATGTTCAGTTACTTGTTATGTAACAAACAGGCGAGGGTTGGGGCTTGTTTTTTTTTCTCTCTCTGCCCAGCCTGTGCAGAACGGCGCAAAATCCTCTTTCCCAGGCAACAACCTTTTGGCCTAGTTTCCACATGACGCAGTTAACAGAGCCTGTGGGCTCTACTGGAACAGTTGGGCGCTGACGCGTCTGAGCCTGAATCGGATCAGGCCACCCGGCTTAGCAAAGGAACAATGAGCACGGTCATGCCACAGCCATGGAAAAACACAACAGCAGGGAGAAAAGCGGGAGGGGAGGGGTAGCTTTGCGGCTCTGGATAGCAGTGCTTGCCTTTGCAGTGTTTCTAATCTTAGACTCCCGTTCCGGATGTTTTCATAAGTTGAGGGTTTGTTTACACGGTTTTGTTTGTTTTTTTCTCTCTCTGTGGTTCATGTTGTCCTGTTTGGTTTTTTGTGATGGCTGCAAAATTGACGCTTTTCTCTCCTGTTAAGCCAGAGCTAAGGCGTTTTGCTGACATTAGACAAGTCCTTGCTAACCACATTACATTAAGGGAGTACTTAACCCCGTGTGTAAACATTTCCTCTCCTGCAAGGTGTGCTTATCTAGATTAGCTAAACAAAAAGTGTGTTTGCAAATCCCTAGGGGACAACTTTTAACAGTTTTTGCAGACCTGCACAGCTAAAAGGTTCATTCGTGTTTAAATTAATCATGTGCTATAGAATCCTAGTCTAGATGTTCCTCTGACACATATGGTAATCTTGTTTTCTGCAGTGTGGCTCGGCGGAGTACATGGCTCCTGAGGTTGTGGAGGCGTTCAACGAGGAGGCGAGCATCTATGACAAGCGTTGTGACCTCTGGAGCCTTGGAGTCATCCTGTACATCATGCTGAGTGGATACCCACCTTTCGTGGGTCGCTGTGGCACAGACTGTGGCTGGGACTGGGGAGAACCCTGCCATGCCTGCCAGGTACATGAACATGCATACCCCACCTTCCCGCTCAGATCAGGTCGCTTAGCAACATGTAGGACTGGACATGCCCAAAGTTCAGGGAGGGAATATGGAGCTTCAGTGTTGCCTAATATTACTGCAGAGGACACACCTATAAGCATAGAACCGTTTACAGTAGTCAGATCTCGACACGTTCGTAGAACCTCGGCCTGTTGTCACGGAGCATGGTAACTCAGCACTGCACTGTCTATTTTGATGGTAGCACTGTGGGCCGATTGTCTAAGAGTTTAATAAGGATGACCTCCTTTCAATATTAGTCAGTACTGGTAAAATATTAAAGATGGCACTGTCATTAAGAGATTTTGGAGTAGAGTACTTAAATGCAGATTTGAGTCTGACAACTATATTAATTTGTGAAGCAGATTTTCCTAATGTAAAACTGAGAGTGTAATCTAATGATGTAACTCCTCCGCAGAACATGTTGTTTGAAAGCATCCAAGAAGGCAAATATGAGTTTCCCGAGAAGGACTGGGCACACATCTCTCCAGGAGCCAAAGATCTCATCTCCAAACTGTTGGTACGGGATGCCAAAAACCGCCTTAGCGCAGCCCAAGTGCTGCAACACCCATGGGTTCAAGGAGTGAGTACCTCTCGACCTCTTTTTGTCTGAATCTGCGTTAAGACAAAGCCAGTGGGTTCAAATAGTCTGTTCAAATAAACTGTTTTAAAACTAGCCCAAATCACCTTCATCTTTGCAGATAGCTACAATGCACTCAGGTCTTGGTCAATAATGTTACATATTCTTTTATGCTCTAGTGTGCTCCCAACACTGTGCCAACATCTCTTCTGCATCAGAGGTAAGTACTGAAAATGAATGTTCAAGATGATTTGTTTCAAGGCAGAATGAAACTCCTTCGAACTTTTGAACTATTCATCATAACCATAAAAAAGCCAACAATTTCTCAAACTCTGAAGAGCTCTGTGCTGGGTGGCCCTTACCCACTCTGTGGTGAATTTTTTTCTCTCTCAGGGGTGGCAGTGCCCAGGACCTGACATTCTTTGCTGGACAGGCGGTGGCAGTTAACCGCCAGCTGGCTGAGCGGGAAGAGAGTGAGCAGCAGCAGCTTGAGGAAGAGCAGGCCTCGGCCCAGCTGGACTCTGACAGTCCCTGCTCCATGCGCCTGTCGCCCCCCTCCAAATCCAAGCTCGCCAAACGAAGACAGGGGGCCAGTCAGCAGAGAGGAGGGCCGGTGTGTGCCGCCGAGCTCTGTCAGCTCTTGGCCCCACTGGTCATTGTAGGTGACTGCGCCTAATCTCCCACCTCCGCCCCTCTCGAATCTCTCCAAACTTCTTCGACCCTGGCACATCACCTGCAGGCCCTATCTTCAAGACCGGCCTCTCAGCAATTACACAGAACCTGAAGGCTCTTGTCGGAGGAGCCTTCTACTGATGCTTTAAGCACCTCCACAGAACATTTAGTCACCAGACTTTTTATCTTCCATTCTCAGTTATTGAGTGGGTAGTGCGGCTGAAGCCTGGGGTTGGATGTATGTTTGGGAGATGAGGGTTTCCCTGGATTCCACAGAGAAATGCGGTGATGATGGAGAACTTTTCAAATGATCTTCAACACCAAAGGACTACCTGTAGTGCTGCTTCCATGTGTGTAGAACTGGATCCCACTGTGAACTTTAAATTTTCAGTAACACTATTGTTCAAAGCATGAGGAAAAATTTTGCTTTCCTTTTTGCCTTGCTGTATTTGCAGGGACTATCCCTGTTCTTGCAGAATTTGTACTCTTTTGTAATTTGCAACTTTTGCTTCTGTCTTGCCCCGTCAGAGAGAGGGGAGTTCCAGTGGCAGGTATGCAGATACTCACATCTGACTGTATGAAGGTGTTGCTGGGACTTTCAAAGCAACCAAAGCCTGATATGTATCAGTCTCCCCAAAGACACACAATTGTTTTGAAGTATTCAATACTCTGAAACATTAACAAATTCTTTGAAATAGCAGGTGCGTGTACGAAAAGTCTCTGAATTTTTAAAGAGCGGTCAGTTGCAGACTTGTGGGTTTTTTTGTTTTGTTTTGTTTTTTTTTTCCCTCTTATTTTGATTTGTGGCGAAAGTCTCAGCAACAAATGTTAAAGTTCTGCCTGTTTTCAGTCAATACCTCAGGACCTTTTAAATGGAGAACTCCAATGGAGAGACGCAATGGCACATCCAAAAGCAAAAAAAATCCATAATTTTCTGAAATTTCTTGAAGCAAGGAGTTGATGTTTTATATCAAACTGAGTCTTAGTTTTGTGTTTGTTCTTCATTGTCTCACACTGGAAAGTTTTGTGTTCACCACAGAGGCTTGACAGAACTGAATCATATTTAAACAACCCCACGCTAGATGTCTTGCGAGATGAGATCAGTTTGTCCAAATAGCTTTATTTCACCTCTCAGCTCTCACCTTCTCTGGTAGCTATATCACTTTGGAATATTATTTTTTAAAAGTTTGTTTCAAGGCTCTGCAACAAACAAGAGGGGTGTTAACTGTAGATGCAGTTGTGTTGACTCACCGTTTTTGATATTGTCCCCTTTTAGTTTCCTCTTTATAAAATGTCATAGCATTTCCACAGTCTAATGTGTGGCACTTGGACCAATCAGAGGTGCACTTATTTTGAGTTATGTCACTCATATTACAAGACTGGTATGTTAATGGCATCTTGCCTTTTCAATAAGCTTTAAATTATAACCACACAATTCAGGTGGAAAATCCTAGATCAGGGATGATCTTGGTTTGTACATGTGTATGCAGACCTTAACTGGCACTTAAATTAGTTTCTCGTCTCAAAGTTAGAATAAAGGTTAAATACTCCAGCAGTCTCTGTAGAGACATGGGTTTTCAGAACTGCCGTAGTTTGGGCAAGTGATCTGAGAGTTCAAAAAAAGAATGTCACATTCCATGTGAGTTTCTTTTTTTCTTTTTTTTTTCTTTTTTTTTTCTTTAAGAAACAGCTCAGTAACAAAATTCCTCAAAATTTGTGTGCTCATTTGTGTGCCACATTGAACCTGTGTGTTCTGTGGGTGTGCTTTTTGTTTTTCTTTCTCTTTTTTTTTTTTTTTTTTTTTTTTTTCCTTATGTAATCTTAGCCTTGAATAATGAGGCACATTTTCATTATTTTTATCGGTTGTTTTTAAATAGTTCATGTTTTGAACGTATGGTTACGTAAGTTGGTGAGTGTATCTGAGTAAGTGGAGTAGAGGATGGGTGAAAGTTTTTAACTGTCAGAGAGAATGTATATGTTGAGCAAAGGCATGGCTGCAATATAAAGGATGTTTTGTTTCAGTTGTTCCAAGATGTTATGTCACCTGTACTGTTTGTTGCAAAGGCCTTGATATTTTTGTCTCCAACCAGACTCTTATTTTGCCATTTTGAGTTTGGTTTAGATCATTGCTGAGGGGGATGAATCAGAGTATCTTCAAGTGCTACCCCATGTCAAGTCGTTATGCACCCAGAGAAAATGAGTCACCAGCAATTCTATGCAACACTCAGAGGAACAAAACAAAAGTGCCCCTTTTAAGGTTTTAATTTGGGGAGGGGGAGGGTGGGGCTATCATTATTGCAGGATGCTGATGTGTTTATCTAGCTGTAATCTCAACAGAAGTCAGTGTTGGTCATTTGTCTTATACTAAGACTTTGTCAAATTGTACAATCAGTTGTTTCCCCATTTTTCTTGAGGAAACTACTTTGGAAAGAAAATCCAAACAAAGGGCACGCAAAGGGTTTGGTGGTCTTTGGTTTTGGAAAAGACCTTTTACTGTTTTTTGGTTTTTTGTTGTTTTTTTTTTTTTCCCCTTTTCAAACATTGGATCTAATTTTCATCACAGTCCCATCAAAATTCATGGTATCCCACTTGTTGAGTTGTAATTTTTCTTTTAACTCAATTGAAATTTCATGACTCAAATGGAACTTTGTTGCTTAATATTCTTAAGTCTGGGAGCCATAAATAAAGGATGGTAAAATCCAAAGTATTGTCAATGAGTGGACCAGTTTTGCTCTGAACTCTCCTCTGTCAAGGTTGTTTGGCCAATTCAAGAATCTATTATAAAACAAGTCACAGCCTGGAATTACAGGATTTATTTTCACCAGGTCTTTGAGACAACAAAAGTTCCTAATCAAAAAAGAAGCCCAGGTTAATTCTACCAGCGTTTTTCAGCATTTGTCTGAATATGATGTTTGTATTTAAAGTGTTCTTTAGGTCACATAATTCAGTTCATCACATACTTCAACAATACATTAGAATGAAACTGGATGGAAAATAGACCTCAGTCTAATGTTTGTTTAAAGTGCTTTTGGTTCCCAACTATTTCTGATTAACAGCCTGAAAGCACTTTGGAGACAGAAAGAAAAGTCCAAGAGTTATGTGGTTCCAGAGGCACTTTAACATGATAAAGTCACTCAAATCAATACTGCTAAAAGTTGTTAAACAATTTTTGTATTGTCTTTTCAGAGAAATTGAAATAAAACCGCTATCATCCACAAACCTGGTTGCTCTTGTGTGTATATTTCTCTCACTGATCCCCAATCCACTGGCCTTCAGATCTTGCTGATGCTTCACGTGCTTGTGGATAAGAAACTGTATCACATCTGTGGTAAATACTGCACTGTCCCACGTGTCACGTTTCTGGGACACCATACTCATTTGCAACATGTTATGGGAATGTATCAGCTCTACTCATTTTAGTCTGTGAGCGTCACCTGTAGTCCTTTGCCAATCAGTGAGGTACTCCCAGGGGCTGATTATCTTATCTAAGAAAAAAGCCTCTTTGAGCAGTGGGCATATTCTGATAAATACATGTATCAGCATGTCCTTCACCCAGAAAAAAACATATACGTTTATTAAAAGCGATAGACGCAACAAGGAACCGATAAGCTTTTACAGTGAGGCCTCATATTTTGTCATTTTGTGTAGTTCAAACATATGGTGATCCAACATAACTTTGTCCTAACTGACAACCCACATACCTCTGCAATACAAGACACACGCTGGTAATGTAACTCATGTACTGCACCTGAGTCACTATATTGAGAGTAACTGCAGTAAATGCACCATGCTGAAAACTCTCTCTCTCCCTCTCTCTCTTTAGAGCTTTCATCAGCTGGCCATTCCATTCTACTGCTGGGGAGGCACAAATGTCAGTAATAGAAATACTAATCCATTATACCCCTTAGATATTTGTAATGTCTTAAAATTTATACTATGTATAACTCTGAATAAGTTTGAATACGTTCTTTTGAATGTGCATGTGCTTTTTTCTACGGAAACTTTAGAGCATCTATGAGAGAGAAGGCTAAAGACAGTGAGTGCAGATAAATATTAGGTCACAGGATATTTTTATCCCCTTAGAGTTTCATGCTGGCCTCTTTCTCCCCCTAGTGTTGAGTATGTATTACCTCACCTCAGGTTATCCAAAATGTGAACTGAATCTAAGCATAGTGACTCACCTAATCTCAGACTCATCTTTCATGACGATATTTAAAAAGGACATCAAGAAAATTATGCGGCCTCCAAAAGTGTTGTTTTTTTCTGTGAAAACATGACAAACACATCAGAGAGAGAGTGGGAGAGAGAGAAGGCCTATGCATCAAGACAGATGATTGCATTTCCAAAAGAGCTGTAAATTATTTGTTTTGCTGTTTTCCCACTAATATTAACCCACACAAAAGCCTGGCTATGATAATGTAAAATTACACTACACCGTACCGCGGTTTCTCAAAGTGGGTGCCGTGCCGCCTGTCAAGGGGTGACGCGGAATACTTCGATAATATTTGGAATTTACCGATGTCACTTATAAAATCCAGTTTAACATATCAGTTTAAACTTAAAGTACAAAATTATTTTCAATCAGTTCTAACCAAAACGGATATTCTCTCAAGTTTTCCTTGCGACATATCTCGGACAAAAGACTGATTGCTACTACCGCATTTCGTTTGAGGGGTAACGTAGGCTAACGTTACCGGCAAACGCTCTCTTCCTAACGTTACCTGTCAGCAGATGTCGGAGGCTAGCCATATGAGAGTGAATGTCATGAATAAGCTGAGGCAAAGACTGGCAGTAGAAAAGGACCTCCACGTTGCACTGTCCACAACCTCCCATTAATTTGACCAGCTGGCTGTGCGGACACCCGAATTTGTAAAAATTCTTTGTAACACCTTTTGTTGAAGGCCTATACTTGTTATGTTCTTTTCATATCGTAGGCCTAGTTTTCCAAAAGTCGTGTTTAAAATTTGCCCATGGAATATGTTCACATCTGATGAAATATGAAAATGTGTTGGAGATATGTTATATGAAATATGGAATTTCTTGAATTTTACTGAATGTATCTGATTTACTGAATAAAAAAAACTAATTCATTAGAATGTTGTGGTCACCATCATCATCGTATGATAATAATGACAAAAGTAATAATAATTATTATCATAAAAATAGTTATAGTAGGGCCTATCATACTGTTATGCTAAACATCAAAGTAGTAAAGGATGGCACAAATATGAGGTGCTGAGAGTGAAAAGTAAGAAAGTAATTTAGGGGTGCTGTGGATGAGAAAAGTATGTATGGGGTGCCCTGAGCCCAAAAAGTTTGAGAACCACTAATATATACTATATACTATAGCACTCATTCCTCATTTGATGGTATAGCACAGAAATCTTCTCGTTGTTGTTTGGCTGGTCTTGCCTTGCGATCAGTTTCTCCCCAGAGAGACCGTAGGCGGAACACATCCCCAGGAGGTGCTCCACATACTTCTGTCTCAGGTTTACTTCCACAAACAGCAGTACAGCTAGGCTCAAGAGTGTGGCATTGTCTTTCACTCCTTTGGGAGAGACATGTCACTTGTCAAGAAAAGAAAGTTTTTCATTTACGCTAAGAAGTGGTTCATCACATTTCACAACTATTGAGCTGTTTTTTTTTCCCTATACATGCTTGCTCTGGCATGCAGCTCCAAACCATTTTTAATTTCTCTCTTCAGTTGTGCTTGACACTCTCAGGGGAAACACCAGAGACTTTAAACTTGATAAGACCTTAAGGGGTAACTCTTACCGGTGCCCTGAGCCTTCTGAGTGTAACAAGGGAGATGGTCAAAGACATACCTTATCACCAGGCTGGGGATGCTCCTCACATTGTGGCATACATGAGATTCTGATTTCCGCCTAACCAGTGGACAGGCACGGTGAATTTGCATATCATGTTCCTAATAATTCAAACTGGTATCCCTCAGAGGTAGGGAAAAGTAAGTTGAAGAGTTATTTTCTTCACTGTCCCTCTCCCAGTCTTAAGTGACATAATAGCAGTGCTCTCTATCTGACTTCAGTGGGCAGAAGTATTCTTAGGATCTGGATCAACAAGAATGCCAGCCTCCAATATTATGAGTCATCTCATTCTGGGCATTTAGGCTGAAATGTTGTTGCTTCAGATCACATGGAAAGACGTATGCTTCCTGACAGCAGATTCACTTTTTCTCATAATCATAATCTGCTGTCCTTTGGGCAGCTCCTCAGCTACATTACCAAGGGAGGAGGTCACAGCCCTAGATTATATGATGCCTGTGTCACTTCCTTTTCTGTATATATGGCCTCATTGCATGATGGTATCATTTCCAGTGGTAACAGAGATCCTACAGACCTCACAGGTCTGCTTTGAGCTGAGATACAGACAAAAATCATGCCTCATCATCTTGGTTCTGTCCACATAGAGTGCCCAGTGACCCACTTCTTCTTGATAAGCGAGGGCAGCTTTGAAAGCATCTGCCTTGACAATTACTCAGGTCACTTTACATAGTACCACGCCGACACTCAAGAACAAACTGCCATAGCATAACATCTCCATAACCATAATAGTACCACACTGTCACTCACGAACTGCCATAGCATAACATCTCCATAACCATAATAGTACCACACTGACACTCACGAACTGCCGTAGCGTAACATTTCCATAACCATAATAGTACCACACTGACACTCACGAACTGCCATAGCATAACATCTCCATAACCATAATAGTACCACACTGACACTCACAAACTGCCATAGCGTAACATTTCCATAACCATAATAGTACCACACTGACACTCACGAACTGCCATAGCATAACATCTCCATAACCATAACAGTACCACACTGACACTCACAAACTGCCGTAGCGTAACATTTCCATAACCATAATAGTACCACACTGACACTCACGAACTGCCATAGCATAACATCTCCATAACCATAATAGTACCACACTGACACTCACAAACTGCCATAGCGTAACATTTCCATAACCATAATAGTACCACACTGACACTCACGAACTGCCATAGCATAACATCTCCATAACCATAACAGTACCACACCAGCACTCAAGAACTGCCGTAGCCTAACATCTCCATAACCAGGAAATGGTTGTGACTGGCGGTGAAAAAATAAACTCTTCGTAAGTGTTTGTGTTGCTCGAGTACCCAAGTAGCGCTGAGATAATCTTTGCCAATTAAGCCAAATGATGAGGAGAACAGAGAGCAGACAAACATGATTGTTGAAAACAAATTCCAATTTCAGTTGTAATTCCAACAATGGATAGTATGAAGGTGGTTAATGAAGCCACAGTCTGCACTGATACATGACAACATTCCTGTAGAGAAAACTTTTCTGTAGACTGAAAAAACACAGATATAAATCATTTTATGTTCAGAGCAGAAAGTGTACTTTAGTGTTGGCTGACACAGGCCACGAAATGAAAATTTCATCACTCTTTCAAAGTAAATTGAGTAAATTGAATTCTGAAGAAAACACATTAATGGTATAATAATTATAGCTCATAGTGTGCACATGCTGAATGACACACTTTTTACCATGGCAATATTTTCTCATCATTCCCAACTTTGAAGATCTTCAGGAGGATAGAGGGAGTTGAATAATACTCCAGAGCTTTACATAACATAATTTGTCTTTATTCTTTTAAATGAAAATATGGATTTACATTTTTTCAAACAGTTATAAATCAAACATTGTCTTTGCAAATTTACTCAACAGAACCTGAGGAAAACTGGTTCCTACTGCAGATATAAAGTAGTCCATCCTGTGTCTCTAGGAGGGGAATGGTGGAGATGTCAAAGGCAAAGGCAACAAGCGTAGGAAAATAAGAACCCAACTCAACATATTCCATGAATGGTTCTGCAGAGATGAAGGAAACTTTAATATCCTGCTCATTTTGTCTTACAGGTATGCATGAGAATGGTACCCAGCAAGCAGAGAAGAAAAACCCCTGCTTTGAACATCAGGTACCATATAACAACAGCAAGCAGGATCCCTAAGGAACACAGATGAAAAAAGATGAAAAAACAAAACAAAACAAAACAAAACAATAGCATGGATAGTTCACAAATATAAATCCTACTTGCGTGTAAACTCAGCTTTTCTGACTCAGTTTCTCATGTTGATTATATATTACATATTTGTATTGGTTTATAGAATGGAGTTCATTAATGGGAAGCTCTTTGAGTCTATGAGATTGCTTGAACATGAGAACAAAGGCAGTAACACTTGCCTGCTGGAGTAGCATGCACTGGCCCACTGGTAATGGCCAAGGGAGTGACAGGTGACCTAACTGTTTCCTCACAAGTATCTGAGGAGAGACATAGCAAAACTAGATGCAGCACCAAAAAAGTGTTGTTTCGACTGAAGTGTACAGCAAAGTGTACTAATGGAAAATACAGTTAACATATCACAGTGCAGTGTCTTTCCAGATACCCTGTCTAGTTCCAGATACTCTGTTACCCAACCTGTTTTGTCTGAGTGGTTCTAAAGACCCTGTATTAAAAAGTTCAGTCTCTTGACAAGGGCAGATTATGCTGATAATGGTGGTCAGCAGAGACAAGACAGCCTGGTATCTGGGTGTCTATGTAATCAATATTGAATAAATCATCAGAAACATTTCGATAACCAAATCTCACCACCTCTGTCATCATGTTGCTGACTGTAAATACAACTACTCTCTGTCATTTGAAAATATTTAAGCATAGTATGAAAAAGACAAAAATACAACGAAAATGTATCATATCACAAAGAGGTCAATAAATCTTGCACCTACCATTCACAGTAATGTTCACCTGCACAAATGCATACAAGGTGTTCTCTGTTACTTTGCACTCGTATCTTCCAGAGTGATTAATCGCTGCTTCAGCCACATGATAAAAAAGTGTGCGTGTGATGTCGGATGGTTTCCTCTTTAACAAAGACTCACTGCCTTTCCATAACTCCATGTCAGCTGATTCGGTTAAGCAACGAAATTCGCATGACAGATTGAAGCTCTGGCCTGAGCACACAAGCATGTTTCCATGGGGAACATAGATGTCAGGCAGACAGCCACCTAATCAGATTCAAACCATAAATACAAAGACGAATAAAAAATAAATACAAATAAAAAATCAGCATCTCCATACAGATCAGAACTTACCTTTAGTAATAAAGAATAAATTGTACATTAGTTTAAAATATTATTTAATTTAAAATATACATGTAATATATAATATACATACATAAGTACATTATACACCAATAATTTCTATATACATAATCACAGTTCAGAGTATCTTAGCCTGAACGTACCATCTATAGTGGAAACAAGAGAGAGAGAAAACAACAACAACAGAAAGAATATGAAAATGCACATGTTATTCTTGTGGAGGGGTTTATCCTTGCTTTTCAAACACCGCGTGCAGCTTTATACAAACAGTCCGATCAAAAAAAAAAAAAAAAAAAGCAAGACCTGTGACAACCCGTATTTACACTGGAAATAACCTTGCAAGCCAAGTATGAACGCTTTGGTTTATCACTAGATGACCAAAGAGATAACTTCTGAAAAAAAGACGGGCGAAAAAAGACCCGAGAAGACCAAAGAAAAAAGTTAGGCTATTTAAATTCAGGCCTTTTATCTCACACTACTGAATAGGGTGCTACGTGAAAATTGTCACATTCTATTCATAACAAGACTGTAACATAGTTCCTTAATCACATAAGTTTCTTAAATATCCAGAGAAGTAATTTACAGTTTGTCCAGTCTAAGGTTCCAATCAGAATGACAGGTTAGGTTCTCCTGCAATATAAAAGGATGTCTGAAGACACATATGTTCGCTCCCTCCCTCCTCCAAAAAATGGCACCATGACACCTTAAACCCCCATTAACAAACTAGTTAAACGGAAGTAAAGCCAAATAATTCTCATTAAGTTGTATGTTTTATATGCTTGAAGAAGTCCCTTATACTGATACCAACTCAGCTGTGTTTGCAACATGTTCGACTTCACGTAAGCTTACATTGAATGAAAGTGTTCTTGCGCATTTTTTCCTGAGAGCGCGGAATTTTATGGCCCGCTATTCTCCAAACCATAATACGCAAGTTGGACAACTTAGACCAAGTATTATCATACAGCGGCAGCGGAGGAAACTCGCTAGCTGACTGGGAAGCTTAAAGAGACATTAGCTAGAGGGAGAAAAAACGAAAATGGCATCAAGAAATGGGCAGTAAAACGAAAACGATGGGAATTGCCAAGGACCAGTTTTAGGTAAAAACATCTGGCGTGTTTCTGTGTTTTCTGTTTATCGATTAGTGCAGTATTCCGTTAAGATAATTTGCATCGATTTCGAGTGTTCGGATTAAGGAGTTGCCCGGTTCGATGATGGCTAGCCTGATTGCTTTCTGAGTATGTTTTGACTTGGGACTGCAAAGCAATACGTCTCTGATTTCTCACATCTTAATGTGTATATTGTTTCCATAAACAGAGAACTGCTCGACACGTTCTTGTCCTATATTTTATCCATTTACTTCTTTAAGTTAACACAGTTTCCTAGCTAGCTATCGACGTTAAGTTAATGTTGTGTAGTAGGCCACATCTCGCTAACCGTGTTTAGCCACCTGCTAACTGTGTTATCTATGCTTTCCGCAACAACATTAGTTAAATAGCAAGATATGACTGCACTGTTTGTTTAAGTGCCGCTTATGACAATCACTCCTCATATATTTAAGTACAGTTAACATGAACTTCAGATGGTATGCACTAATATAATCACATATCTGAACTACAAATTAGTAATCAAATGCTGGTCAATTGTTGGTTGGCTAGCCATATCTTCGCTGCCTAGCAAAATGTACAGCTAGCGAGGTTGTTAATTCGTAAAACAAGTTGTGTTTCTGTTTGCCTTGACAACACGGTAACTTCTTATAACTTGCCAGGATGCTTTTATGAACATGCTCAACTGGCAACTCTGCCAACTGGTATAGTATGTATCTAATACTAAGTGAGTGAATTGATGTGTATCATGATAGCTAGTTAGCTCGAAAGCCCCCCTAACTGGTGCATCTATGCAGGCCTAATCCTACTGATTGCTTTGGTCAACGAGTGTCATTAGCTAGAAGGCATGAAAATATAACATGTTAGATTAAAGTTTAGATCTGTAGTTCTGTTGAATATCTTAAGTTATGACTTAAGTTAAGATAATTACCACCCAAACAATCTAACTGGACAGTGTAATTGTAGCTTTTGTATTCCAGTCAGAGAACACATTTAGCACTGACTCAACCACAGTAAAGAAGAGAAGACGAGTTTATTTTTCTGTATAGTTACTGTAGTCCTATCATTGCATTAATTTACATTAACCATAAATTAGCCATCATTAATTCTTTAGCAGGCTAGTTGCGATAACAATGTCGAATTTATTTTTCGTTTTGAAGTCTTCCTGAATTCTTGTGCGCCTGCACTTGCGAATCCCATTTCAAATATGCAATGTGACATCCCTTGTGTCTCCGCAAGCAATGTTAGGTGTGCTATTTTCACATCTGTGTAGTTAGTTATGATTACAGCCGGTGCGTGACCCTTGGCCCAATATGGTATAACTGACACTGTTGTGGGAAAAATCTTACATGTATATGTTTTTGTAATATAAATATCTTATTTGCTTATTGACTCTTTAAGTAGATTTAAGTACATTTTGCGTACCATGATGAAGACTTGGGCCTAATTTCTTAGAATTTGTGTGGATGGTCTCAAGGCTAGGTTAATATTCAACTTGTCTGCTTCCTTTTCTTGTTTTGTTGTTACTTGTTTTGCTGAAGGCAAGTTTGCAGGTTGAATTTTGAAAAACTGATTTGAACCAGGCATTGAATAGCAAATCTTACTAAATTCACATCTGATCTAGGTCTCTTCTCCTCCTTAATGAACAGGTTTTGGTTTCGTCAGTTTAGCTTTGGGGATCATTCAAACATATTGGATTTATCATTTATTTTGCTGAAAGCATTTTGGTGGGCAGACACTTAAAGTTGTAAACCTTGAACACAGAGAATGGGCAATTTATAATTAAGCTTCAATTATTTCATTTCATGTGAAATCCAATTATTTCATGTAATTTCAAATCATGTGAAATTTTACAGTTTGGTAGATTTTGAGTGTTGCTATTATCCCTAAGTTTTTACGGCCGTAAGTTCACTGTTAACTTTCTTTGTTACCAGGTACTTATAAGTAAATGTGAAATACCCCATAGAACATCACATCTTCTTACGCATTCTCTCTCCCATTGGAAATGAAGACAGGCCTAGAGTTCCATGGTCAATGAAATGAGTTTATCCATAACAGCTGGGGAGATCCCCTCCCTTCCCCTCCCAGCAAACAACACTCAAAAGTCTCCAAGCCAGAGAAGACGACTATTCCTCTGCACTCAACCTCAGACCTCAGCCAGAACTGTGGAGGGTTGTATTTTTAGAGCTGAAAGTCAGAAACTGCAGATAACACTTCCTGTAGGGAGACAGTCTCTGGTTTCTTGTTTCCTCACTTAAACCCTCTACTTCCAGTGAACTCTTTCTGGAGATTATGGCTAGGCTTGATTGTGAATGTTATGAATGTCTTCCAAAATGCAGTCCCTCAGTCCTCACTACAGTTGTGATTAAAGGGCATCAGATATGCTCCATCAGGTTGTCTCTCTTTATGGCCTCATAATGGAAAAATCTGAACACATCTAACTATGAAAACAACCTAAAAGCGCTTTGAAAATCTGTGTGATGTCATCTGCACTTTGTAAAAGGTGTGCTTTTATTACACGGCACACAAACAACCATACCACACCTCTTGTGGGATCTATCAAAATGTGGGGGGTTTTTTGTTTGTTTGTTTTGTTTTTTTAGAATGACTGAAGTTACAAATTGAAAGCCCTTTGACCATAATATTATGTCCTTACCATTGGACATTCTTTCAGAGCATCATAGTTTTCTTTTTTCTCTTTTCTGTCTAGATGTTCTGAAGAGTGGTGTTGTGCCGACTGTTTGTTTTTAAAAGCCCACTGTTGATGTCGCTCCTCTGGTGTGTCTCGGAACACAAGGAATGTCTGGTGCACCTCCACAGACTGCTCAGGAGGAGGCGATGAGGATGGATGACGTCGCCAGGCTGTGTCGTGAATCCAGCAGCTAGGATTGATTGTCAACCAGAGTGTGTGCGTACACACATAATCGTGATTGTTTTAAGGCGACGATGCTCCTTTGATGTTGGATTTGGAGATTCAACGACAGAACCGAGGAGCTCCCTTCTATCCAACTCCTTCAGTCGGATAATTCCTTTCGGATACTTTTGCCACAGCTTTTCCCAAATTAAAGAAAAAGAAAAGTTTTCCGTAGCTACAGACAAAAAACAAACCCGTTCAGGTGAAGCTGCTGCCTTCATTGTTTTCTTGTGCTCCTTTCCTCCTCCAAACCTCCCCCATACCCCTATTGGTCGTTGTTTTGGTGGTTCTGTGAATTTTATGGCAGTGGAGTAATCGTGGAGAGGCCGGGGTATCACAAGCTTATGGATTTTGATAAGAGAGGAGGAGGAAAGGGAGAGGTGGAGGAAGGGAAAAGGATGTCTAAGACTGGCGGAAGCAGGACAACACATGGGGGCCGCAGCTCTGGGACCAACTCTGGGGTGCTTATGGTTGGCCCCAACTTCCGAGTGGGGAAGAAAATTGGCTGTGGGAATTTCGGGGAGCTGCGGCTCGGCAAAAACCTCTACACCAATGAATACGTGGCCATCAAACTGGTAAGGTCTAAAAACACTGCGGTTTGTGTCGGTTAGTGCAACTGTCATTCTGTAAATGACAAGAACTGGTACTTCCCTTAAAAGCAAGCCATACTCTTAGAACTGTTTATCTGTGTTATTTAAAATCACAGGTTTCAGTGGAATTCATCTACTGATGTTCACCTCAAGAACATCAAGATTGGGGATTAAGTTGAAAAAAAATATTGAATTTGTACCATCTTGATTTTTCTGGCACAATCAGAACATGTTGTCATCCTAACTTAAAACCTCATTGTATATCAACATATTTTCATCATTGTGGTTCACTGTAGCCTTGTATTGCAGTGTAGACTTTCCATATGATGATTCCTGGAAGCGCTGGTGTTCTTTTCATTTAAAATTTTATTCATATGAGTATGTAAATTTCACAAACCTAACTGTTAACAGATCTAATTGTTTAAGCCAACTGTTTTGGAAGGTATGATAGCGTAAGTGTGCATGTGCTCACAACTTACAGTGGATGGCTGAATTTTATACTTAAAGTAATTTCAACAAAACACCAAATATTGGTGTGTAAGAAAAGATTAAGATCCTAGAGGAGATCAACCTATAGAGATTGAAAACTGTTCAACTCTTATGGAAACAAACCTATATCTGGCTGACTTTGATGATATGATAGCAGTGTTAGCACTGGGTGCCTGTTGCAAGTGCAGTCAAACATGTAGAAAAGTATAATATTTGTAGATGACTGTTGACTAGCCCTCCGGAAGCTTGATCTTCTTAGATGATTTTGCTTGTTGTCCTGATGTGTAACGCTTTCCTCAGATTTTTTTGGAACGTTTGAAAGTTAAAAACCTGAGCGTTGGATTAGATTTGCCAGCATACCTCAGGTAGAATGTTTATCACTCCTATCCATGTCTGGGTCAAAATAAGTCCATAAGAAAAAACTTGACTTTGCAGACAGCAAGAATATGTTAGCTTAGAGGAGGTGCTAGTACACTGGGTGGGTGGTAGATTGATTTGTGTAGTGGGTGTATTCTGCATGTATACATCTACATGATAAATGTGGCATTATACACAGCTGTCTCCATAATTAATGTTCACACCGTTTGCAGTGACATGCAGGTCAAGGTAGTCATACCTGTCTGATGAGGACTCTGAGCTCATTCATTGTGATGGGAAGGAAAAGCCTGAAAGAATTTCCTGACAGCAAAGATGAAACAGGAACTGTCCTTGAAATGATTAAAAAAACCTCTATTTAAACTGCCTGAACTTTTCAGGACCTTTTGCTTTCAGCTGACACTGGAGAGGAAGAGTTGTTCTTCTGCCTCAAAGCTGTACAAGGCCGAAATCCTGTTGCGAATAACTCTGTATATCCCACGCTATTTAAACAGTTTTTATTACTTCATTCATTTATATGACCGTTGCCCTAGCCACTGGTTCTTCCTTTTCACATGCTCACAGAAATCAGTTCACTGCTGTTCTGTACTCAAACTCACACACCAAACCAACCACGCCAGATGTAAAATATGAGCATATCATTTAAAGCCATTTAAAAGAGGAGAGCATGATGATGAGTTTGCCCATTGCCTGAATTTAAGAATTTCAAGTAAAAATATTCAGGAAATGTCAAGGCAAGACCACCTGACCCAAAAGATAACATTGTATTGAACAAATTGTTTTTTTGTTGTTGTTGTTGTTGTTGTTTTTCCCCATTTTAAGTTTTTATTTGAGGATAGAAGCAGAAATGAGATTTGCTATTTCAGGTCTCAGATTTTTTTTTTTTTGTTGAACTGACTGCAACAAGTGTCCTCATATGTTACTGAGTGAAAACAAAACGTCCTCATATGTTACTGAGTGAAAACAAAACGTCCTCATATGCCCTCGTATATCTGCGTCCATCGTGTCCTCCCTGTCCAATTAACACCAGAGACGATGTTCTGGGAGAGAGAAACAGTGCCGGCCTCTTGTCAGTCTTTCTGGTCCACACAGCACTAGTGTCCACCGGTGTGCTGTGGGCATCTGTCCATGGGAATGATTTTTACAGATTTTCCAGTACACCTCTTCAGAGGTTATTTGTTGCATACTGTCCATCTTTAAATGGGAAATCAAGGTCACCAGTTGGTATTTCCAAATGTTTTATCAGTACATTGCTGATAGCAATTTCATGCTCCTCACTGACAACTTTAGGGCAGACATGGGATGGCAGTATACAGTGAAAGAATTTGATCCTGTAAGATTTTTCAAAAATCTGATTGTCATTGTTCCTTGATCTCTGACTTTTCCAGGAGCCAATCAAATCCAGAGCACCCCAGCTCCATCTTGAATACAGGTTTTACAAACAGTTGGGAAATTCAGGTAAGTTATTTGATGTTAGCAATCATGCTTTCAAATACACTTGAATAAAATCCTGTGCCTCACATTACGGTCTGTTCTTTGGACAGGGTAGTAGCTGATATTTATAGAACCTGTATATAGCAGCATTGTTTGATTTAAGGCTATGTGAGTTGACGTGTTTTAGGGGTTGGCCACTGTAACCAGTAATGGTCTCTGCTGCAAGGATGGGTTCTTTTTTAAGGTGGATTTTCACAACCTGTGATCACTAACGCAAACATTATGGAGGCTTCACTGTTCCTCTCGTGATTGTTTTTCCTGTTGTGCTCTGCCTACTTCTAATCTCACACACGTGTCTTGATAAGGCAAGAGCATCAGCACGGTGACTTACATTGGGCAGACTACATGCCTAATTGAGCCAAACCACCTTAAAGCTGTATGGTTATCATATTATCACAGGAAAAAGCAGAGCCAGCAACTGTTTTGACAATGGACATAAAAATACTAAATTTATTAAAAACATTTTTTTGCATGGATCGTATAAGGTTTTTTTTTTATTAAGTTATTGAAATTATGACTGATCCTCAGCCTTGCATGAATAGCTCATATCATGTTTGACAGATGAACATTGCACTACGATACTGCCAACACTATTGTACTTCTGATGATGAATTCTAAGCATTAGAAGTGGATTTTATAAATACCCTGCTCTGTTAAAATGAATGTTTGTTTTTTTTTCCAGTGTAGATGGAAAGGATAAACCATAGTTTAATCTGAGGATAGTGAAACTGATGAAGGTTCCCAGTCATTTTAATTATGCACTAACCAGTAGCTGGTTAAGTGCTCTGTGCATTTCTAACACTGCCGTGGAATCACAGGTCAATCCTTCACACACAGTAAAGATGTCATAGAATTTGTATTCTGCCATCTGTGTTTTAAAAGTTGAATTCAGATGGGAATAGAACTAGGCTTCTCCTCTTTGCCTTCACTCCCCAGTCTTTTCAGTGTAGCCTCGATGTTTATGTCAGTTTTCTGTATTTATTTGTGGTTATTCAAGAAGAGTCCCAAGTAGGCTGTGTGTGCCTTCATCCCCTGCACTTGTGTGTGCGTGTGCGTGTGTGTGTGTGTGTGGGTGAGTGATGGAATATACACTAAGGCGTTTTTTCCCGGGGTAGACGTCGGATGATTGATCCCTGGTCAACAGACACTGAATCCATCTAACACTGTGCTTTTTAAAAGTACCTCTGTACACAGCCAGCACGTAGAGTTAATGGGTGGCTTGACAGCCCAGTATGACTATCGAGCTCCTTCTGGGACAGGACAGGCACATGCTAGCTGCAGTTATGGGTCTCTAGTGAGGAGTGCCAGTAATTTTGGCGCCTGCTCACCTTCAGATGCTCACCTCTAGTTTCCGTTCACTTACAGCTTTCACTTCCTCTCCTTATCTCTGCTCCGTCCCTCTCTGCAAACATCAGTTACATGAAAACAGCACGTGGTCATTTTAAATCGGCTCACATTTCCTTTCCTGTGCCAGTGTGGATGTTTGATTGGGAAAGGTATGATCTGCATGTGTGTATTTATGTGTGCGTTTCCAGAGGGCATCCCTCAGGTGTACTACTTTGGGCCTTGTGGAAAGTATAACGCTATGGTGTTGGAGCTGCTGGGGCCCAGTCTGGAGGATCTGTTTGACCTGTGCGACCGCACCTTCTCCCTCAAGACCGTCCTGATGATTGCCATCCAGTTGGTTAGTTTCTTCTCTCAGGCTTAAAACCCCTAATTTGGCACTATAGTGACCCCTTTGGGGCTCAGCACACCACTTTGGTTGGTTCGTGAGCTGCTAGTAAAGGTGGGTTTTATAGACCCAAAGTAGAATGCTGGATTACAAGACTTTGCAGAGGTAATGCATGGCTGAAGCCCATACATAGAGGAAGTTTCCATACAGGGCATATGGGATGTTGCAGCAGAAATTTCTATGCATACAGACAAGCGCGTGCACACACACACACACACATATATATATATATATATATATATATATATATATATATATATATATATATATATATATATATATATATATATGTATGTATTAAAAAAACACACTTTTTATAAAATGCAGAATGTCTGAGTTCCTGACATTCGCTGTTTAAATATTCTAGAATATTCTTGCATTGTACAGGCATGTGTGATAAGTATCGACAGTGACACTTTGTCTCCTCTTTGCTCTCCTCTCACCTGTACCCCAGATCACACGGATGGAGTATGTACACACCAGGAGCCTGATTTATCGGGACGTCAAACCGGAGAACTTCCTGGTGGGCCGGCCGGGGAGCAAAAGGCAGCATACGATCCACATTATTGATTTTGGCCTGGCCAAGGAGTACATTGACCCTGAGACTAAAAAACACATCCCTTACCGGGAGCACAAGAGCCTGACAGGAACAGCCCGATACATGAGCATTAACACACACCTGGGCAAAGGTAAAGCCAGTCAGCACCCAGGGAAACAAACCATAGCATTCAGCTAAAAGTCTGGTAACCTCTAAAGTGCAGAGGGTTTTACCTTTGGAATATATGCTAGCGGGGGGTCGTATTTTAAAGCCTATGCTAGTGTGTTTTTCCTTAAACTGATGATTATATTTTTAAGTATGTGAATACCACATTTTGTACTTTAATAATTTCTGTATAAAATTCATTTGGAATATAGCGATAAGGTTTGAACTATAGCCTTTTTTCTCTTGTGCCAAGAGTTAAGTAGCACTGTCAAAAAAAAAAAAGAGTTCGATGACTGTGCCAGTTTTTTTTTTTTCTCCTCCTCAACTCTCAAAGATCTGATTCTTGGGTAAAAGGACTTTTGACTTTAGATTAGTTTTAAGCAAGTCTTTGGCAGTGCGGTTATATTAAAGCCATCCAACCAGAGTTTCCATGCTGTTTTTAATGAACAACTGAAGTCTGCATAGAGTGGGCAGCTCCACTGAGCAGCACAGTGATTCAGAGCTCAGTCAACCATGAGTATGTCAGGGCTGTTGTTATAATAATGCCATGCTTGTAATGACAAAGAGATTTTTTTTGTTATATCTGGGTGCCTTTTCATTGGCCCTTCCCTTTTGTTTAATTAGGTGGCTTGACATGAACGTCTATTGTTTCTCTTCACTTCAGCTGTGACTAATTTCCTCTCTACATCAGTGGCTATAATCAGCTTAGACCTTTGCTGCGGCTGAATTGGTTGCGAAACACAGACTTTAAAAATGTTTGTTTTTCAAGAAAGACAATATTCACACATTTGCTCAAAGGAATCAGAATGGAAAATGAAGTATTGAATAAACCTCCAGAGAGGTTTCACTGAAATGGTGTGACAGTAGGGATGTCTTCCAATACTCAGCCGTCGCTGTCTCGTTTAACATCCTATCTGAGTGGTCTGTTTTTTCTCCGTCCTTGCTGTGTTGCAGAGCAAAGCAGACGGGATGACTTGGAGGCTCTGGGTCATATGTTTATGTATTTTCTGAGAGGCAGTCTGCCCTGGCAGGGCCTGAAGGTAAGGAGAACTCACAATTCTTCACCAAAAGTCAGACCGTTTTAGCCCCCCCGCCACATTCTAGACATTTTATCTCGATACATGACCTTTTTCTGCTTTTTTAGCCTCAAGGCTCTTAGTTCTCAAAGTTAAGATCATAGGCTCTAACCCACACACTTCATCCACTTCAACCTGTGGTGACTTTGTCAGCAGTACTTTTTTTTTTCCTCTTTACTTTTTCTCCGAATGTGAGTAACTAGTGTATTAGCCTTATCTAACCTCAGCTCATGCCTATGACGGAGATGTTTTATCTGGTCTTGCAATCTCCGCAGAGCGCCTTGCGGCTGCACAGCCTAGATACCTTGACCTATTTAGATGAATAAGACGGTCAGAACAGCTCGATGGCATTTTGCTGGTATTAGTAAATAGTCAGAAATGACGTAGTGTAACAGAGGGATGGCTAGTGTTGAATACTTAGATGGTTATGAGACCGTTTTGATGTGTTATGCCGAAGTTTGTGTACGGATCTGGATGTCTGCGTAGATCAAGATCTGTCTGCATATGCCCATTTATAAAAGTCTGTTTTAATAAAAGACAGATTCATATTCGATTCTCACTCTTTCTCTCTCCTTCATCCTTCTCTCGTGGTTTCGGCCCGTAGGCGGACACTCTGAAGGAGCGTTATCAGAAAATAGGAGACACCAAAAGGGCAACTCCCATTGAAGTTCTATGTGAGAGCTTCCCAGGTCAGTGCTACCACTCTGCATGATGCCAGCTCTCTTTACTCTGCATGTACTGTTTCTTTTTTTGGGTTTTATGTGTGTCCATTTCACATGAATAACTAAAAACGGTTTCTGTAGAAGAGATGGCCACTTACCTTCGCTATGTAAGGAGACTGGATTTCTTTGAGAAGCCAGATTATGACTACTTAAGGAAGCTCTTCACTGACCTCTTCGACAGAAATGGTTATGTCTTCGACTATGAATATGATTGGGTTGGAAAGCCGCTGGTGAGTCTCAGAGGAATTTTATCAGATCACGATTAGAATTCAGCAATTCTTTGTTTGAAAAAAAAAAACCTGCACGTTTGTTGAATAACAGTACACAGTGTATTAGACCAGTTCAGAGTTGTTTTTTCTCCCCTTCACCTTTGGAACAGCCGACTCCAATTGGCCCAATATCCAGTGACACACCACTCCAGCCCAGCAACAGAGACAAAGCACAACAGCAGACCAAAAATCAGGTGAGTCCTGAAGTGTGTGTAAAAACACACACACACACACACTCTCACTTATGCACACTCACGTATTTGTCTCTGTGTACACAGAGGTCTGTTCAAACGCACATACATACACAAAATCTATGCATATATACATCAAGGCCTGGAACCAGACAGAATTCCACTCCTCTTTACTGTACACACACTTAAAACATAAGAGTGCGCTCAAATATTCATAAGAGATAACATATGCAGATATACTGAAACTGAAAGATGTCTGAGAGAGTAGTTCAGTGTTGACCAGAATAAGCCTAAACAAACAGTGGAACAGCAAATACTTGCGAGTGATCACTGTTCTTTCCCCAAGAATAGCTGCACTCAGTGTGGCAACAGTGTACGCGACTGTCAGTAGATGGCACCTGTGTGTTACATCCAGTTAAGACTGAGGGTTACAGAAGAGGGGAATGAGCTATCAGGAGGAAAATTGTAATACTGGCATGCTGCTTCTATCAATATGCGTAAAAGCATAGATCAGTATCTCATATACTCATATCTGCTAGAAAAACACTTGTACTGAGGTTGGAAAGTGTTCTGTGGATCTCTGAGAACAGGCTTCATTTCCCTCACTCGTCAGGGTCAACACATCTCGGCCTCTCGTCAGCTCAGTGGAAAGTGGAAGCCCTCTGGGGTGTCGGGCACTTTTTACTATTTTTAAGGAGACATTTTTGCTTAAAGTTATTAAAGGTCATTTATTTTAAAATGGAAGAAAGCTGCTTTTAGAATTGAGCATAATGCTAGTCATTTATATACAAAACAGTTCAGGAGGTAATGTCATGCAGGTAAACTCACACAGGCTGCATGCTATTGATGTACATGTTGGCTAGGTACATAATAACCCGCTGTGTGACATTTCTGTGAGCTTTTTCTTTAAACATTCATAACCAACTTATTACACAGGAGTATGAGGCTAATTTCAGCAGAACTAAAACAGGCTCTTGACATGCCACAGAACAGTAGGATACCTGTGCAGGGTCTAATTCCTGTTGTGAAATGCAATCTGTATTTCATTTAAATCCTTAAATGTCCATTAGAGATACAAGTGTACCAACCCGCTGTTCACGTAGCAAGATGAAGGACAGAGAGCATGGTGTAATTATTAGTTTATTTCATACATTACTAACTGTAGGTCTGACAGTTTATCCCTTTGACACACTGTGAATAGCTGCTATACTCTGGCTCTTTAGATGCAGTGCAGACTTGAGTTGGCATTTGGACCATTTTAGTAGCTGTGGGAGGAATGTGGGTATGGTAAAAAGACGTCTTGCGACACATACATTATTTAGACTACGTACTCCTGGGTTAAAAAGCAAAAAAAAAAAAAAAAACGAGTCAAGGTTAACTCAGATTTGCATGTTTTTTTTGTTTGTTTTTTTAAATACATGTAACCCTGATGCCTCTGGAACTCTTACACAACACACCTCTTATTTGAACTGAGTGACTTCACACCTCTCATGACTGCGACTTCATAAAGATGCCTTGATAAGTTCATTTGAGTTCATGTCATGTCATGTGAGTTAGGATGAGGGAAAGCAGTGATTTGTTATCTCTTTGGTTTGGAGCATGATTTGACCAAACCCCTTTTGAGTACCTGCCTTAGTCCGATGTTATCATCAAGATATTCTTCAAAGCTAGAGTTGGTTTGGATCATTTTCTCTGGATGCTCAGTCACTCCCTAATGTAATGTTCTCACTCCGTGATTTTAAGCCAGCTAAAATTGCCCAAGCAGCAGATATGATAGTTCATTCGGCGGAAATGAACTGGTCTTGGCTTTGTATCCGCTGGCAGTTTCTCCAAATAAGAGTCATGTTTGGAGATGTGTTGGTGTCTTAGCTGCTCCCTCTCCATCTCTGCATGTCATGTACTCTCTTTTTCTCACATGCACTTTATTCTCCACCTCTCTCCTCTGTTAGCTAGAGCGGTCTGCTTCTGCATGGAAAGCGTTCTCTATAAACTTTTTCTGTTTTGTTCTTTTTTTTTTTCTTTCTTTCTTCTTTACACCTTCGCCTCCTTTCAACCACCATCTTTTCCTCCCCCTACCATCATCCTCTTCCCCTCCCCCATCATTGCTGTGGCACCAGTCACCAGAACCCAAAGGAAGCGAGTCCCAGCCCACTCCTGTGACCAATCGGGAGCTCCTGGGGTCTCACCTCACGGCCGATAGGCTGGGGGGCTCTGTCCAGGTACTGGGTGTGTGCGCTGTGCTGCATGGTCCGAGCGTACTCCTCTCTATCTCTCTCTTTTCTTTCTCTCTTTCTTTCTTCTCTTTTTTTTCTGCCTCCTTTGCCCTTTTTCTCACTTATCAGACACCTCTCTGTTTTTGTTTTTGTTACTGTAATCACTTCTCCAGTCTTTGTTTTCTCTCTCTTTTTCTCTCTGTCCTTTACACACTGCATGCTTCTAATATCAGGCGAATAAAAGGACTAGTTTAAGAAGGGATTTTGTGCCTTAGATATAAAAAAAGCACATGCCAGTTCATTGAAATGGCATTTCAGTAATGTTTTTGTGGTTTAAGTGGCAGTCATTATTTACCCACTTTGTATGAATTTGATTGAGCATACACAGGAAAAAATCATGAATATCAAGTCTGTGTATCCATGGAAACAGTGACTCGTGTTTGAAAGAAACCTAATCACTTGTCATCAGTTTATCAACAAAACAGGTTCACTCAGATGAATTCTTATACACATAGTGATAGCTATACTGAGCAACAGTCAGCTTTGTTATCTGAGAAGGAAGTCTGGGTCCAACATTGTCAAAACAGAAATCTGTTTCTGTGTGTTTGGATGTCAGAAACCCTGCCTGTGGTCCTGATAATTACACACACATACTCAGTCTTAGATCACAGTCCTGACAGCTCTCTGTCCTGACTCTATGTACAGGTAATGAGCTCTACCAATGGAGAAGTCAACACAGATGACCCCACTGCAGGTCACTCCAATGCCCCCATCACCACCCCTGCTGAGGTTGAGGTCGCTGATGACACACGGTAAGGACCTCCTCATCTTCAGTGTCACAGAGTTCTAGCTCTCCCCATGTCTGAACTATCTCTAATATGTATTCAATTTCAGGTCACCATTCATCAGGTCATGTGTAAGGCAGCAGCAATAACCCCCCCCCCCCCCCAGGCCCAACACTGGTGTATGAACCAGAAACCTACAATAAATAAATTAAATCTCTCAAAATTTGTGTTCTGTATGCCAGTTACAGTTACTGACTTCAGCAGACAGTTGTGTTTTTTTTAGTGCCCCACAAAGAACCAGTTGCATGCTGGGAGGTTATGCACAGAGAAATAAGTGCAAAAAATAAAGGCTTCTTAACCCTGTGTAAAAAAAAAAAAGAAAAAGAAAAACACGCACAGTAAAAGCCTGGAACACTCTCACAGATGTTCCTTTTTACCATGTGACAAGCTCATAAACACAGGATAGTGATAAAGAAAGAGAGAGAAAGCGTATGAGTGAAGGACAGACAGACCAACAGAGAGAGCAAGTGACAGAGAGACAAAGAAGTGCAAAAGGAAAGACATGTTTATCCTGACATCTCTGGACAACCATCAAGGTGATGTCAAGAACAGATCATACTGATAATATCAGATATGTTTAAATGTTCACCGAAAGCAGCAGTCTTCAGTGATTAATCTTAATTGTGTAGACGTACTGTAAAAGGCAGTAAACTGTATGTGGTTATGACCTTGGCACCGTCTCCTGTGTTTGCTTTAGGTGCTGTTGCTTTTTTAAGAGGAGGAAGAGGAAAGCCCTTCAGCGACACAAGTGAGACGAAAAAGAACAGAGGGAAATCTGAAACATTCAGTCACTGATGCGTTAAGTAAAGACGGAGCTGCAACACAGAGCGTTTTCTTTCTCCCTCCTTCCATCTCTCTCTCTCTGTCTCTCTCTCTCTCTCTCTTCTCACTGTCTCCCTTCACCTCCCGTCCGGGCAGCCAGCTCCACTGTGGAACAAACACTCACTGCCCCGCCTGCGAACATCAGGTCAGAGGGGTGACATGGCTAACGTTCGGCTTCACCCTCTTTTTAAAGGAAAAGAAAACGACTCAAAAGGAACAAATACACCTGTTTGTAAAACGTGGTGGGGACACAAGGAGTTAATGATGGGACAGTTTAAACCCAGAGACAAGAGTATATGATGTGACCCCCAAACCCAGAAGGACTGTTTAAACTTGTATTTTAGATCACGTGAAAAATAAAAAAACAAAAACATTTATCAGAGGACAGAACACGCATACACAAAGAGACACACACACACACACACACCTTTAGCCTGAATGATTGAGAGATGTGTTCCATGGAAACTTGTTTTATTTTATGGGATCAAGGTAAAAAGTGAAAGACGTTGTGAATGAATTGAATCTGAGATTGGAACAGGATAAATGTGATGGACATCAGAATCAAGTAACGTATGTAAAATCTGTGTCTTTCCCTTTTTTTGTAATTTAAAATGAAGTTGTTTTCAAGCTCTGCTCTCCCTGAGTTGAACAGTTTTACTCATGTTGTAGTGTGTGTGACACTTTTTTTTTTTTTAAAGCAGCTTTTTTTTTGTGTATGTTTTTCTCTCTTTTTTCCTGTTGATGTGGATGTGGTAAGACAGTGGCTGGTCTCAGGTACTGTGGAAGACAGAGAGAAAAACACTAAATCTCTCTTCTATAAATTGCACTTTTGGGGGATAAAAAAACAACGTATTTCAGAACGGTTGAAATGAGCAGGAACAGAAAGAAATAAAGGCAGATCTGAGATCACTCATACAGCAGGCTGATCTCTCTTAAAGGGATAAAGTGATGATGATCATTCAGTTTTTATCAGGGGGAAAAAATGTCTTGTGCTTTTGTTTCTCACGTTAGATTCAGTTTACCTGGGAATAATAGTTTTGTGCCTTTCCAAGTAAAATATTTAACACTAATGTTTTCCCTCTCTGACATTTTTATCCAGTGAAGGTGTCCGTGGCCCTCTTCCAATTCTTTTGTGTCCAGTCTCCACTGTGGCGTGGAGGGTGGTGGTCTTAAAAAAAGGAAAAGAGTCAGTTAGGCATTGCTCATCAGCTCTCTCAATGTTGTAAAATACAATTATAGCTTGACTCCATGCAACGTGAACACATGGATTATGGGTAAATTCAGAGGATGCTTATTATAGTGAGGATGTACTATGATTTACATAACTATTAAATGTTGCTTTTTCTTCTATGCCTCATAAAATGTCACATATTGTGTCCACATGCCGTCACTTTGTTTCATCCTGATTTTGTTTTCATACACTGTCTTATGACTGATCTCATGCCAACATGAAGAGCTGTGTACGTTAGCAAGCCTGAATAGAGAGATTCGATCAGATTCATACTGTCTAAATAGTACTGAGGGTGAACACCTTTCAGAGAGTTGCAAAGTAAGTATATTTGAAGACATCAAGCGTTGTTACAGTACACATTGCGTTTGAACTGAACCTGTAAATCATATGTTAAGAGTTGAATAACTGTGTGCAACAGATGTCGGTACAGGAAAGTGTTGTCTTATCCTCGTACATCCCAACTCTAAATATCATACTGTTTTGTTGCTGTGTGATAAAGCAATCTTTGAATTTCTGAATTACACGGGAACAGAATAAGAATATCATGTTCCTGTGAAGTAATGTGATGCGCGGAGACTTCAGCGGTACGTTCATGTACTATTGATTAACAGGTATAATGGAAGGCTATGTTGTAATTACGGAAAGCTAGAATTTAGGCATTAGATTTCATATTAATACGAATTCAAGGTGAGGACATCGGAGTGACCAAGCATTGACGGATGCAACGTCAAACCCCCGCGGAATTTTAGCCGAAATGCAGACTGACTGGTCATGAAAATGGTTCTGCTGAGTTTCATACTGTCAGAGTTTCTGCTGAAGCATCGTCTTCAGTTATATGCGACAGACGGTTGTTAGTGAACTTTGAAACGAACAGCATTATTGCACGTGACCGTCACACAGAGTCTTGGGTTTTTGACTTAACTGTCAAACATTTATAAACTGGTTAACAGGCCGAATATGTAATAGGGGCAATTTGCGTCTACAAGCCTATAAAAATGCTCCTACTTCTGTAACATATTTAATGGCATTATGACTTCTCCCAAGAAAAAAAAGTCATGGATTCTCTTCATAGACGTTATATAATCTGTCATGTGAATCCGTTACCTGTCTGACAGACAGATCTCACACACAGTAGAAGGACCGATACTTTAACTCGAGCCGGTCTTGTGACTTCGCATACATTCCTTGGAAGCAGTAACCCATTGTTACACTCACGCTCAAAGGCTAAACCATACAACTGTAAATACATTATTATATGAGGGTGAGCCTGTAGCTTTGACAGAAATTGTCTTTAGACACTACGTATTTTGTAATATGTTGTCTAGACTCTAGAGATCAACCATATTTTCGCGCCATCTTTCAGGGCTCTCGAGGGGAAGTGTGCATCACGTGAAAAGGCGTGGCTAAAATATGATACTCCTACGTAAACTGTCGTTAGGGCATTGCGGAAACGGTTTGTCCAGACCAAAATAAGAGTGAACTTCATTCAGGTGTTATGGGACTAAAGAAATAATTATAACTGTAACATGGAAGACATATTTATATTACAGATCGAGTCTTTTTACCAATCAAATTATGATTTTATCGCTGAGTCTGTGTCGCCGTCGGAACGGACAACATACAGAAACCAGTGTACAATTTAGTATGATGGACTAAGAAGCCAACCAGTTTCAATTCACTCTTCATTTCAGGATTCATTTACGGAGTCAGCTGACTTCAGGAGGACGACACTATTCGGTAACACGAGGAAAACAGATTTTGTGTTTAGGTGGTGGTGAAACATATTACATCTTCGTTGTGTAGTAAGGAGTGTTTACATCGATGAACGCACTTTCTCACGACATGCCAAGCCAGATATAGCTATTAGAACAACGTTCGGGTTTTAAACTACATTTTATAAGGGAATACTCATGGTCATGCCAGAAGACTCAAACTCAATACCTGCCTTTAGGCGCTTAAGTTATGCCGTCGGACACTTCTTAAACGATCTTTGTGCCTCTATGTGGTTTACATACCTACTGGTATATTACCACTCTGTACTTGGGTTTCAAAACACTTATGCCGGTGTGTTATTACTAATCGGGCAGATAGCGGACGGTATCTGTACACCAATAATTGGCTATGAATCGGACCGTGCGCCCGGCTGCGGTTCATATGGCAAACGGAAGACATGGCATTTAGTGGGTGAGTAACTGGCTACCAATTATTCTCCGGTTGAATATTCTCTTGCTGGTTATCAACTGATTATGAAGCCCGAAACTAGTCGAAAAGCATTTAAATAAAAGGAAATGACGGAAGGAGGTATAACACATCGTTAACTGCTTGTCTTTCAGGAACAGTTAGCGTGTTGCTGTCGTTCCCATTCATATTTAACCAGTGCCTTGGTTGCAACCAGTACACTCCTCAGTGGGCCAGCCTCACATACTTCACCCCGTTTATCGTCATCTTTCAGTTTGGCTGGGCTGCCACCCAGATCTCCCATCTGTCTCTCATTCCTGAACTGGTGTCCTGTGAACATGCCAAAGTCGAGCTCACCGCATACAGGTAAACAGCCTGAAAGAACTTAACATGTCTGAAGTCTCATGAGAACCTCAAAATTAGTTCAAGCTCATTTGTTATGTGAAAGTCATTAAGAGTTTGATCATTCTCAGTCAGTGTGTCTCAAACCTGACTTTGAAAGCCCACGTAGGTGCTTTATCCTTTAACTAGCACTGCTGAATTGATTAAAAGGCTTGATGGTATGAATCATTTGTGTGTAATCCACACATTTGGCAACAACCATGCAGAGGTTATTAAAATACTCTGTGTTTCTAAAGTTCTCACAGCAATATGTTTCTTCAGCATTGGTGCTGTGTGTCTGGGTTATATCCCACAGATATGCCTTCACTGTAATAGCCAACATCACAGTGTATGCAGTGGCCTGGTTGCTTTTCCACTTCCAGTCGGGACAGGATGACGGCCCCATGGCAGACAACCTTGGCCCCTACGACATCCCCATATTCAGGGTCTGTGATCTCTTGGACACTTTGATATATATATATGTGTGTGTGTGTATATATATATATATATATATATATATATATATATATATAGTTTTTTCAATTGAGCAGTGACCAATGGCCAGTGCCTTTGTCCATCTGGCCTTTAGTCCATCCATTCTTAGGAATGTCACCTAGAGTAGTGTTAGTCCTAATCAGATGAGCCACTAGTAGTTTGGATAGCATTCCTCATTTTTTTAGTGAAGTCCATCCGCCTTTCATTTCTTCTCCTCATTTGACTGTATAATTTCTGATATCAAAATGTCCATAGGTTCCCAGGTGTTGTACAGTCACCTGGCACTTTATGATTATGCTTTGGTTTATTGTGTATATAGTGCTCTTTCAGTTCATAGAGGCAGTTCATGTTTGTCAGGTGATCTGGTTCGACCATAAGAGCCGTAAAAGGAGAGCCAAACGTTACTAGGTATTATAAATGCCTGTGTCATGTGTCTGTGATTAGGACCTGAGCCTCATTGTGCTGGGCATTGGTGCACTGTTCTCCCTCCTTTTCCACTTGGGCACCAAAGAGAAGACCGGTCGCCCACGTGCGGAAGAGGAAGGCTCCAGTCCAGATGAACGCCAACCTCTTGTCGTTCGCCTCACGACAGCCTCACCCTCAGTTCTCCTGCGATGGCAGCACTGGCTCACGGAACCATCCTTTTACCAGGTAACTGGCACATCTACACGCAGTGCTGCCCCACCTACTGAACTCTTTGGCCTGTAGGAAAGTGAGGATGTGCTGTGCTATAGTATGTTTCCAGGACATTTAAAATGCAGAGGACCCGGGATCTGAAATACAGTGCTTGTTTTTGTTTTCATCTTTATATGTGTGTGTGTGTGAGAGAGAGAGAGAGAGAGAGAGAGAGAGTGTGTCTTTCAATCATATTTTTTGAGGGTGTGTGTGTGTGTGTGTGTGTCATGGTGAAAGCAGTTCAGAGAAAGTGGCTGCCCATTTATTTGTTTTTTTTTAGAAATTTAAAAAAAATATTACATTCTTTTGTCATTTTTTCAGATGAAACTACCATCTTGAATCTCGCTAAAGTAAACATTATAAAGTCTTCAATGCCCATTTGAGTACTCCCTCAAAATCATAATTTTGTTTATAAACTCCTGTCTTTATTCATGCTCTAAAGGTAGCTCTTCTGTACATGTGTACCCGACTCATAGTGAACCTGTCCCAGACTTACATCGCCATGTACCTTACCAACACACTCATGCTGCCAAAGGTATGACTCCTGCTGTGCCCACATGTACCAGTTACACAAACAATACCCTGCAAGAGGCCCACTGTATTTTTTATCTTTTTCAACTGCATCTACATCGCAGTCAGGCATTCAGGTTGTATTATAGTTTATAAAACACATAAGACTTGTGTGTCTTTCTGTTGTAGAAGTACATTGCCACTATTCCTCTGGTGATGTATGTGAGCGGTTTTGCTTCTTCATTGATCATGAAACCTTTCAGTAAACTCATAGGAAGATGTGTGAGTATCATTCTGTGTTGTCATGATCTGTTTCTTTGGCTTGAATTATCAGTTTGTTTTCTAGAGACTTATATATTGAGCCATAAGCACTTTTTCATTTCTAGTCAATCTGTCAAAGGTATTACATGTTTAAGGATTTTTGATTATGCTGTTATGGATGGAGTTTTATTCTTTCTCACTGGCAGATGACCTATTTTGTTGGGCTCTTGCTGATTTTCGCATTCTCCTATTGGGTGCTGCTGGACACCCACATGGGTGACAAGGTCTATGGTGCAGCAGTGTTGCTGGGGGCAGGTTCAGCCACGATCCTAGTGATGTCACTGTCCATGACCGCTGACCTCATAGGAGATCAGACGGTAGGTTGCTGAACAATCAAATATTAGTTTCTACCAAACACGCTATAGATTTACTATGAAATAGCTACCAATCCCTCAACTTTTCAGGTTTTATAAAGGGTAAAGGCAAAATTTTTTAATTCGAATTTGTGCCACGCTCCGAATTGTTTTCTCACTGGTAGAGAACTGAGGCTGCATAGACAACATTCAAAGTTTTTTGCACATTTTCAAATCATTTTAAATTCTTTATTTTGTCTGAAATGAATTCAAAAATGAGTTTTTGTCTGTTTTTGTAAAGGTTCGAGCTTACCAAAGTGAGTGAACGGTTAAGAACATTAGGAAGAGCTGAAGTAAATGCAGACTGCAGCAGAAGTGAAAATCAGACTATTCTTAAATGTCCGGTTTTATCTATCAGAGAGCACAAGAACAGGGAAGTGAGCCAGTTTTGTGTATCTGTACTACAGATCAGGATATAGATATGGTTTTTCATATACACTTCTGGGGAACTAAAATTCCGTTCAGTTCTGTTTGTGTGTTTGTCATGATGGAAGCACTCTGATCACACTGAACGCGGAACCAGTGCTCAAAGCTGCAGGCCTGGGGTGGATATAAAAGGCATTGCTATAGGGAATCCTTAAAGTCACCCTCTGATAATCTCTCTGTCTTTGACAGCAAAGTGGGGCCTTTGTTTATGGAGCAATGAGTTTCACTGATAAGGTCGCCAATGGTCTATCGGTGATGATAATCCAGGGCCTGCATCCCTGCCAGTAAGTTTGTGTTTGTGTCTGGGTGTGTAAGTGTGTGAGTGAGGGACTTTTCATAAGATATTTTGATATTCAGCAGAAATAACATATTGATGGAAACTAAAGAAAGAAGTGACATTTGGCACCTCATGATGTGAAATTTGACAGTGTGTGTGTATTTTCGTGATGTGAAATTTGTCATAGTGTGTGTGCGTTTTCTTTCTAAGTACGCAGGTGTGTTGTCCGGCATGTGTTTGGTATTACCACTATGTGATGGTCGGTGTCACTGGAGGTGTGGGAATTGTTGCAGTTTTTGGCCTTTGTGCTATCCTAATCTGGCCAATCAAGATCCGCAGGCGTGAGTAGTCTACACCCTTCACCATCCATGCCCATGCATTTCGTACCCATGTGTATTAAGTGTGAGTGTGATATAAGCACCTTAGCTCTCTCTGATTGGTCAGAATGAAGTGTGACTGCCGGGTCACACTTCTTGGGCTAGGTTTCCTCCGATGTAGAGTGAGAGTGAGAGTGTGTGTGTGTTTGATGTGACTGACTGGCTAATTACTCTGCGTTACAGACTCTGAGGAGGTGCAGACAAAAGGTTCTGCCAGCAAACAGATCAAGGGTGAGGGTGTAAGAGTAGCTTTTCAAATGTCACTCCAATCACCAATCAGAGAGGACTCATAAATGGGGTCTGTTCTAATCAGCTACAAAAAGAACTGGGCCAATCAAGGTTTATTCTTGAGTGACAAACTGAAATCAATTTATCATAATCCCTGCATGGACCTCCTTTGTTTTGAAAGAAGAAAAAATGAGATCCGTGGTCTAATGTATCCTGGAAAAATGTACAGTCTATATGTTGACTGGGCTAGTACAAACTGATCTACAGCTCAAAACAGTGACCGATCTGGTATCTTCCTGCGCACTGAAAAAGCTCTTTCACTTTTAGTGTCTAAGCGGTGAAATCATATTTCTTTGTCCTGAATGGTTGTGTCTTTTTAGGTCTCCCTGTGATGTCAGGATTGTTGGGATCAGATGGCGAGGACTCAGAGAACAGCTCTGATCAAAGTCTCGTTAACTAACTACAGCAGTGGGACAGGCCACTCCTTCCTGCCTCAGACTACAGCAGCTCCACTCTCACAGAACACTTGAAAGCTGTCACCGTTCACACAAATACAGTCCAAAGCCATGAAGTGATTAGAAGGTTGACATTCTTCTGGAAAGCTGTTCTACAGTAGGATTTAGCTTTAGTTATGACACCTGTTGAACAGGGAAGGCTACACATAGTAAATAACAGACATTGTGATACTGGTTTAGCAGCTACTACATCTTTTTACACACATTTGGTCTTTCTTTCTCCTGTGTATGTTATAACGCACAATGTATTTTCTGCAGTTATGTTTTCTCTCTCCCCTTAATGTCTATAATTCACTACTACAGGGTGCAAAACGGGATTCTGCGGCAAAGGTAGTATTAGTAGTGTTTTTTCTTCTCTCTGATGATGAAGAAGGAAGACTGTCACAACTAATGTCAAAATTAGGGATTAACATCCTTATCGAGGGATCAAATGAAGGGATGAGATATGAAACTTTTGTCTCAAAGATGTAATCATGTTATTTATTTTTTTTTAAGTATGTATTTTTTTTGCAGATAATCCACTGCGTATGGAACAGTTCAGTTTAACAGTTCTAATGTTAGACACTAATTGAATTCTCTGTCATATTTCTGGGAGAAAGGGATAAAACATTTTTGAGGGAAATGGCAAGAAAAAGAAACGATAACTGCTTGTTGCAGTGACTGTTTAAAGTGATTCCTTAATGCAAAGAGTGATGATTTGTTTTATCTCATGTGAGATGACCTTTTACTTTTATTTTATACTTTTAATTGCAAGGGAAGCAACAAGACATACCATGGGATCAAGAGACTGGAAAATGATTCCTTGTTATAGGGTGAAGGAGAAATACATATATTTTGTCAATGAGGGACATGAAATAGGATAAAAGAGAAGCATTTGTTCATTTTTACATGTTTCATAAGGGACACAGAGACTCAGTTTGTTGAAATGAAACAGTCGTGTAATCGTGACTGATGAGCTTACAAAGCGGCACTGTAAACACCGGGGTAAAGAAACCGCCCACTCAGGGGGAGTGAAGCAACTCAAGAGCTTTCCTCTTGTTAAGTTTTGCTTGCTTAGATGATGTGTTCCAAACTGTTTTTCTTTTTTCATAATTGAAATATTTCAAGTGTTTTGGAGATTTTCTCCTGGTCTCGATCATAAAATTGAGAATCACACATACCTGAATGTTATTAAACTTAGTAAAAATAATTATTTGTTGTGTGGTCTGTTGATACAAAGTTCCTTTCAAGTGACTACTCCATGTCACATTGTTGAACAGTTGTTACTCTGTAAAAACCATGATATTTCAGTGTCACCCAGTGCCCTGGTTGCCTTGCAGTAGAATTTTGGAAAGAGGTATGCTTCAGTTTTGGATGCTACACTGAAATTTGATGGATTTAAATTGTGCTGCATGAGTTATTTTAGAGTTTGTAACGACTCAGTTCTGCAGTAATACAAAGACAAAGGCACAGCTGGCCTTACTCAGTCTCACTGATGAAGCAAAGATGTCTTTATTCAAGGTGAAAATGGTAAGAAGAGTGTTGTGAAAGACAGAGTTTTCACTGAAGCAATTTTTAATCACAGCTGACTTTAGCCAAGTCTGAATGTCTGTTATCTGTATTTCACAACCAGAAATCAACTTGTGCCTGTATAGATCGATGGCAATTTATAAATAGAACTATGGAGACTCTAAGAGCTCCTCTAGACTGCCCTAGACCAGTGGTTCTGAACCCCAGTCCTGAGGGCCTCCTGTCCTGCACATTTTTGTTTTTGCACTTCATTATCATATCAATATTAATTGAGCTAATCAAGGGTTGGATGATTAATTGACCACTGCAATCAGGTGTGTCAGTCCTGACCTAATGAAGAGTTAAAATAAAGACGTGCAGGACAGGGGGCCCTCAGGACTGTAGTTGAGAAAAGCTGCCCTAGACTTCATAGAAATTCAAAAGCATGGACATTGGTATGAGCCCTCAGTGTTAATCTTCAGCACCTCCTAGTGGCAGCTGTGTGTAATGACCCTAACAACAATATGAGGAAGGCCAAGTACTGGAGGAGTAAAAACATTCTGTTTAGAGTGAATGTATCAAGGGTTTGACTCAACATGTTGAATATTGAGACTCGATCTGTCTAGTCTGACTTGATAGCTAAAATATTTTTTTCAAACCAGTACGGAGATTGTACAAACAAAGACCTCCAACGTAACTATTGAACATTATACGCCTTTTAGCCACTAAAAGTACTGATCCAAAATGGAAGGGGAAAAAAACAAACAAACAAAAACAAGCACATTTTTAATAAATAGGAACTTCTTGGAGCCATTTTTATCTTTGTAAATTTGTAAACCATACTTGTCATTCTTTGTGTCAGACATGATAAACAATCAAAAGATAGCCATAGCTTGTTCCTTGTTCCCAGAGAGTTTGGAATTACTGCTTTCAACTTGCTGCAAAGGATACTTACTAGAGCAGCTCAAAGACCAATATTGTTCCTTTTAAAAGTCCTCAAGACTCACATGGTTTTACTCAGTACTTTCAAAGCAGCAGAAATAGCTAACACGACTTCAAAGTTTCGTTTATTATGGTTCTAAAGTATTTTCATCCTCCTCATGTTTGGTGAGAGTCTTTTTTCATAAGACATAGAACAGGTGGCAGAGGAAAGGGCAGATGCAGGAAATGAAGGTCAGGGAATGGACTCAATTGTACCTTTATATGTGCTTGAGGCCACATCTCTCTCTAATACTAGGGTTTGATCTGTGGCATTAAGAATGAATGGATTCCTCAAAGCTTGTCATGTTTACCTACCATGGACTCTACTAGTGATTCTGACCAGAGCTGAGCCTGCGATACATCATGTGTCCACTAGGTGGCAAAAGGTACTCACACGATGTTTGTAAATGACTTAAAATTCTTTTCTGTTGTGCAATATCGTTAAAGGTATGCAACTTTACACGTAAACTGAAATGAAGTATTGACTATCATTTATTTAACTGGCTAAATAACAGACATCTGAATTCCTTTACAGTCTATATTGCAATGTTAGTTTGTCAAACTAACTTAGATGAATATTACCTGCTTTCTCTGAAGTGATATGAAATTCATATGACTTTGTTGTGATATGGATTACCTCATCATGTGTTACCTAGCTGCTATATACAATGCTGTACAGAGATGGAAATGCTACAGAAGCTCAGAAATCACTAGGGTGAATAAAGGTGGTGTCCTCATTTGCCCTCTACCGAAAACCATTTGTTGTTTTGTTCATCTGGCCTTTTCAGGATGTGTATGCTTGGCCAGTGGAAACACTGAAGGCCAGTGGCAGTGAATCCTATGTTTACTTGCTCTCATTCAGAACTGAGTCAAAACTTAATATAAAACATATTTCATTCAGGCTTAAAATCCATCTACCCCCAGAGCTATACTTTATGTCATGTTAAACATTACCAGTAAGTAAGTGCCTGTAGGAAAATCCAACCAAATACTTATTAATAACACCTATGTTTTAAAACGAAGGAAACCAGATGAGAAACACATACTCAGCTGGCTTCTATTACGGGGCAATTATCTCTAATTGGAACAATATTTAGAAATCCCACTGTTAGCCAGTTATAACTGGAGTCAACATAAAGTATTGTTTAAACTAATTTGGGTTATGGGGCACATCACTGTAAGTAATGCTACAAACTATTCCCATAAAAGAATCACTGGTCTTTGCATTGGTCAATTTTGAATGGTTGAATTGTGTGCTTCAAAGCCAGCATGAAGTGCATCCACGGTGATTCAAATAATATCTTCAGCATTACATGTAGTAAATGCTTTATTATATTTTAAAATGTAATTTACAAAAGTAAAAAGTGTGTGTGTGTGTGTGTGTGTGTGTGTGTGTGTGTGTGTGTGTGTGTAGGGGGAGAGGGGTGTATGTCCCATTCTGATAGAGTGAATACATGCAGCTTTGGCCCTTTTGATCCAGCTGGAATATTATGCCAACACAAAGTGGCTTATGACTTCATAATTGGAGCACTACCATTAAGCCCGTGTGAATGACAAGCATAAAACATATGCATTAAATACTGCTTCAGTGTACTAAACTCCATGTGGCCTTAAATCTGTCTTAATTCAGACCAGAAACTATCTGCTCCTCATTAAGAGTAAATCTGGTTGCAATGAGGACAGTATATAAAGGGATCCCATTATTTGGTTTCCTCTATTTGCATATACCACTGCAGGTCAGCTAGTGTGTTTATAATGTGTTTGGTAAAATAACACCGATCACTTGTCCCTGAAGGGCTGGCACACACACTAAAGTAAACCATGTAACACTAATGAAGCCATTAGTCAATGTTTTCCTTCTAATCATGATAATTCAATCAAAATATTGGCACCGATATTTTAGCATTTGACAGTAGTTACATTTAATGTGCACAGGGAACTCTGATGTTTAACAGAATCCGGTCCTTTTCTCCAGCGTTTCTTGAGCAGTTTCATTCCGTGTCTCAAAACAGTCTGGAGTGCTTTCACATACAGGATTTGGTAATAGTTTGACAGCCCTTTGAATGATGCATCCCTGAGCTAAGGCAATGACTTATTTTTTATTTTATAATTACTGTCATATTCATGTGCACACGATAAAATTATGGCCAAGAAATGCAATAAGTTTTACTCTGGTCTTGATGTCATCAAGCAGAGTTTCCTAGCATGGTTTCTGAAGGTTCTAAGTACTGCACATTGTAGCCCACCTCCCCCATCTCTGACACACCTGAACCAGGTGTGTAGGTGTGTAAGAACCAAGATAGACCCTGAAATTTGCTGAAATGTGGTTCTCTAGGAACAGGATTGAGAAACACTGGTCAAGCGCTGCTTCAAGTGATCTTGATTGTTTGAAAATGTGTCCTTTAGGTGGCGCTAGTGTAATTTAATGATTGGATTATCTGTAAGAGAGAGATCCACTCCACTGTGTGGGTTGAACTTCACCGCTCCTCTCTCTGCTATATTGGAAATGATAGCTATTTAGACTAAATATCTTGCAAGTCACCCACAAGACAGTGAGTACTGACACACTGTTGGATTTCCGGAAAAAAACTGAGTGAGAGACATTTGAAGTCTGGCCAGAAGTTAATGCTGTCGTTTAGTGAGCGCAACCTTCCCTGATAGGTCCAGCTGTTGTGTTCCACACATTCTCTACTCTTGTTTACATATTAGGTACTACACATGGTAGCTGTGCTTATTCAAAATAGACCTACTGTAAATATAAAATTGTTACACATAATTAAAATATTCATCTGTATTTTAATATTTGTTATTCCATCCTCATCCTTTCTTCTACAACCATGTTGATGGACAGTGGCCAGTGTAATCCTGCCATTGGCCAAACAGTCCTCATTTGTCCCTTAGTAATTCTCGTAGAAAGAAATTTTTAAAATGTGTAATTCCAGTGTACATTTTGGATTGAGTTCACTGCCATCTTCAGAAATGCCTAATTTGTTCACCCTATCACAACCTTGCAGCTGAACTTGAGAGGGGGGCAGATTAACTGAACGAAAACGTAAAAATGACCTAGACAAGAAAAATCCAGACATTCGCAATTTTTATGAAACAGGACTTTAAGTTTGTATTTTCTGGTATAACTGGGAGTTGAAAAATTAAGTTATAATTAATAGTTAAATTGTTAGATGTTGGCTCTGATATCAGGCACCAGTGTTCTGAATACAGATTAATTGTTTTTGCTTAATCAAAATAATGTTTGGTTTCCCTCACAAGATAAAAACGTTTTTAGTGCTGCAAGAGGGCTGAGGACATGACGGAAAACATCCATAAATCAAACAAGGTTGAGCAATGGCTGTTCTCCAGGTCCGTCTACAAAAAACGGTCAAGGTAGAACGAAGAAAAATGTGACATAAAAATGTGTAAAAAACAGACAAGGTAAACCGCATAACAGCATGACAGCAAAAATAAAATACAACAGATATGCCCACCCCCCCCCACCCCCCAAAAAAGAGCCATCCGATTTCATGAGCATAAGTACGCCCATGAATTCTACCCTGTTAAAATGTTTTGTTCATAGATAAAGTTCCACAGGTCACTGTCAGGTTTTATGAAGAATTGCCAAGCTCAACCCTTTCACTGGAAATCACATTAAATCAAAGTCCTGTGTCTTCCCTCCACAACACAAAAACTCTGTCATCTCTGAAAACACAAAAGGGAACAAAAAAAGAAAAAGATGAATAAATGCAGCACATAAAGGAATGCTTCACGCAATGAAGAAATAAACTACGTTAAACGCTCAGCAAAATTTAAAGGCATAGAGAACTTTCAATGTTCTGTTGCAAGTAACTCGCAGAATTAGAAAAAAAAAGTCTCATTGGAGTAACCACAGCATTTTCCCCTTCTTTGATAAAAACAAGATTATACCTCCCTTTTATGGAAATAGCCTACAAAATGTTACACCATTGTCAGTATCCTTAATTCTGAAGAGAGTAATATACAATAGTTCTTTGGAATTCACAGAGGAACTAATGGACTTTGCAAACAGGCTAAGACATAGCAAACATTTCCTTTTTTTTTTTTTTTAACTATAAACAGATGCATGTAAAAATATACATATACATTTGAGATTTGTACTTTTCATCTTTTCTGTGAACTACACTTTTACTAGTTCTCTTTATATGTTCCAGTAAAGTATGCTACTTTTGCTACATCACTTTTCATCTTCTGCATTTTTCCCTGCTTCAGGTATTTTTAACTAATTAATGTGAGCCAACTGCCACCAGTAATGACTTTTTATATGTCATATTTTTTCCTTTTGGTTTTGATCACTGTTGTGGTTCTTGGAGAAAAAAACCCACAAAAGCAAAAATCTAAAACAGACAACTAAAAAAATAAATAAATGACAATTAAACAACCAAACAAAAAATTGAATACAATACTTCGTTGCTTTTGTTTGCCAAAAGATGTGGACATGTCAACATACAACAACTTCACTGCATTTTTGGGTGAAAATAACACGAGGAGGGAAGTAGCTTAATAGCTAACAGTTGTTTTTAACAGCCAAACAACTGTTTAAACAGTTGCAGAGGACATAGACATATAAACCTCGCTAGTGTTAGTGAATATGCTGTTCAAACAAGTTGTTCCCCAGTTACTTTCGTGTAACAGCAAAACCATAAAGCCCTGTGAATGATAGTAGCGTTAGCTATTTACATACAGTGGCAATCATGTGCGAACTGTGTTTAACTAGATTTCAAAACACATTACACGTTGTATTTGCAGTACAATAAGCTATTAAGTTAACACAATTTTGGCATTTGTTGTGTCTGTTTTGTTTTTCATTTAAAACCTTTGTTGTCATGAAACATGGTTACACTGGATCTGTTTATCTATTTGTTTTGATTAAGATGGCTTATTTTTGTGACCAGATGATTTTTTTTTCTCGCTCACGGTAGCTTATTTTTTTGGATCACACATCTACTTTAAAGTAACTGAGGCCTGCTGCAGATTTCTGTGCACTTCTGAAAGCTGACACAAGGTCTGCATGTACGCTGCTTATACAGCAGTGGCATGGGCTTCTTAATGGTGATTTGTCATACAACGTCAGTGGACAGATTAAGGCTACTTTTATTAGAGTATGTACTGATTCAAATTTATGGATGACTCTGCAGCCTAAGTTCATTTTTCTTCCCTTTCGTGTACCTTAAAATGAAACCCAGATCATTCTTGATTAGAAAAGACGTGGGTTTGGAGAGGGAGAGAATGGGTGAAACCTCAGAGAGATAAAATGATGTGTTTTTTATTTAGGGGGGAATCCCACAGGGCACAATCACTGCTATGCTGGCAGCAGTCAAACATCTCACAGGTCCTAAACATTTACTGCACATGGTCATTAAAGCTGATGAAAAACAGCACAGCTGGAGCCAAGGCAGCTTTAACAATAGAGCTCAATATAGAGTTTAACAAACAAAAAAAGCAAATAAAAACAAGAGCACCAAAATACAGTTAACACCTCAAATTAGACATACAGATATGAACAGAAAGATGTTGTATAAAAAAAAAATAAAATAAAGGAAATATCAGGATAAAGAGTAGATTAATGGACCCTTGCTTGGGAATTGCATGTTTGGCTTAATTATTGTATTATAAGCAACAACAGTTTATTATTATTATTATTATTATTATTATTATTATTATTATGATTATTATTAATACTACTACTACTACTACTACTACTATTACTACTACTAATAATGACAGCAGCAACAACAACAACAACTAATAAATACAACAGGAACTCATCATCATAATCATCATCATCATCATCATCATCATCATCATCAACAACAACAGCAACAACAACAACAACAACAACAACAACAACAACAACAACAACAACGAGAAGATATAAATAGCACATTAAAAATATAAAAGTATGTCCTAACGGACGTATGTAAGATATATAACAAAAAATTTAAAACAAGGCCAAATGATTAAATAACTTGAATTCCAGAGGACAGTCATTCTGAAAACAAACTACGACACTCTAATGCAACACCAATCTAAAGCATATGCGATATGTTTCATGTTTACCAACAGTATCTTACCTACACTCTGAGTGCAGTTCACAGTGACAGCAGGACTCATTGGCCAATGCTCTGTCAGTGGAGAATCTGTCAGTATCAATAGTGGTAACTCCCTCACACAGATAACCCAGAAGACACTGTTGAGGTTGTGTGTGTGTAAGGCATGTATTCTTCTACAAGACACAGAGTCATAGCCTGTGCTTTAACATCACTACAGCCCCTTGGCCAGGCTACTAATGGCCGATGTAGCCCTGTTTCCACCAGGGTATGCAGAACAGTTCTTTGGGCCATGTTGGTGCCATATGAGAGGAACAGGAGGCCAAAATCCTACTTTAATTGTTCAAGTATGCCCTTCGGCTTCAAAGAAAGAGGGATTGGAAAATACCAAATACAGCAAACTCAGAGAGGATGTTTTAGTAACAAAAGGGTCTCAAAGTTAATGGACAGTAGGAGTCATCAGACATGGGAGAAAACTGACCATCACTGAGGAGTGAAACTGTCGCATCTGAGGGTCTACGAGTCTGTCAGTTGTCAGTTCTATTTCCTAGACTTACAACTGAAGTGTCACAGCTGAAGACATGGACAATGTTGACCTAATTTATTACATATTAGTGCCAGATATCCACATTAACATTTTATAACAGGGGTTTTTGAGGAAACTGGACTCATATGTTGAGGTTTTTCACTTGTTGAAGTTTTCACAGCAGCTTTCTCAAGACAATTATTTAAGTTGGCTTATTGTCTGTGAATTTGCAAATCGTGCACCGTTGCAGCTCTGCTCAGAAAATAAATCGCACCACTTTTAAAGCACGTTTCTTTTTTTCGTCAGGTACCACAATCACACAGCGCTGCCAAAAAAACCCAGCTGTGATGGTCTCCATCACTTAGGTGATTCTGAATTGAACCTTGAATGTATTCAGCTGACATGCTCCACCTGCTGTCCAATCATGGCTTTGTGTCAAGCAGGGTACTGTGGAAGACTTTGGCACCAAAGCCATTACTCCCTTCACTTTTGCTGTGTTTGGACAGCTGCTGTTAAAATGACCTGCTTGTGGTTCAGAAACACAAACTCCACTGACTCCTAACTCTGAAAGCACTGACACTTATGGGGTGTTTATGAATCTTTCATCGTAAGATGATGTGCTCTCTTTTGACTTTGTTTAAAGGCATCAGAGTGGCTCTCTAATATTCCCTTAACAAGACCGTGGATTTGCTTGTACGTGACTGGACAGAGCATATGAAATGTTCATGGAAAGCTTGGTGTGCGCTTACTTCATTGTCAGATAAATACCCACCTGCTTTGCTATAATTATGATTGGTGAGGAATACAAGACACTCAGTAGAAACATGGAGTTCATTAGTTACAGCAGTCAGATATAATATGGTGATGATTATGAAATACTTTTATTAGTCATGGAATAATTTAGTTGTACAGCACCGTTCTGATACTAAAAGCATCACCAAGTTGACTTCTACTAATTGAGCTGTGTGATTCCCAAGTCAAATGTGCATTCCAGCCAGATTTGCTAGAAAAACCTTTGTTTCTGAATTCTCACTTGGTAAAACGGATGCAATCTTTCACTGGGATGCTCTGTTTCATTAAAACAGAGAAACTCTGTTAGGAAAGTATACAGTATGTCCCTACTGATGTTTAATCAGTAATCATTGGGTTTATAAAGTATTGTCTGGAGTGCGTGGAGTATCTGGGACAGTTGGCCATGTGGTACAGGCTGGAGCCAGGCAGGGCTGGGAAGGGAAATGTGCTGAATTCCTCACCGATCCCCACTGAGGGCCGGCTGAAAACTGATAGCGCTGATCTCCAGCTCACTGCTTGACTACAGGGGCCTGAGTCAACTTCACTGCATTACAAAAAGAAAAAAGAAAAAAAAAACTTTTAACCCTTTGAGGCACAGACACACAAGTTTACACAAGTTTATTCTTTGATTCCAAAGAAAACCAAAACTAATCATTTCTAAATATGTTCAGGATGATTCCATTGCGTGTAAAGATTGAGAAATGGAAAAATGCAAAGCTTAAATGGACTAAAATTTCTTCATTCAGGCTGGTAAATGATTTAAATGAGAAAAATGGTCGTAAGCCCTGGGCTATGTACGGTATCTCAGTCCACATTTGCCACACGGTGCTTTTTTATCTTTCATGCACAGGCCCATCTGTATTGAGTGAGTGTGCTTGGTGTTGTAATATGTCAAAGCCATATGGCGTGCAGCTTACAGGTCCCTGGGAGTGTGATAGTGATGTTGGTGAGCATTTGCAGTGTGGGAAAACTGTGGAACCTCAGCATCTCCTTCCTCTTTCTAAGATGTGTGGTGGAGCAGGATAACCCAGCCTACTCTTTAGTCATTCCGTAAACTAGCAACATAATGAGAAACAAAAACCACCAAAGCCGCCACTCTCCACCCCATAAGTGGTCTTTCAGCAATTCCACTTGACATGGTAGTCAAAGTTTCCAGATTTAAAGGGGGGGGGGGTGGGATTCTTTCCACTGTGAGTCAAGAGTCAGTTTAACATCCTCAGCATTTTCTGTACTTAGTTTGGAGGTTGGGAGAGAAAGAGAGAGAAGAGAGAAAGAGAGAGAGACAGAGAGAGAAGGGGAGGGCTGAGGAAGGCGGGAGGATGGGGGGGGGGGGGTGAATACCATGTCACAGAGCTATCAGTGCCAGACCACATTTTGATTTACATATGAATTATGATCTCATGTCATAAGGGGTGAGATGTGCCAAGTTTTAACCAGTTATCTGGCAGAAGAAAACAACAAAGTCTCAAAGTTGAATGCAAAGTTTGCCATTGCAACTATCTATCTAAGTATCTATCTATCTATCTATCTATCTATCTATCTATCTATCTATCTTATATATGCTTAATATATGCACATGCATACATAATTGTAATATGTATACTGACAATTTTACACACACACACACACACACACACATATATATTAGGGGTCGACCAATATGTTTTTTTCAGGGCCGTTACCAATTATTAGCAGTCAAGGAGACTGATAACCAATATTTGGAAACAATATAGGCCTACATGTCAAAATTTAGAATCACACAAACTTTAACTCAAAACTTTGTTGAAATGCCTTTAAGCATATGTTTAATTAAAAGAGAACTTTTCAACATTGTCTTAAAACAAAAAGTGAAGGGAGCTCCCAGCAGCATTTCTTATATAGTTAACTGAAATTTTTAATAAATAAATAAATAAATACAAGTGTCTGTTCTCTGACAACTCTACACCATGTATGCAGTCCGTGTATGGATTAACACAGGCCTTAGATGCAGTTCCAATACGTCTAAAGTCTCCTACAACAATATTCTGCACCTCTACAAGAGACAGAGTCAGATACAGCTTCAGGACACACTTCAGTAACGTTACTACTAGTCGTGGGTTGAGACTGAGAGTACAACCGGCCCTGACGTGCAAGAAAAATCGTTATAGCCTATCAATTTTTCACTAGTCAGCTGGCTAAATTATGGATCAACAAATGAACTTGACGCTCGCTATACCGCATTCAAGTTACCTCTACGAGACTCAACAATAGCTTACGTTGTTATGACCATCGGCCACCTGTAACATAAAAACACCAAATCATAGGGGCGCGTAATGTTACATTTGCTAAAATAAGTTCCAGTTGCAGTGGCACCAACGTTATACAAAAATATAGCAATCGCTATTATCTCGCTATAGTTAACTGTAGGCATATCACTGCAACATAGTGCATTTTCTGTGTAACTTTTTGCAACTTCAGTGTAAAAGATTGTGATGTTTATTGCAACTTTGGCAACATCTGCTGCCTCACCTTCGCAACACCGCTCCGGTGAGCTCCAGTCTTCAAATTAGTGCTGTGTCCTTCGTGAATGATTTGTTTATTTTGACTTTTGTATGACTCGGGAATAACAAGTTGCCTAGTGACTGATTGGCTCACGTTTTCCCTGGGCCAAGGGACACAGGACATTCACATGTCACATGGTTGCTGTGCAGGCTCAGTGTAGGGATGAGTGATTCATTTATGACTCATAACCACGGGTCCTCAGGACCTGAGTCTCTCGTTCACTTGTCACATGGCTGCTGTGCAGGCTCAGTGTAGAAATGAGTGATTCATTCACAGCTCATAACTACGGGTGTTTGGGTCCTGACTCTCTAGTTCACTTGTCAAATGGCTACTTCGCAGGCTCAGTGTAGGAACGACTGGGATCTTTTGTTCACTGTTTAGGTGGTTATAGCAGTAACATGGCCAATGCTATTATTACTGGTGAGGAGAGCCATCTAACATTAGCTAGATAGCTAACGTTAGCTATGTAGCTATTGAATGGACATTTAATTTGCCTTTCCGTTGGAACGAGTTCATACACTATGGGTCTTCAGTGGCCAGGTGACTTTTTTTATTGATATGCAGCACTCTCAGATGGGTAAATTAAGTAATCAGCCATTTCAACTGAATAACTCAGTAGGCTATGGTCCAAAAGGTTGCTTAAGAGCTTAATAAAAGTGAACTTGTGTATTATACTTTACCAAGTGAAGAAAACCATGTTGCTCTTAGTGTTTGAGAACCATCTTTCTGTCATCACTCAGATGACCACTACAGTGCCTCATCAGTTCCAATGAACGAAATGAACCAATGATTTGAAAAAAGATTTGTTAATTTTACTGAACGAGATTCAAAGATCCCAGTCAGTAAAAAGATCCGAACTTCCCATCACTACTTCAAATGCGTTTCTCTGTGCCCGTGTTTTGGCACAGTAGCCTTCAGTGTTGATAGGCTATTACTCGTGACGTGTAACCAGACAGTGCTGTGGACGGAACATTGCTCTAGTCTAGACCACAGAGTGGTGACTACAGACAGAGAGAGGCGGCTGCATCAGAGCCAAAGTAGCGCTTTTTAAAATGAATTTATTTTATCGGCAATCGGAAAAAATACCGATACCGATAATCGGAAGAATTCTGAATATCGGCTCCGATAATCGGCCAAGCCAATAATCGGTCGACCCTAATATATATGCATATACTGTACACACACACACACACACACACACACACACACACACACACACATATATATATATATATATATATATGTGTGTGTATGTATGTATGTATGTATGTATATGTATATGTATATACATGTATACATACACACACACACACATATATATGTGTGTTTGTGTGTTTATTATTCTATGTTCTGTATATTGTCTATATTCACTGACATTTAGAATGTAATTGCTTCTGTGTCCTTTGGGTACTTTTCCCCATACAAAGTCTCTTTCACACATATAGACACAGCACTACTCTAAAATAAGTCCTTCCATGCTCGCACCATTAATATTAACACACAGTCAGTCAAACTGACTTTGACACTTCCCCTTCACAAGCTTTGGGAACATAAAGGTTTAGCTTTAATTAGGGAGGACTGGAATATGAATTAGGCGATCTTGTAAATCTAGGATGTAAATAAAACACACATGCAGGTTGGAATCCAGGCGGAGGAATTGGCAGGGCTGCTGGTGAATGTGTTTGTGAAATGTCCTGGCAGATCCCTTAATCAGCTCTAATCAGAACCGTGCCTCTGCTTCTGAGAGAGAGAGAGCGAGAGAGAGAGAGAGAGAGAGAAACAGAGAGAGGGAGAGAAACAGAGAGAGAAACAATCATTAAAATACTATCCAATGCAATTACCCATAGATTTAAAACAGATGATTTTTTTTTTGTTTTTGCCATGGTACTCTGTTCTGGAGCCAGGATTGGTATAATTGAAGAGTTTATTTTGTGCTTTTATTTCTGGGCGCAGAAAATGTAATCTTTGCATTATACTGAAACTATATATTCAAACTGCTTGGATGGCCGTACAGTCCCATGGCTGTATAAATATTTCAGAGAGTAAATGACAGTCACAGGAGACTGGTAGACAGGGACTGTTATGACATGCACTATAATGATAATTAAGGATGTGATGCTCCCAGGGTAATTATTATTATGAAATGTGGCTACTCATCAAATGATGTAACAACACATGAGGAACTGATGGAAGAGACACAACAGCCCTTTCTTCTATTTTTCTGAAGTCCCTTTGGAGACTAACTTTTCTTGTTTTAATTTAGCATGCACAACTTAAAACTTTCACTCTTTTTTCAACTTGTCTTTCTGCTGATACTGTGGCAATGATTTGCTTATGCTTGATTAAATGACAATGTACAACAACATATATAGAATAAAATACTTAAATGCTATCAAAAAATCCTTGATGCTAAGTATAAAATAAATCATCAGTGAAAGATGAAAATGAGGTACTATATTTTAAAAGTCTTAAAATGTAGTTTAAGCAGGTGTAAAAGATTTGCGTTTGGTGATAATGCTCCACATATCACCTTTTCACTCTGCCACTTATTCTTAATGGGTAATTGGAAAACGAAACTCCAGGGTCCATTTACACATGGAATCAACCTAGAGACGGCTGCCAGAGGAGAAATTGAAGGCAGATTGTCCAAATTCTGCATCAGCCACAAAAACCTGTACAATCTGGGGAGCTCAGACAAGTTGGCACGAGATGTGACACAATGATTCATTTCATATTAGTAGAACCAATTCACAAAATCAACTTAGACAGCCATTTAATGAGTCAATTCTCAATACCTGGTTCAACTTGAACCTTTGACAGAATATTTTTGTTATCATGTTCAGAGTTTACTTAGTTGATCTTTAATGAGTTGATAATTGCTACCTGCGGAGCAGTGTTGCGGCGATTTAGGCCGACATGATTTGTTTTCAATTAAGCTCCCGGTGCACGCTTGGTTAAGTGATAATATGCTAACTTCTCTACGGGCGTCTTGTGCTATTTTAGTACCTTGCAATAATGAGCAACGTTAATCAGAGGGGATGTCTCCCTCTTTCAGACACAGCTGATTGTAAAGAAAGCAAGGCTGAGTTATGATAAGGCAGCACAATAGCAGGCCTGTTTCTTTGGTTCACGAATGAGTGCTCTTAATCAGCCCAGGGAGGAAGGTGTGAAGCCGTGGGGACAGATGTATAATATCATGACTTCCTTCCATAAGCTCCTGCTGCAGATTTATGGTGTGGCTACTTTGTTAGAAAAACTCTCTCATGGCCCTCTTCCGCCTCAACCTGTTTTCCTTCTCCCGGAGTTTTAGTGTAGTGTTGTTTCCTTCTCTCAGGGAGAAAGGGAGCTGGAATTGATGCCTGTAGAGTAGAAGCCGCAGTGTTGCCTCCATTTTACTTGCACCGAACTATGACGCTTGGCCAGATCGTGAAAAGCAACAAAATGAGCACATCTCAGGGATAAAAATTAAGTGTAATTGGCGATATCTAGCATATAAAAATGAAAGATTTGTCCGGAATGTAATTCTTTTTTTTTTTTCAAACCATTTGAAATGCCACTCAAAATTTTGCTTGGCCATAGGCCATTTATGTGCTACGGAAATGCAAAAGTATCTTAAATAAGATATGACAGTGTATGGAAATCATATCGCTGTTTGATTTCAGTAGGAATATTAGATCCTGAGCGGTCCAGAGGTGAGAGCCAGGAGCCTTGTGCTTGACTGCTTTGATGTAGTTTGGTGTAATATTGGGCTAAACTCTTCCAGAAGCCATCATTAGCCAGACATGTCAATTTGACCGTTTTCTCAAAAACTGTTTCAGAATATCCTGTCAAGAAAAGAACAAGAAATCTTCACAAGGTTGTTTGAGGACGTTGAAAGTTTCTGACTAACTAGTTCCATTAAAACTCCTAACAATACCCAGTTCAAGTATTGTCTGTATGGTTTGTCTTTCAGTTGTGGATTAGTCCTAAAACCTAATGACCTAAGTCTGTTCTGTTGCTGTTTTAATTTGATGTTGTTGACATAGCTCAGTCTTCATCAGCTACTCTTATAACAGGGTTGACAGAGGGGAAACAGCAGGGGATGACAATGAGCTCCTGCCATGACAGGAAGTAAACTGATTGCAATGAAAATGTTTTAGCACAGTGGTCGAAATGTTTGAGGTCTCATATGACATTTTTCTAGAATGGTTTGTGTGTGCATAGAAAACAGTCTTTTTATTTTGTTGGTGATATAATTTCCATTTAAGAAGAAACACTCAAAAAAGCTTCTTTTTGTTTTGGTCTTGATTCTGAGAGAAGGTAACCACCGTGTTTTGGCACCTTCTTCAAGCATGTCTGGGAGAAATGGAGGGAATTCAAAACATGATCCAAAGCCTTAGGGTTTCTCTCATGCTGATATGGCCCAAAGCCAAGACCATAGCTGTTCTGCTGTTGACAAATGGACCATCTAATAGAAAGTCTGTTGATAAAGAGCACTAGGGTGTCAGCTTAAGCTCGTCATTCAGTTTAGTCTGTTTTTTGTTTTTTTTCAGAGACTGGATTAAGGTTGCCTTTCCTCAGCATCTCAGCATGGGCTGGTCAGACTATAACCAAAGCAATGTAGGAGCTTGCTTTTCTTTTCCAAGTTCCCTGTGTACAGGACAATGTATGTGATTAAAAATGGAACGGAATGTTCAGAGTCTTTTCTGAGAAGTTAAGGCAGAGAATGTGTAGAAATTAATTTTCACATCATGGAAATTAGAGTGATTTAAATGGATTAAAAAATAAGTCTTTCTTTCTTTTTCTTCTTTCTTTGTTTCTTTTTAAATCCAAACATTGTCTTTCTATTTTGATGCTGTATGTGTTTCATAATATGAAAAGTCATTCACATATTATATGTGGTCCTTAAATTATATATACATATATATATATATATACATATATATATATATATATATATATATATGTGTGTGTGTGTGTGTGTGTGTGTGTGTGTGTGTGTGTGTGTGTGTGTATATGTATGTATGTATGTATGTATGTGTATATATATATATAATATGAGAGCACGTTACTGCTACAGTACCAGAGTAGAAGTACAATGCAGAAAACTGTTTTTCAATACTATGAATTCAGAAGGCATCAGAGACTACAATTCCAGCCTGTGTGTAGCCCCCACCTTTCTCTTTTTCTGTCTTTCCCTCCGACTGTCTCCTCTCTAATGGGCTCCAGATGTGGGGGTTGATGGGGGTGAGTGGCTCGCTTGTCATCCATAGAGCTGTCTGTCCATAGGGGATGCTATGGGGGGGGGGTGTAGTGGTGGTATGAGAGGATTTGCTGAGGTGCAGGTCAGAGCTGGAGGGACATCTGGAAGTACTTGGGGTCAGTGAGCTCAGGCTGTGAAAGGTGAGATGGACGAGCAGTCAGGGACGACAAGCAGAAAGGACAACATGAAGGCTTTTTTACAGTGTATTGAGCCTCCTTCCCTTCTTCTCCACAACTGAGAGCATCAGCAGGGACAGGAGCTGACCTTAAAAACCAACAAAAAAATATGGGCTTCCTAAACTCAAGCATTTACCATGCATATAGTCTTTTTGTTGATAGGAAACCAGCATATGGATTGTGTTGGGCGCATTGTTTCACTGTGTATTTACATTTTAAATTTGTAATTATGTTAAAGACAGCGCCTTAATGGATACATGCTTGATTTGAAATTCCATTAGATAAAAGCATCTGCTAAACGAATAAATGAAATGTAATGTAAATGCTATTGTTCCGATGGATTGTGATTTTTTTTTTTTTTTGCGTGAGACAGCAATTTAACATGTATTAATGCCTTAGGGTCAATTAGACCCAACATGCTTTAGTGAAAATACATGAAGACCTCATAGTTGAATGCTTTCCAATATGTGGTAGAAGCAGCTGTGGCTTAACCTTTACTGAAGAGGGTTTTTGTGAATTTAGCACATGTTGGCAACGTGAAAGGTAGGTGAGTTTGCAGAATTTCCTGCATATTAAATTGAAGTGCTTCCAACAAGTGACTTGTTATTTCAAGTTAAACTCTTTTTCAAGGGCCCAGTGACCTCTGTATTAATGGCTGAAAGAGACTGGGGCAAAAATAGCAAAGTTGAAACAGGAAACAACTTCTTCTCCAAAATGAATATCCAGTATTTTGTAGGTCCTTGGAGAATCTAGCTGTTCAGAAAAGGCCTGACTCATGAACTGCTTGGATCATAAAGATTCCAGTTCAAATGAGATGGAACTGGACCAGCTTGTGGGGAGAGGCCACATGAAAGGCGTGACTATTGGAGTGGTGACTGGAATTTTAATATGGGGTCTTGATTGCAGAAAATGCCTCCAACCAGACTCGTTAGAAGAGGCTGAGTACGTCTATCCCCCTAACTCTGACCTTTGCTCCAGCTGAGGTGATGGAGTTGTGTTTTCATAGGTAACAGAAACTACTGATGGACATCAGCAGAGTCAGTAAGATTCGATGTCAGCGCCTTTTAAACATCTGAAGGTTCCCCACCATTCTCAAAGCCCAACAGTTTGTGCCATATGAAGACCAAGAGACAAAACTGCACATTAAGTTTGATTTTTGCACGAATACTGGAAAAATGGTGCTCATCCAATAGCTACATCTGACTGACTCGGTAACAAAGACTGTCCTTTACACTCTCTGTTAACCAGACACACATTCCTTTCCATACCGTGACTTTTGACATCTGCCTTCCGTTGGGGTTATCAGACAGCTTTCAAAGATCAAATGATCAGGTCAGCTAAAGATTAGCATTCATGAGGAGGACAGGGAGAATCTGACAGCACAAAATATCTTGAGAAGTAAAAGCAAAGCAGAGCCTGGAATCCTTAGATATCTCTTTAAACTCAGTGTTTAACCTTAACTGCTTTAAATCACAATAAAAAGAATGCTTTCTCTTGATGTACAGTTGTAGAACCATGTTATAAGTGGGATCCCAATCTGTTTTAACCACTTGACGCATACATAATCATTATGGTTTTGGAAAATTTCTGTGATATAAAGAGGAGCATCCATTCATCAGAATCTACCCCACCCCTCTCCTCCTATTGGTTAGAACAGTAGCCTCTCAGGTCACTTAAAGTCAAAAGTAATCAAAAGACCAAGGGATTCATCAGGTATATGACCCTCCCCCTTCAAAAAAAAAAGGAAAGAACAAAAAGCAAAAACAACACAGTGCATGGCCACTTAAACTCAAACAAGCTCTTCCTGTGCCATAAACACTATGTTTTGAAAGTAAACATTTCTGCTGAACTAAAAAAAAATGTGATGGCCCCAGCCTTGAGAACAGCTTAAAGGACTCAAGAGTTCACTGTGCAACACTGAGGAGTCCATCGTTAGGTAATAAACCACATGTGCGCCGTTTGCAAGAGTTCCGCCAGCTGATTTTTCTCCCGAACCCTAAAAGGTTTTCACTTCGGTCTGTGTCCAAGACAAATACGCAGCAAGTCTTATTGTAGAATTGCTGGCACCAACCAGACCTTGTTGGGGTCTCAGACTAAGAGAGTCTGCACAGAGGATGGAAGCTTGAATATGGGGAAACAGCAGGCCATGGGAGGCAGGGAAGATCACAACTCTTTTCCTATCAGCATGTTTTACTTTTCTTACAAGGTAACCAGAATGAGGTGGCTTTGGCAAGGTTGTTTTTTTCTTGAGGTAGATGGATGCTGAACAGAGAAGACAAACAAGGAGCCAGAGAGCTCCCAGCCAAACAGAGGGGAACTGAACTGGTGAAAGAGAAAATGGAACACTTACAGTTATGTTTCACATAAACTGAGCCTGTCTCAATACAACTTTTCTCACTTGCCTTAACTGGGACTGTATAATACCATGTGCCATTAAATAAGCCAATTTTAGGAGCATATATTTCAGCTACTTTTATTCTAAGTAAAATCATTGGAGGCTGAGTACAAGATGTGTCTCGATTTGATTTTTTCCCCAGTATTTATCACTGTTGCCTGCAACAGTATAGAAGATATAAGAAAAGTAAAACTTTTTTTGTTTTGTTTTTGTTTTTACAACATACTTTTTGTGAACACAAATGGACGAACAGTGATGAGAGATTAAGTGCCCATCTAATTCTGCATTAGCTAGCAGTGATTTTAAGGGACTCCCTTTTCTCTGCTACATGCTAACCCTGTAACACCATGCCGTTACAATGATTGGACTGCATTTTTATTGCATAGGATTATTACAAGATTTATATATATTTTGTTAACAAAGAAGGGGAAGGACAGCGAGGTCTGCTGTTAATAAAGATGTGAAGTTAAAAGTCAGCAAAACAAACTTGACATGGCTTGATTGTCACATACATCAATATGCACAACTAACACTAGCATGTCAACTGTACAAACTGAAGACAATGAAATTAGAAGACATTAATAACAGAGCCAAATGACTCTTGACACAGAAAATACTTGCAGTCCCATTTTGGCTTTGTGTCCAACCATCATCAAGTTACTTTTCAGTTCCAGGGGGAAAATGTTGTGAATCCTATAGATTCTCCAAAAGTCCACATTTTCCAATTCTGAAGTCCACATTTTCACGCTTATGGATTCCATACAGGCCGACAAAGTAGTCCCGACATCTAGAGCAGGTCAAGTGGCACAGCATTATGGACAGCAAGGTGCCTCAGTTTTATAACCACACCCATGTCCCATAGTGAATATGAAAATGAAGAATTTTCCATTTTGTGCGTTTAATTCCCAAAATTGAGATTCTGCAGATGTCTTAAGTCACTGCCAAGAGCAGGGCAATAGTTTTCCCTATTTAAATGTGATTAAGAGTTTTGTCTCTTGGATAAGATGTTTTTTCCCCATTCCTCAAAATTGATGGTAGAAGGTAGAAACACACAGAGGGACAAAGAGAATACATTCATGGGTATGGTGACAGGCCAGCATGAGAAAGTCCTTGTAGGAATTGTGGGTAGTGTAGTTCAGTTTTGAGGGATACAGCCTGTTTCAATTGACTGTTGGCACTTGGTTGAGGCTGTATTCCTTGGCCTTCAGTCTCAGGTTGGCGATGCTGTTAGCCATGTTCATGCCTTGAGCTGTATTATTATTGGCACATGTTGGCGGGTAAGTTGCCATGGCACTAGAGAAAGGGGAGACAGGAGTTTGCGTTTGACACAAGCCAAATTTTATTTATTTGTTTTGTCAAGCAACGTGAATAAGAAAAAAATATCTAAAAATGGAAGTATACTCAGTAAATTACTCCTGAATGGAAGCGCAGTTGTGAGCCAATGTTGAGGAGTACTTTGTAAATAAAACCTACATTAAAAAAAATAAACCTTTGCTTAGAAAGAGATCTTACCTGTACGGTGGTGAACTGCCCCAGGACAAGTAATCATTGGGTCTCGGGGCAGGGCGTGGCACAATTGGCTGCTCGACAGCGGTCACATCCCCTGAGTAAGATTTCAGCAGAGAGGCATTCTTACTGGCCAGCATGGCACGCTCGTTCCGCCGAAACTTGGCCCTTCTGTTCTGAAACCACACCTGGGAAAAATCAAAAGAGCCTTTAAAATAGTGCAGGGAGTATTCTCAAATCATAAAAATCTGGATTTTTTTTTAAAAAATGTGTAAAATGTAGCACGCAGTGAATTTTTGTTATAAAAAAAGAGATCATTTAATATTTTGTAACAGTCATTAACATTACAGCCGCCATTTCATATCATCACTCTTAAACTATGTCTAATTAGGGGGAAGAGCCAAGATTACAAATATGGTGATAATTCGCACAGCTATTCAGGGTACTTCTGGGCCGTAGTGTATTTTTAAATAAGTCCTTTTCTCTCTCTCTTTTAATTTTAATCAACCCCTCTTACAGGTGATAAACACTGTGATTTGGAAACCTCGTCAAGATGGGTTTTTTTTTTTCCCTCAGAGTGAAGAATACATTATAAGAAGTCTGTAAGTACTGACCTGTACACGGGCTTCTGTGAGATTAACTCTGCGTGCCAGATCCTCTCTGACAAAGGCGTCAGGGTAGTGAGTCCTCTCAAAGACTCGTTCCAGAGCCTGGAGCTGACTACTGTTAAACGTGGTCCTGTTCCGCCGCTGCTTACGTTTCTTTTTCTCCTCTGAGTTCAGTTGCTCATCTTAGGGACACAGACACACAAAAAACACATACACACACACACACACACATGCACACACGCACAAGTACACACACATGCACACACACACATGAATAACACTTTTAATTTGTTGTCTCCAAAAGTCGGTGTATAACTTAAACCCCTGGAATCCAAAAACCTGTGGAGTGTATGACTGCATGGGATAAAGATTTGAACATGTGAGCTTTAAAACCTAAATAAAATATAATGTAGAGTAAGTTTGATCTGTTGTTTTTGTATATGTATATGCATATACTTATCTGTGACGATCAAAGTACCAAAACTGTTAAATTACAGTTCATGGCCTGGACCCCTTTAAGTGTGAAATAGTTGATTATGTATATGCCAATTTATACACTAGTGTTGATGAGATGTTGTAGTGTTGCGCAGATGAAGATGAAATCACATCGCTCTTCAACTCTTTTTTTTTTCCACTGAAATGAGATGTGACATGATGATATTTTATTTATTTAAGATATTAAATCAAGATATACCAAGGCTATTCCTAGTCTACTTTAGAGGGCTAAGGGAGTTTGATTCACACACAAAATAAAGGGGAGCGAGAGAGAGAGAGAGAGAGAGAGATGACACACTCAGATTCTCAGGGTAATTATACATGTATTTGTCCACTTAGTATACAATACCTGAAATTCCACAGACGTGATTAGTGCATGTTTGAAATCCATTTGTGTCTATCAGTAGGTTTGCTCTGACATTAAAACAACACGCTGCACATTACACTAAACTGACTGATTGGTTTCCAAATAGTCAAACTAGAGCCAAATTCAGTTTTACGAAATGGCCTTTGATATGCCAGAAATATTTGGTAAAGGCAAAAAGTCTTATTGACCTTGAAAATGATCGGTCTGCTTATTATTTGTAGCTAATGTATAGGCTACTCAGTTCATCTGACAACAGAAAATGGGAAACATTTAACGTCATATTCATTTATAAATGACAGCTGGTCATACATTGCGAACTTTTGGGTTTCTGGTGATGCTTTTAGAAGTCTCATCCCCCAGTCACAGAGTTACGAGCGAAACTCTCACACAGTGGACTAACCAACTGCCAGTGACCCGCTCTTTTAACCAGGCCTATAGCGCAGGCAGGAGTTTCCAGATATGCAGCGGTAACTGCTGTTTTAAATCCCAGGAGACCGCAAGTCTGTGGAAGAAAGGAAGTCAATCCACAGACACACTCCTGTACACATCAATCAGGACTTAAATCACTCTATAAAACCTCCTCAGGACGGGGAAAATACCCCAGTGACGAATCGATTCGTCCTGCTCTCCCACAGCCCTAGCCTCATATCAAAGATAAAGGGGATGGGATCCTGATGTCACAACCATGTTAATAATTAAGAATAATTAAAAGACGCGTTCTTGCTGTGTCGTCGTTCTTGTCGGTGGTCCCTACATGGAACCGAACACAAATAATATATAGGCCAAATTTACTGTATATAAGCAATTTTACCAACGCATTATTCTTGTTGCTGAAAGCGAGTTTCTCTGAGTAAATCGTCATGAAAAAAATGCGGGCTGCTTAGACTGTCAAAAAATCCTACGTGACAAAAATGTCATGCGAGGTCTCCGGCTTTGTGGTTCAGCTTGATGTAGGCCTAGTCAAAATCGACAACAATTTTCGATATTTGGGAGAAAATGGATATTTAGAAAGGTATTTCAAACTCAATAATAAGTGTATTTTTTAAAAGTAGGCTATTTTCTAAATACAGTTTGGAGTATTCGCGTGAGGAGTTACCATAGTTTAAGACTGAAACTAGAAAACAATTAAAGCATGAAACAGAAAAATTCTGGTTTAATTTCATCTGAAGTTTCCAGTGACCTTCAGCAAAATATAGACATCCACCTTCCAAAAGTATTTGACGTCAAATGTCACCGTAAATATTGGGCCGTAGGTGTAGGCTATGACATTAAATGTTATATTTTCAGGGCAGAACAGGCTGTTTAAATATTATCCTTGTTTGGCTGATTTGCATATTGTACGTTGTTGTACATAGAAACTTGTATTGAAATAGTGCTTTCATTTGGTCTCTAAAACCCTTAAATCACGTTAGTATGAAATGAGGCTAAGATGAAAATAGACATCTATATCGAAATGCAGACTACGCCCAAATCACGCCAGCAATGGTGGATAACAAATCCAGTCTTACAGTTGCTCAGAGTACAGATGCATATTCAACACCAAAGGTCTCCGGGTTGAGAGTAACGTGATTAGCCATTGATGTGATCAGTAAGAATATGGGGTTAGAAATGTATATAACTGTACAACTGCATTAAAACTCAGTGTAGCAAATTGAAAACAAAATCTATAGATAGGTTTGAACAACAGGTAGGTTAGGCCTGTTTGCAGGAAACTTAGTTTCACGTGACTAATAACTAAATATGAATTTTAAATATCATAGTTTATGTGTAGGTCATGACATTATTTCACTTTATTGCCCCGTAGATAAGACGCATATTTTAACTCAAATTTGATGTGTGCGCTTTCCGTTAAAATACGTGGTTCTTACCAAGTATGAAGTTGAATTTTTAACCTAACACAATGTATGTTGTACTTGCGTGGGCTAGGCTAAGTGCTGTGCACGAGTGCATTTTCTTTACACCTGCATAATACAATGGATTAATAGTGGACTATTTCCACTACGGTACTGCAATATGACAGTCATTAACGCCACTGCATGGATATACAGTTATAAGCCTGTTGCGCGGACAGCGTTTAGAGATAATTCACTTTATCATTACTGAGCCCACGATAAAAGCTGACAAGTGGCATTTAGGCCACAATTTATTCTCCTAACTTTGCCTCTGCATTCTCGTTCAAATGTCCATTTGCAGTCATGGTTGTATTTCCACTTGTATATGGGAGGGTCGTAAATAGTCCGCATATAACTGTTCTTTTATTTCATAGTTTTGGGCCATGTTATTCCTTTACCGAAAATTCCTTTTAGATCACCACCGAAATATTTTTGGAAATATTTAGTTTTCGGTAGGTATACGGAAACAAGATTCTTTTTATTTTCATTCTGTGGTCTACAGGCCTATTTACACTGTGTCACAATATTGGGCACTGTTCAAGACAAAGTCCTCCTCTGACGCCCATCCACTTTCATCGCACATTAAAATGTCAGTTAGTGAGTTTGCTCAGTTCTGATTATTTTAGTTTTGTGTCAGTAATAGACCTACTGCTTAATCATGATAATCGATAAAGTGCCGTGGAAGCACAAACTATTATCTTGATTTATTTTAGCCAAAACTAAAGGTTATCAAAATCGTTATATGTCGTCCGCTCTCATTCCTCTCCACTGTATATTAAATCGAACAGGTAAGTGTCAGAGAGCGAGGCATTTTTTTTTACATTGTCGTTGTTCTAATTTGACAATTGTCTACGTTCAAGTGCTAATCGCATCCATGCGCGAATGCATTATCTCTAGAGAAACATTTAGCACTTACTCTCCTGCTGTGTTGTGTCGCTACCGCTGGTCAGCCCTGGTGACTCCAACATACTCCGTCCTGCCTCGCCCGTATTGTCGTCCGCCTGAGTTCCCACCATTTCCCTCGCTTCCTCCAAATCTAACAGGTGACTCACTGAAAAGTTCTTTTTCGCCTGTAGGTTTTCCAGATTGGCTGTAATCGGACTCTCCAGGCGGCTAGATAGCGCAGGCTGTCTGTCCATTACATGAGCATAGCTAGAAGTCATGACGCAAACTAAACGAGAAAGTAAAACAGTGATTATACAGAGAGCGCCCAAAACTCCTTTCACCAACGGTTCCAAACCGTCATCAGATCTCCAAGACGCAAAAGTATTCTGCGTTATGTATCTCCAAGATTTACTGCTTCTCTGGATACCAACCAAAATGTTGCCGTTCACAAGTCCAACACGTTGATAATAGTTCGCGAAACACGCATTAATGTTCTCTTTTTTCTATGGGAAAGATAGCACCATAACGGCGCCAATCGTAGAGCCCTGAAGTCACGGTCTAAACGACCGTTTGTCTCCCTCAGTAGTCCTTTCTAAAATGTTATAACATCTTGGGGTGTTCTGTTGTTCCAGCACAGCATCGCCGAGGAATGACTAAGCTTGCGGAAATGATTAGGTCTCACAGATGCTCACTCTACGCCCAGTTGAGGGAGGCCGGACACGGCGAGCGCTGAGCTCCTCTCTCGCTAGGGCACTACTTCAAACGACCCAGCCTGGCACTGAGGGGGGAGCCTAAGAGCAAAATAAATGAGCGTTTGAGACCCCTGGGAGGGTTGATCGACATACAAGGAGCCCTAATTACGTGGCAATGCTTTTGTGTCGTCTCTGACGTTTTACAGACTCCCATCCCTTACGCAAAGCTTCCCACCCCTAACACAATACGCATCATCATCAAAACACCATTCCTGAGGTCTCAGTGAAACTTTGGAGACGTAATTAGTTAACAAGGGATGAAAGACGCTTTCTTTTGGTCTTTAGTGATCGCCAGAGCGATGCTTCAACCTTGCCTCAAACTCAGATCGACTATACAACTTAAAAAAAAAAATCACATTAGGAGAAAATATGGCTTTCGATGTGTTAAGATAAACTTACCAACGTCTGGATGCGTGAATAAACATAAATAACGGCTGATAAAACATTGCTTGTCTCGACTCAAAGCAATTCTGAATGAAGTCTAACTTATTTTTCGCTTTTTGTTATTCACGTTTTCGTATTTTCACAGCGCATGTTCTGCGTTTTGAAAGCCTTTTTCTACCGAGCTGATGTAGAGCCATTGCGTGCGCTCTTAACCAGCATTCCCGACAGGAGGGGTTCGAGTTCTGCATGTGTTGCAATGACATGAGTTCAGGCTCCAAGCTGCCTCGTCAACCCCCCCTCCCCCGGTCTGGGAAAAGAACACTTGATGCCATCAAAGGGGTGCAGATTGAATCCAGATGTGCAGTGCCTCTCTCGCTCTTTCCGTGCATTTAATTAAGCAGCTTGGATTGAGTCGACTTTTCTTCATCATTAGTTTCCCTCCAGATCTCCTTTCTCCTCGAAGTGCTTGGTTGCTTTATGCCAGCGAAATAATTTTGTTCTCTCCTTTCAAAAAATCGGACCTTTAAGCGAAACATTGACACCATTTATTGGGCGAATGTTCTCGAAAATTACGTAAAGAAACAAGCCCAGGCCTGCAAGAAGCGATCACCTTTAAATCGAGAGTTTAATTAATCTACAAGAAAACCAATATATGTTCCTTTAATATCCGCACAGTGTGTCGTGACTGAATTTGAGAGCTCGTTTACCTCTACTGATCAGTTCACGTTCCATACAAGATCTATGATAAAAGTCGGGACAGGACAAAACAAGATTTAAATGGATAAACTGGAAAGTAAAATACATGATAACAAGTGGTACACATGCCAGCTTCCCAAGCATATTCAAAATACAATGGTAGCCCACTGTGGTTTGTTTTCTGACACAAAGTACGGATTAAGTTCATGTTTGAAATGAAATCATAAATTACATCGGTAGTGTGGGTATCTATGAACTTGAGGCTGCAATGACATTTCTTGCACGAAGACGGGGATTTTGTGACCAACATTCTAAATCCGAGACGTGTATGGAAAAATGGATGGAGGTCAAACTCACCGCGATAACATGGAAGGATTTTCGTGAGATTAAAGTAACAGTTTCTCTCAATTATGCTCTGACAGAAGAAAATACGAACATAGGTTGTGTCTTAGAGTGGACCTGTGGCATTTTATTTGTTCATCTACATATTCATATCAGAATGATTACAACGGCTTCTGTGAGTCAGACGAGAACAATTGTACCCTTTGAGTGACCGCTATAAGGCCATAACATCAGAGACAGCCAAACTGACCTCTCCGTTGGTCTAAATTTTCTGTAGTGATGCACTGATCGGCTAATAGTAATGAAAATATCGATTTCATGCATTTTGTTTTGCTTGTTATGATTATTTTGGTTATGGAAGTGCGATAATTGTATAATTGAAATAGACGCATGATCTTTTAAGTATATATTACAATTATTGTGATATTAAATATTTATGTAATGCTTTACAAACAGGTATAATAACAATTATAACGATTATTATTATTATTATTATTATCATTATTATTATTATTGTTATTATTGTTGTTGTTGTTATTATTATTAGTGGTGGTGGTTGTAGCAGTGGTAGTTATATAGACAGAAGTAGTACTCAGGTAAGGAGTTGTTTTATTACATTTGCAGAGGTCAATTAGGCGGTCGTTACTGAACGATTTATAAAATCTATGGGAGTAAAAAAAAATTTCTCGACCGTTTTCTCGCTCGACAAAATGTAAAATACTTCTTAATCTTCTTCTAATTTTGAAAGACTGCTGCTCTTCAAACAGTGAGAGGACGTGAGGGTCTTGTATAATTCGGAGCAGATTGATTTCACGAGGAAACACCACAAGCAACGTATAATTAGTGTTTAAAGCTAATGTTAAACAAAGAACGACAAAGACAACTGTAGTTACTGGCAGCCACTTCAAAGTCTCCCTAAACGAGCAAGGTACCGTTTCAAACGGAAGAAAAGATTGTATCCGACCCTTTAAATCTTATTTTATTCTTAATGTTATGGTTTTATCACTTAGTTAAATAGAATTAAGGCATGTGCATTCAACCAACGCGAAGAATTATGTGGTCTAATTTTTCTCGCGGTGTTATGCAGGTCCTGGGGTTATGGCATAATTCGGCAATCTGTGTGAGACGACCAGTCTCTAATTTTATTTGAGGCCTAATTTTATTGGAGGCCCAAGGCCGAGGGAGAGAACTTATTAAACTTACATCATTAACATCACGGTCTACAACTGGCGCCATTGCGGTGGCATCTTTTGCAGTAATAGAACAGACGAAACTAATCCGTGTTTTCAAGCACAATCTCACGAAAGCAATACCCAGACAAACAATCAAAATGGTAAGAGCTTTGATAACACTTTTCATGATTTGTAAAGGTCATGCCACTCCTCCAATCAGCACCAGGGGTCACTGGACAGCGCTCTGCGTACGAAGAGGGCGAAGGTGCCAGATGTGCCAAGTGAAAAAAAAGAAAAAAAAGAGAAAATATTTTAAAATGATAAAACCTGGAGTCTGAGGGTTTTTTTTATCCTTACTCTTTCTTCTTTCTTTCTTTCTTTCTTTCTTTCTTTCTTTCTTTCTTTCTTTCTTTCTTTGCTTCTCTTCAATATTTTAAGAAATATTTTATGAGCATCTTACGATTTGCAGTCTTGATCCGTTTTAACCCATAATTTAAAATTGAATTAAATTAAAATCCTAAATTGACCATTTTAAAAGAAACACTTTCCAAAACAGAACATATCTAGGGGTCAGTGACTGAAAGTTTTTTGGTAAAGACATCGCAGAGAGAGTTTAAAAGTTCAAATAAATAAACAAACAAACAAACAACCCATTGCACAATTCAGATAATGGTGTGTCTACAGATTCAAAATTACAATAACCGAACGAATTCAACATTTTTTGGATAAAATGAGTTTTCAGTTTTTTAAGCTCTCTAATAGCGGTACACATTTCAAAGCGTAGCCTGTACTTCTCTCTTAATATTTAGTTTTCTGGTATTCATTGCATAAATACATTCTTTTATTTATATCCACTGTATTGATAAATTCTTCATTCCAAACAAAATCGCACATTCGTATTTATAATTTTAAGCCACAAGATAATCATTAAAGCTCTAAATCCAAGTGTAGTCAGTATTATTTAATTTTAAATGTTAAACGACAGAGACAAAGACCTTGGATGCTGTTCTGAGGAAATTACTACACATGTCCACAATGTTTTGACTTGTTATTAATGATTTATATTAATCCAATTATTGCAATTGAGTTCGTTTACATAGCGTGTCAAAGGCTACTATCTATAATTAATGTTCGGCCAGTTGCGTTAGCTCTCAGTAAAAGTTGATCTCATCGTCTTTTCACTTCTCAGGTTACTCGCTTTTCCCTCAAGCGGTCTAGGGCGGCTAACCCACATAAATTATCAACGGTTGCAAAGGAATGCCGCTCCGTGAAGTTAAAAATATCCAGTGGTGTATAAATAGTGTACATGTCTATGTCCACTTACTGGTAATATTGTATGGTAAAAGTTCAGAACCGCTTACTTTTTCTATTCTGCATAGGGAAATGTTCACAGTTTTTAAAAATGTCGTCGGCTTCTGTGAATGATAATATTTTTCCTTCTTAATGTCTCTCTACGCATGAATATCGCGAACACCTGTTCCTGGTCCACCGTCCTTTACATTCTGACTTTTTTAAAAATGTTTTTGTTCTATATGTATGTGTGTTTTGACTTCTCTGCTCGATATATTTCTTGACGGAAATATTTACTTAGATATGTTGGATTTAATAGCGTAGAACAACGAAGTATGTAGCCTATAGAAATGTAATTTACCCTTAAACAACTAAAAATGAAAATGTTTGAAATGATGGGCTGTCTGTGCTATCTTGATTCCAAAATCATTTAAATATCACAATGGGAAGATTTTTTTGACATATGCACAAATTTGTTTTCCATGGACCATGACTCCTTATTTAGGCATTTCATTAGAAGTAGAGTTCTGGGAACAGAGTTGTGATTCCTATGCTTTGACCAAGGACTTTGGTCAGAGAGATACGACCCTTTTCCCTAGTTAAAAAGCCTGGGCAGGGATTCATAGAATAGTATTTAATGAATCCTTGGGTTCACAGAGTCCTCCACCTCATACTATTTCAGTGTTATATTACTGTCACCATTTCATGCATATGATTTAAGCTTAGACAAACCTCAAACATGAAGTAATCAAATTTCCCAAGTTTCCAACACATCATTTTCAGACTGACTGAGTGTACACTTGATTACCATGCCGATCGGCCCATCTGAGGGATCTGAAATGTGATTTTCCTCTGCTTTTCTGAGCTCTTATGGGCTGACAGTTGAAGCCCGGAGAGCAGTGAGCATCTTAAAAACCACTTTTTCACATTCCAGCAACCCCGTGGGACTTCATGCTGTTTGGAAATTGGGCTCATTCTTATATTAACCCCGTGACCCTGCCGAATAACGGGCCAGACCTGGGACACGCAGGGACTGGCTGGCTAATTGATGACTGTCACTAAGGGGAGAGAACATGAAAAGATAAACAAAATTAGGCTCTGGTGATGAATATCACCTCTGAGGATGGAAGAGGCCAGGCTGAGGAGTCATTCATTAATAACAGGAGGCGTTGGGCCATTAGCCCAGTTACTGAGTGATGGACCAATTGCAGGACTCTACCAGGGTTCTGGCTCCCTTGCAAATACAGGACTGTGTTTGTATGGCTACACTTTACACTGAAACTGATATAGACATACAATTCAGATTCTAATCCTGTCCTTTGTCTCTAATTTCTGATTTACATTTCTGATTTGAGTCTTAGATATCAGCTAGCTTCACTTTGGTGGTTCTCAATAACCCAGCTCTGTGGCCCATTGGCATCTCAGCTTGGATGTTCTGTAATACAAGCAGAGCTGTTACTGGCCATGGCAGTGACCTCATGGGGGGCTGGGGAGGATGGTGGTACTAGAGAATGGGTGCCTGAACAAGTGGGGGGAGGCCATGCCACAGTTAGCCGGCGCCTGCTGGACCACTGGAATAATCTCCCGACACCCTGGACCTGACTTCACAGCACTGCCCATTAACATCTAATAAACTTTTCCGAATTTGAAACGACCATTAGTCACAATACATGTAATTTCCCGGTGCCAGACACCACTGGCACTATGAGGGGTGCTGATAGAAAACACATGAGCTGCATAAGGGAGGTGTAGAACTCAGCCATGAAAATATGATAATAGCATTTTTTAATACCAAATGCATTACAGACGCATCAAGGCAAAAGCAGGCTGCTCAAAGCATGTGCAGAAAGCCTTAATTCTTCCAACACAAGAAGGCTTTTGGAAAAGTGTCCAGTCAATTTGTCACAGGAGAGATGAGACTAACACGGAATACCATAGAGAATAACACTGTTAATTCTAACACTCTTTGATGGTGCCATACCAGCGGTGTTTTTGACTGATGTGGGGTAATGAGTAGCCCAATGAATGTAGCTCTGAGATTACTCTAATCTTCATCAGCTTTTGTACTAGTGCTGATGAAGAACATTTGATGACAAAATCTCTGATTGCTTGTAAT